>NC_037595.1:15997697-16325176 GCF_003073045.1 Pomacea canaliculata
TTGGCGCTGCCGTACTGACAGTGCTGCGTCTCGCTGCAAGCCTTCTGAAGCTTTTAAAGGCCTGCGGTCAAACACACAGCACACTGACTGACAGGTGCAGCACCAGTAAATCGAAGACAGCAGACGACTGCACCCCTGAAATACCTGCCCCAGTTGTGGATAGACGACAGTCAACAGTCTTCGCAATCAGTGCTACTGGATCATCTGTCCAGCACTCTGTTGTATGTGGCACACCCCGGGTAGGCAGGCCGGGTACGTTATGACTTTCCAGCAGAGCGAAGATAATTTGAGTTCAGGCGACCGAACGCACAAAAGAGGTCACTCGAAAAAAAAAAAATGGGTGGCAAGGCCAATAAAAAGGTAGAACACAAAATGAAAGGGAAGTAATTTTGAACAGAACTTATTATCTCCCTTCTCACAAATGACTAGCCGCCTACCATTCTACCCATCCCATATATTCTAAAAATGTAGTTAAAAATAGATGTTGTGATGCACTAGTCCCGGTAACTTCACATTAGACTGGTCCCTGATGACGCAGTAATGGTCAGTACGATGCACTAACTGCTCTGGTGTTCAGATGTTGGATGATAGTGTACACTGTACACTGTACACCATTGGCCACTGAACAGCACACGGTAGTCAACAAAGGTTTTATTGACTCAGGGAGCAACTGAGGCACGAGACTGGGTAGGTGGGATAAAGGTAAGGGGAAGGGGTGTCATCAGTGTCGGATATAAAGACCGCCTTGAGAGAGTCAGTGACAGTCTGGGCACGAAACTCAAACAGCTGGGTATTATTCCGCCATTATTTTGAACCCCGTGAACCTCTTATCTTAGGGCCCTAGTGTGCGTGCATGTTCTCTTTCTCACACACACACACACAGACACATGAACACACATAAACACACGTATACACACAGACAATTTTGCTCCTTCCACCGCCGTGCTCTATAGTCAAGGGACAAAATCCACCAATGAAAAAGTTTGTTCTGTATGATTGTCTCCCTTCTTAGCAGCCCTGACACAATTTAAAAAATTAAAAAAACTTTCGGGCGGACTGTTTCGTGATTACTGGTGACTCCAGGCAGGCCTGACGAGAGGGGGGGACAGGGGGGTCTGGTGTACCCGGGCCCGCGGCTGTCAAGGGGGCCCGGCCTTGGTCAGTGGATTTTTTTCTTCTTCTTCTCCTTTTCTTTTTCTTTTAAAGAAAGGTCTAAGGACAGAACACCCAAGCATTACACATGCAGAAGTTGAGTTTGAGTGTAGATATTGAAATTCGAATTGTAAACATACATTATATACTGGGAAAATAATTTACGATTACAAGTACAAGGGGCCCGGAGAGGTCTGTCCCGGGGCCCGGGCTGGCTCTCGGCGGCCCTGACTCCAGGTGGCACTAGGATGCTGTTTGATGAACAAGCAGGAATCTGGCCTGACAGTTACCTCTTTGTGATTTGTTTGTCATCTGGTCTTCGGTATTCTGTGTCGATTTTTCGCTAAATGGTCGGGAGGCTTGTGGTTAGCTCTTTCTTCCTCATGTGTGGGTGTTCTTGTGTACAGTCAATCCAGTCTCACTCATCAGTCACTGACTGTTTTTAACTCATTGGCAGGATACACATTAGCCACTGTCTCCCCTAAGTCCCAATTAACTATGTTCCCCATCACTGTCTCCATGATGAGTCACATCTCACTGTTTTATTCTTAGTCATATCAGTCACCGTCTTCCACATCAGTTCCTGTTTCGTTTTTATTATTGTCTGCTGGTTAAAGATAAGTAATTTGCCTTATTTTACTTTTGCATTCACACTGTATAATTTGTGCAGCAACACTATCTCAAGTGATCCATACATTCACTCCTTCGCTCAGTGTAGTTCCTGGTAGTGTCAAGGCGCGCACCACTACTGACAGGGCGTGACACTGCCCCGTGTACAGCTAGTACCATAATTCAGGTGCCAAAATTTGTTATCAGATTAACCAGTCCTTGTGTCTTTTTTTTTCCTCAGAGGGATTTATGCTATGTCAATATTTGGTCCCCAGAAAAGTGGTCTCTAAACCCTCACTCACTTTTTTTAATGAATTATTTGCATTTAATAATTGCAACTTACAAAATAAAATTGTTTTCATACACTTTAGACTTTTAATTTGATTTATGTCTTTCGTTCTGATAATGGCCTTCCAAATAAAATTTTAATCACTCTGTACTGTAGTGCTGTGCATGCTTGCTGTACACACAAGAGCCAAATCGTGAAGTTTTTGAACAAAGACTTTCAACGATTTATGTTAAGCTTTTATTATGTACATGAAAAACCCACAGCATACAGTATGCTTGACTCATAAAGGTATTTCAGACCGAAGTGAACAACTGAATCCTGAATCACATGACCACATCGTTCGACCAGTTCAGCCTTATGACCAGGACTTCTAGAACCACGAACTATACATATACACTAATATGTATATATACTGTATATACAAATACAGTTTAAGCCAGAAGAGGCAGAAGAAACATACATAATAAAGTAAGCAATATGTCATACTCAGGCGTTGCATTTTACAAGCAGACATGTACTTCCTGTCCTCCTGCAGCTCAGCTCCACCTAGACAGTTGTCTCTTATTTCTTGATTAATATCGCTAGTAGAGATTGCTAGCAGTTGCCGCCTCATCAAAAGATTTGACATTTATTTGACATCAGTATCAGCACCATTCCTAGTTGACACCAGACCTGGCCTGACTGTTGTACAATAAGCTCATGGTGTTTCCATCTCAGGCTGTATCAGCATGCCACTGAATGACACTCCCCCTAGCAGTCTGATGTCCCCCACACTCCAAGCCCTCGTCCACACCTTCTGGCCTGCACGCAGCTTCTGCACCACGTGACACGTGCAGCTTGCGCCCTCCCCCGTCTCGCTCTCGTAGGGCACTGACTTCGTGACCTGAGTTCCGTCCACAACGATGTAGACTTCAGCGTCGCCGCTTGTTGACGGCCTGAGGACAGTGGCGATGAACAGGTAGATACCAGAGATGGGAGCCTTGAAGACGCCGGCTTTGATGTTGTAGCCGTTGCCCACGTTGGACTTGACATCATTAAAGACGAGCGGACCCCGAGTGTTTACCGATGAAAGAGAGGTCAGGTTAGCTTGAAAACCAACCAATTTGCTTGATTTCTCTGAAATAACAAAAAAAAAAAAAAAAAATAAAATAAAATATGGCTGTTTATTCAAGTCAAATAATTTAGACGTAAGAGTCTTTGAACGCGCGCGTGCATATGTATGTGTGTGCATGCATCTGTCGTAAGTGACACAAAACAAATTTGTTCACATACCTTTTAATCCTGTGAAAGATTTATCCAAGTTTGTAAAATGCTGATGCAGTTGTGAGTTGCTTTCCAGAAGAGTGGCGACGCTGCCTTTAACCACTTCAAGACTAGTGTGTAGGTCACTGACGTCTTGCTGCACCCAAGAGTTATCTCCACCGAGATCCCCCAAATTACGTCGAATGCCACTCACGTCTTCCTGCAGCCTGCAGCTTTCGTCCGCCATCTTGTTGTAATCTTGACGTAAAGCATCGACAAGCCCTCGCAACCGCTCGTTCTCTTCCTCCAATGACGTCATTCGCTGATGGAGCTGTCAGCGCGTCAGACGGTGACTGTGTCAGGGACGGAGCCGTGGACTGGTTCACACCTTACCTCTGTAGCCTCGCTTTGGCTCGGGTCAGCTGCACCAGGCTCATACTTGTCGTACACCGTGCCGACATAGCTCTGAAGACTACTCAGATCAAGAGCCTCCTCGTTGAAGGTGTGCACGAACTGCACGGATGGCCTGTCTCTGAGCTGCTGATAAAACTGAAGCTCGCTGTCACCCAGGAGACTCTGCTGCACGTTTGCTGACGTCACGGGCGCAGCTGCGGGGGAATCCTTCATCAGAAGCAGCTGCGACAACTGGATGTGTTTTCTGCGAGCCACGCTCATCTCCTCCCGGATTTTCCGTCCTCGTTTCTGGCCATGTCGGCCAGCGACCGCCGGCTTTGTTCCTCTGCCTGCTTCAGCAACGCCCTCACGCCGTCGACGCGTCTGCTGATGTCGTTGTCTGCCGCTTTGCGTTGTCGTCGCACGTCTCCCTCGTCGTCTCCCATGCGAGCCAGGGCCGCCTCCAGCAGCATCATTGCTCAGACACCTCTCCTCGTACGGCAGGTTGTGGTCGTCCTGCGAGGTCAGCTGACGCCTGGAGGTCAAAGGTTGCACGCAGTGGGTGTGGCCAGGCATGAGTTTTTCGTGACATCGCTGACATCGAAGACACAGGTTATTTTTACACTCGGTGCACACGTACCGAGCCTCCTGACCCTCGTCACAGAAGCCACACAGCAAGGATCCTGCCCGGGACCTTCCTCGTGATCCAGGTAAAAGTTGGTCTAAAACATTTTTAAAAGACAAAGAAAAAAAGGAAATTAAAGCAAGACACTCTTCAAACGTTCCTCGAGCGAAAGTCCAGTTAGCCTCGGTTACTGAGGTTATGCGAGATATTGTAATTATCGGTATAAGTCACATCACAGTCGCCTGTCACATCACAATAATCAGCAACACCTCACATCAAAAACGTGTTTGTCAGCATCATTATCAATCACATCATCAGCCAAACAAAGGAAAAGTATTTGCTTTAGGGAGTTGGGGGATGCACATAGACACATGAAAAAGGTTTTAGACTGACACACACACCTGTCACATCACAAACACACAACACACACACGTGTAGGTGCAGAAGCGAGGTGACTTCACCTGTATTTTTTTATTTACCTGAAACTGGTTTACGCCGCCAGGAGGCACCACAATGTCTTGTCGGCATGTTGGACAAGGAAAAGTCAAGGTCCTTTCTGTTCGCTCACTTCCTGGTCATCGTCCTCAGCTCTCTGTGATCCGGAAATCGTCTGTGGAGAGATGAAACTCGCTGCTTGTAAAACAAGGCCGGATCTTTGGACAGTCAGCTGCTTGGGGCTGAGTCGTTAGCAGGTGAATGGATTATTTGAGTCACGTGGCTATCAGGTGACTAGGTGTCTGTGACTGGGGACAGCAGCGTTCGGTTGTCTGCTTATCGCTAAATCAGTTTTTAAAAGACAGAATGGACCACTTTACGTATGTCCTGCAAGTGAATGCGTTTGTATTATTTTCAACAAAACTTTGAAAATAAACACCCGAAAGCAAAACCGTCTCCTTAAAAAGTTCCCTAGAATGATTAGCTTTGCATCCCCAAGCATCAGGGAGGAGGTTTGTTTACTGCAATCCGATGACCTAATGGAAAGAAGTGAGCAGTCCTAGGAAGCAACTTTCGTTTTCGTTTTGGCCAATAAGCTTGTAGACAGTCGATAAAGAAACAAAGAAAGAGTATGACAACTGAATTAAAAGTCACTGACGATTGTACTCGACAAGGTGTTTTTATCTCAGGCATGATATGACACACAGGACACTAGCAGCACGATGTGACATACCCCGGGTACTCACCAGCGTTGCCCGTGTCTCCAGGTCACGTAAGCACGACAGGCAGAAGGTGTGGTAGCAGGGCAGCAGCTTGGGGTTGCGGCCCCTGTACGACTCCAGACACACGCCACACACATGTGGGTCATCGGTTGCGCCCCCAGTCGCCATGGTTCTCTCCTCTCTCGACGATATTAGTCACAGCAGGTTATCGCCGACGCCAGACGCTGACCCAGGTAAGTGCAAGATGGCGGCTTCCGGAACAACTTCAAGCCATTGGTTAATAATGCATGAGGTCACATGATATCACATGATACCTCAACTTTCGATTTGGATTTACTCTGGAAGTCGGCGGTCTTTACTAAGAAGAACGTGCAGACGCACGCACACACCCGTGTGCACGTCATACACGCATACTCTCTCCTACACGTACGTGCAAGTACACATACACACTGATAAACGCATGCTTCTTTTCCACACACACGGATACATGCACCGGGGGCTGTGAGGTATGCAGGATTTTCCGCCCCCTGTGACGTATAGAGGACCTCAGCATGTCCCAGGGACACAACATGAGGCTCCAGTGCCCTCCCCACACTCCCCCTCCATCATCCTTCACAAACAGGATCCGCGTGACTAGAAGGATAAGTCATTTATCCTGACTCATTCATCAACTTTATCATAATCTGACGATAAAGATACCCGCCGCCAGTAGTCAACAACAACTTCTGATGACGTGTCTTCATCTTTAGGTTACATGTTAAGCCCCTTCACACTCAGAGTGGATGTGTCGGTGATACATCAACACCTTTGTGAGGTGGCTTACACACAGCTTGTTTACCAGAAATTTCAGGCAGCAGGGTGAAAATTGGAATCATTAACAAAGATGCACAGTTACAGTTCTTCAATGTAGGCAAGTGAAGTGCGTCAAAAGTTCGTGACCTGACAGAACAGGATGAATGTAGACCAGGTGTAGACAAACGTGTAGGTCTGTGGCCAGACAAAAAGAAACTGTGAGATCAGAAGAGCCAGCTCTGTGGGATCAGAGTGACCTGTTGGTGGAGAGGTCTTGGTTACTTTTAAAGTGTTGCCACTGTTGTGGAAACCACTGTGCGAGTTCATCTTCAAACTTTTATAGCAACAGACATGCTAGTGATCACGTGACGGTAACATTTAGTCACAAACAGTTGTAGCTGTCCCTACCACCACCAACATGGCAGCTTTTGTTGTTTGTTGTTAGTTTAAAGACATGTTTGGTTATCTTATGCTTGTGAAGACGGAGATTATTGCCGCTCACGTTCATCCCGTTGGTTGACACGTGCATTTCTTGACACGCATGGTTGATACTGTGTCAAGGACGTTCCGGACTACTACAGGTCCGAGTCCTCACTCTCATGATACTGATAGTATCGAAGACACCAGTGATACACGTTCTTGCCACAGTCAGGGAAGGAGAACCTAGCCTTGTAAGCCTGCATGCAACCTTCACAGCTCAGTTGTCTGGACGTGGGAAGGTGTCGGTCATCGTGACCAATGAAGTGATCTGTCTGTGCGACACAAACACAAAAAGGCTGTCAGCACACATACACAACTATAATATATACACACCATAAATGTATATTAACATATGAAACAAACACGCACACACATCAGCACACAGGATGAGCATCCGAACCTGTCAGACAGCAGCGCTTTCTGAAAACAGACTCACACACACATGCACGTACTTTAACAAGAATGTGAAAGTTATATCTTTTTTTTGCATTTTTTGTTTTTCCTTCATCTTCCCATCGTCTTTTTTTTCTTCAGAGTTGTGACTTCCACCCCCCCCCCACCCATCTGTCTGCCTTCCGTACTTTCCTGTTATCTGATTCCCTCTCGCAAATGTAGTTTATTCAGTTCATGCTCTTTTTGCGATCGATCTCACGAGTGTAACGCCCTTGGGACGTCCAATAACGATCAGTCATCTGACACGGTGCAGCAGACAACAGCGGAGTACAGACATCAGCAACACTCGTCCTTCAGGTTCAGTCGGTGCACGAGCTTGCATTACAGGACTGCTGGCACGATTTCAGTTAACTACTAAAACGAGGCAGGTGTGTGCTAAGCTTCCGGTTTAGTAACAGTCGTTGTATAGGCTCGCCGAGACTAACAGCGGAGACCTTTGCAAGAGGCTAAGCGTTGGTCTCGGCTCACAGTCAGCAGTCCACTATACACGTCCGTGATCGGTGCGAGCTACAGTCGCCTTCATGTGCCATGTTTCATATTTCCTCTTATGTGTCAGGTGTGACACATGTCACATGAATTTCTGAGCAGGGAGGGGGTTTCACTCTTGATAGAAAACAATTTATAATTAATATTTCATGAGGTTGTTTGCAGCTACTGTTTGATGAGATGTGTTTGTAGTGAACATGTGATGAGATTTTGTAGACAACACTAAGGTTTAACCGTGGTCCTCTCGCCAAAGAGTTCATTCTGATTTGATTGTTGTACAGTATCTGCTCATTGGGGAGTATTCAGTTTGAAATCAGAAAATCATGTCGACTTTCTGCTTTAATCAGGACATCAAAGTTAACTTGCACCTCTCAAAAACGATCCTCACTGTAGAAAGAACATCAAAGACGATTCTCATGTGCAGTTTGGAGACTCACCTGTAGTTTGGAGACCCCCCGAAGGGCACACTGATGACTCGATGACACGCCGGGCAGGGAAATGTCAAGGTGTATTTGTTTCCTCCTGTATCATCCACATCATCGGCTCTGGTTTTCACTTTCAGTGAAAGTTGCTGTAAGAATGTGTATTACCTGAGTATGTTACAAACACACCGCCTGTATATTATTGTGAAACTCATCATTTACTTATTTTGTCAAAGGTGTAGAAATTGTTATGAGCATTTATTTACTCTAATTAAGCTTCTCCAAGGCTATACTCCTATGTTATTGATTCAACTGGTAGTGATTAGCCTGATATGTATGTCAATATGTCACTGAGTGTATGTGCACGTGCGTGCGTGTGAGAGTTGCTGTCGGTGCCTAGTTTGCTTGTATTGGTAGGTAAGAAGACATTCTATTGACTTTTTGCCAACGCTGTTGTTTTTCTTTGACTTGTTTGTCACCAACATCACGAGCACCATGAAGGCAGCTGCAGTGCGTGTGATGGAGTTTCGCGGGGATTGTTACCGACAATCGATGTGACGTACAACAGTAAACAATGACAAGCACTTCTGCTCTCTGGGCCTCTGACCGCCTTTCTATAGTCGTCAGTGCTTACGGTTAGGTCGCTAAATACACAGGGGCAAACACAGTAAAAGTGTAAGCTTCACACACACAAACACATAGAATTTATAGGAAATATGAAAACAACACATAATTACTGGAACATAATTGACCTCTTGGCCAAGAAAACTGTTTGTTGGCTGTATCTGAATCTTACCTGTATGTAGATCATACATCTTCTGCTTATAGAGATATGGATACTTTACATAAACACTAGCATTGCATTCTCACCTGTATGCCAGTGTCACCTGTCACACTAACTCCACCACACACTCCACAGCATTACACTCTCTCCATCGTCACCTACATCACCTGTGTGTCAGTCTACCTGTGTAGCACTCTCACCTGTGTAGCACTCTCACCTGTGTGTCAGTCTCACCTGCATGGCGGCACGCTGAAGATCTCTGAGACACGGCAGGCAAAAGGTGTGAGAGCAAGGCAAGCCGCTTGGGTTCTCTCCCCGTGAATGACCGCCAAACACATGCTACAGTTGTCTGCCCTTTGACCCGAGCTGCCGGATGCCATGAAGACAAGAGATTGCCAACGAAGGAGAGAAGAACGACGCTGAGGACAGAAGTGACAAGTTATCAGCAAGATCCTGCGGTGACTGATCGATCACGTGATGAGGGTTATCTGCCCGTCACAAGGTAAGAAGTGCGTGACACGAGGTGCACACACGGCGGCGCTGACACAGCGACACACACACACACGCGCAGAGGATGGAGGAACCTGAAGTATCTTCAGATGCCACCGAGGGTTAAACTTTCCCCTCTCAGATGTACTAGTACACGGAGTAACTCAGTCATCATAGCAACAAATACCAGGGTGCTTCAGTACAAAGATCTTCGAATATTAGGCACTGAAATAAATTCCAAATTGAAAACTGACAAGGTTGAGTGAAGACCTGTCCACAGCCAAAAGTAGTGTGAAGCAGTAATGGCGCATCTGTAGATCATCAGAACTTGTCAAGATGATCCTGTAGGGGAGACGATACGGCAAACTAAGATGAAATAGAGACAGAACATCTAGGAGTGGGCTGGCTTGTCATCTAGTGTTATGGTAATAATAAGGCGACGATGATGATGATGATGATGGATGCTGCTGCTGCTGCTGTTGATTTTCTACTCACTGGCTACCTTTTTGCGCACCTTTAGTAGGAAACATTTAATGACTAGTCAATTAGTTCTTGACTATAGTGGGACTGGTTACATAAGCCCATATGTGTATCAAAGATTGTAACACAATGTAACGGGTACGTGAGGCCATAGATTTTTACAACACACACACTCATCCACATATTAGCCTGTGAAATAATACAAAGAAGAAACACACTTTTAAATACACACATTTTTAAATTTTTATTTCTTTACACTATGTATCTTAAAAAAATGCTAAACAGAGTTTGAAAATGCAGTTATAATCAAAATATTGCACCACATTGCCCTTTGTAGCCGCGTGCTACTCATGCTGATCCCACTGAGACCAAGACTATGGACACAGGTCTGTCTCACCAAGTCCATCAACTTGCAACAGATTACCTTCGTCCCTCTTACCACCTCTAAGTCCAAACTTACATCTTTCAGAACGACGACTTCACTTGTCCTGTGAGCGTGCACGTGTGTCTGTAGTTTACTTTGTGTGTGAGTGAGTGTGTGATGAAGAAGTGAGCGAGTCTGTTGTAAATAAGGGTACATGGTTATTGAAGTTAGTCTATGTATGGCTTATGTAGAGAGCTATTAGCAAATCTTTGGAAAAGAGCTATGTAAATAATCATTATTATTGTTACTTCTACTGCTATTTCTTCTACTGATCTTCGGTTAGAAGAGTTCCTGTATTGTGAGAGGATATGTATATATTATAGTTTGGGTAGCTGCATTATTTTAATGTAGTTATTTTATTTGTCGACTGTTCTTCTCGTTAAGTTTGAGAACATTTTATGGCTGCCTTTTAGATGATGGAATTACAGTGATTTGGTTTTTTTTTGTGTTATGTTTCAATTAGTAACACATTAGTTAATTTTTGAACAGATTTTCTGAGGATTTGTACATGTTAAGTGCACACACACAGAGGGTGGTAACTGTATTGTACAGCAGGATGTGACGATGACATCATTTTAAATGCATGTACTGCATACATCAAATACTATGTGTCGGTGTAACCCAATCTGACCAACACCCGATCATGTGACAGCCCCACAGCCATGGCCTGACTGTCACAGCTCCACCTGCAGCAGGGCCCCAGTGAAGGTGGTCCGGTACTTCAGAAGACCAGTGTCGCTCCACACCCGCAGCCACACCTTCTGTCCAGCATCCAGCTGCAGCGCGGCGTGTGACGTGCAGCTGACGCCCTCCTCCAACTGACCCACGTGCGACCGCGACAACGTCAGCAGCGCCCCGTCCACCTCCATGGACAGCACGGCATCGCCGGTGCCGACGTCACGGCAAATGGAGGCGATGAACAGGTAGGTGCCGGCGATGGGGGCTGTGAAGACACCTGTCGCAGGATCATACGCCTGTCCTGCGTTGGACTTCACCTCGTCGAGGGGCAGGATACCCCGGTACCTCCCTACCCTGTCAGACCCTAGCCTGGCGTGGAATGCCACCAGGGTGTTGCACCTGGCTGTGGACACAGGAAGATGTTTATATGGCATCACCACACCTTTACAACAAATACTTACAAACATGGTATGATATACTACAATATTACTCCGGTGTTGTTATTTGCTGTCACAGCAGCATGACACTACTATTGTTATTGACTGTGACAGAAGCACGCACACACATACAAGTAAACATGCTGAAACATACATGTAAACACTCTCACAAGCACCAGTACACACATCATGAACTTTCTCTTACCGAGCTTCCCGACAAAATGGTGGACGTCGTCCTGAAGCTTGGAGCTGTCGCCCATGACAAGCAAAATGTCTTTCTGCAATTTTTCTTTGTCTTTTCTTAATGACAAAACATCCGCATGAAGCTGAGCAGTGTCTCCTTTCATCGCTACGATGTTTTCTTGACACTTGTCATTATCTCCCTTTAGTCTTGTAATGTCGTTCTGCAGGTCGATGGTTTCGTTTTGAATAATTGCCACGTGCTCGTGAGTTTCACGGTGCTCTCCCTTCAGGATCAAAACATCCTGCTGGAGTAGATAGCTCTCCTCTCTGATGGTGAGAACATCTTGCTCAAGCTTGCTGTTATCCCCTTCTAGTGTTGTGATGTCTCGCTGAAAGTTGTTGCATTGGTCTTGTAGTGTCTGGACATTGTGCTCGGCCTCGGACAGACTTCCCTGAACCCCAGCAATCGTTTGTGCAAGGCTGCTGCTCTCTTTATTTAGCATGGTGACAGCTTGCTCAAGCTCAGTTTTCTTTTCGAGTATTACCACCACATCTTGTTGAAGTTTGTCCTTCTCTCCCTTTAACACCGTAACATATTGCTGAAGTTTATCATTGTCTCCCTTTGCATCAAGCAAGTCTTGTCGAAACTTGCTATTTTCTCCTTTTGTGACTGCACCATCATGTTGAAGCTTGATGATGTCTGCCCTCAGGGCTGCGAGATCTCGTTGGAGTAGAGAGTTCTCGTCTTTCAAGGCGACAAACTGGTGGTGAAAAGCGTTGTATTCTCTGTGCAGGGCTACGATGTCCTGAAGTGGCTTGCAGTAGTCGTCTCGAACTGTCTGAATATCCATCTGCAGCTTGGAGTTGTCTCCCTTTACCTTGGTGAAGTCCCCGTATAAGCTGTCCACAAGCTGTTGGAGTCTCAGGTTGTGGTCGTGCAGTGAGGCCAGTCTGTGCTTGACATGCGCCATGTCGGCAAGGACTTGAGTAGTGTCCGGCGCCATGACAGAGCTGAGACGCTCCGCCTCGTGATCGTCGCTAGTGATGAGGGAGGAGCTTGACCCATCTTCTACTCCTCCAGTCACCTGTGACGTGTCGTGTGATATACCCAGGTAGCTGTGCAGGGCTCCCTGAAGGCTGCTGAGGGCATCGTCCATGTGGTGTGACAGTACCTGTTGCTGTCCGTGAGCTCGTTTCTGGTAACGCTCGATCTCGTCCTCGTTCAGCAGCCTTCTGCTCACGTCCTTGGGCCGAATGTTCATCTGACCACGTCTCCCTTGTCCCCCTGTTGTATGCTGAGTGTCACGTGTCCATGTCGCCAGCTGCCAGAGCTGACTGTGCCTGGTACGGGCAGAGGTCATTTCCTCGTCCAGTTCCACATCTTTCGCGCGGGCCACGTCCCCCAGCGCCCTCTGGCTCTTCTTCTCCACCTGCGTCACCAAAGCCCTCGCGGCGTCAGCTCGCCTGCTGATGACGTCAGCCACCTCCTGTCTCTCTCTCACTAGGCGTCGCTTGTCGTCCGCCATCTGTAGCAGCGCGGCCTCCACAACATTGACCTGCCCCATGACCCTCTCTTCCAGGTCACGGTCTACAGGTTGAGGGTCAGACTGTGACGTCTTAACCAGAACTTGAGTCTGGTGGTCGGAGTGGAACTTGCCGTGAAAACGTTGACACTGGGAGCACATGCTCTTTGCGCAATCTTCACACCTGTGTGTGGCCTCCTCATCATCATCACATACATCACAGATAAGAGGTCCTGAGCCTTGGTTCTCATCTTCACGATCATTGCTACAGACGTTAACTGTTAAAGTCTGTGATCCTTCGTCCAGGTCTTGTTGATCATTGTCGCTGACGTCAGTGAAAAGAGATTGTGAGATTTTATTTTCATCTTCTTGATTGTTGACACGGACATCAAGGGAAGGAGGCTGGGATGTTTCATTATTATCTTTCTCGTTACTGACACAGACATCAAGGGTAGGAGACTCGGAGGTTTCATTCTTTTCTTCCTGATTATTGACACGGACATAAAGGGTAGGAGACTCGGAGATTTCATTTTTATATTCCTCATCGATGAAATAACATCGACGCTTTCTGTGACATGACGTGCGGACTTAGTTTTACTTAGTTCCTGATCCCCATACACTGAGTTCTGTAACAAACAAATGTTTTGTAGTCGGTACAAGTCATGTATTCTAGTATTGTAAATGTAGATCGTACTGTAAACATATCTTTGTTTGGTAAGGGAAGGTGGTAAGTAGGAATAGTAAAAAAAAAGTCCCATCTGCTGAACACGACAGACCATGTCTTTGACCTACCTGAGAAAGAGTTTCGTCACCAGAGGGTGTTTTGATGTTCCTGCTGCAAAGTGGACAGATGAAGGTCTCAATGGCTTTGTGTTGATAAATATCTCCATTTTCAGCCCCCTTCTTCTCTTCTGCCACGTTCTAATGATGTAGAAAAAACGAGAGTAAATTTGTCGATCACAGAAAAAATAAAGTTCAAATTAGGAGTTTGTACTAGTGTGACGTCACGACTGGTTTATTCTACTGGATGCGATGGCTGCTTCACTACAGATGAAAGCTTTTAATAGTCCACAGCTCAACATTCTTCTTGTTGAGTTACATCAGCTACAAAAGTTTTGTAGTTGAGTATCTGATGAGTTTTGACCCGCTATACCGGTCAGAAATGATCCTCATGAGAAGATATGAGATACGTTACTGCATTAGTCATCTCTAGATCACCATTCGACTGTCTGATGACAGAAATATGTTACTCTACTGTGTTCTCTGATAACAATTATTGAAAGCTGTCATATCAATGCCTTCCTTTTCCGCCAGGGTTAATCTTGCAGCATTTTTTCATCTCTTATCTAATGTCGTGCACAAAGGTTACCGGTGTGTAGGTGGTGTCACTGCTGCATATCTACACGATAGCAGACGATCATGGTCTGTCGTTACTGTACCCTGACAAAATGAAATGTTTTTTTTCAACAGAAAGATGGTGTTTTGTGTCAAGGGAGGAATGAGTTTGCCCTCCCATTGACAGTAGGGGTTAGGGGTGATAGGTGTAGGAGAGATCTGACTCCCTGACACCAAGAATTTTTGCTTTTCCTCGTGTTTTCCATTACTGATATATACTTACAGACGTACCATACTTTATCTACCATGTAAGTACTGCACTACTACCTGAATCTCTACGTTCCTACAAATGCGCTAATTCCTGAAGTCAGCTCAGTGTCCACTCTCGATGGCTGGCTAGCCTCGCATGCACTACTTTGTTCCGGCCTACAGACTGTATTCACACCGGAGCCTAGGAACAACGGCTCACACTTACCCCAGAGGCACTATCCTGTACATCCTGCAGACAAGACTCACATAAGGTGTGGGAACACGTCAATACCTGGCAGTCACCTGCCGTCAACGGCTGCAGACAGACGCTGCACACGGCTGGCACCACGGAGACAGTTGGGCTGCTGGCGGCCATCTTTCAATTTCTACCTGCGAAATGACGACAAGGGGCCGCTAGGTGGCGCGCAGTCTGTCTCACAGCAGCTTTATCTGCCGGGTCATGTGCTGCATCCTGTCGCCTTACCTATCGGGACTGAACGGGAAACCGTCTTGTCTTTATCATTCAAATTTAATCACACACAACTAGAGATAGAGATTGAGAAAGGGAGAGTGAGAGTAATTACCTGGAAACATTAGTACATTTATTTTACATCGTACACCACGATGTAAAGGTTACTACACGTATTGTATGTTGTACAGCACGATGTAAATATGAATACTTGTATTGCATGTTGCAAGCAATGGTGTGATTACAACAATTATTGTATATTGTACACCATAGCTTTTTACAAGTTTATTGCTCACCTTTCTCGCCTCTTGCGTATGATAATATTATTTTGTTTAAAATACTCGTTAAAGGTCAAATAAGAGTTTAGTTTTCATATTTTCTGTCTGTAAGTCTTGTTATACGACCTTCTATGCTGTGATTTCCCTCTTGTTGACATTGTTTACTCAGAATCACAGTCTGTCGCACACCTGGGGCAATGCTCCGGACATGCGCACTGATGTAATGTGTTTATTAACAAATGAACTAAACCTTCTCTAAAGCTGGCTTACACAAATAATTATAACTGACTGCATTTCACTTCTACTGTTGGAGGTGTGAAGAATGTGGCTTATGTCTGGCATGTATCCCAGATTTACAGTTTCCACACTTGCCAACAATCATCACACATAGACAACAACAAATCTCTCCTTGTGAGCAACGGTTATGATATCTGAATATGTTACAAATTTAATTTAGTCGAGGTTGTTGTAGAAAGAGATTCAGTCCAGACCTTAGGCTATGGTAATCTGTACACAGTAGCAAGCCGGTCTAATACAGGTGAGGTTTTACAACACCTATAGAAACTGGATTACAACATGAAGTCCAGCCTTTAGGACATCTGACAACTGTAGAAAGCTGTTTGTTGACATTGGATGTTCTGTTTGAGGGTGGATGATGTGAGGCCACCTGTTTGTGTGTCTGTAGATAAGTTAGCGAGGCTTTGAGACGATTACGATGGCAGACATTGTTTTGTAGCATCGACATGAAGGCACATGGACCACAATGTGCTGAGAGTTGAGACTCATTACGATGTTTCTGGGTAATGTTACAGTAATATGGGTAAAATATTTAAACAATTAAAAAATAAATGAAATTAAGTTCATGAAGGACAAGCAAGCATCTTCCAAATTAAGACAAAGCCATTCTAAGTCGTGCAGTTCAAAAATAGGCCATTAACTAAAAAAAATCTTCTGTAAGATCCCCCTAGCAATTATATTTGCACTAGCATGCCACTAAACAGCAGGAGCCATGTTTGTGAAACGGAAACAGTTCGAGCCTTCAGTGACACGCACTGACCCGAGGTCAACCTCACCGCCACGTGTGACGTGCAGCTCACGCCCTTCCCCACGTGACTCAGGCGAGACTTGAACCACGCGACCGTCGTGTTGTCCACAGAGAGGCGAGTGGAGGCGCCCCCTGTCCCTGTGCCCTTCAGCTCCGTGGCCAGGAAGAGGTAGATGCCGGTGACAGGTGCAGTGAAGACACCTGTCCGCGTGTTGTAGGCCTGCCCCACGTTGCACCGCACCTGGTGTCGGACGAGCAGCTTCTCCCTCACAAGTCTCTCCGCCCGCACTCGGGCATGGAACACGATCACGTGCCTCGACTTGCCTGGAGACAATTAAAAACAAGTGTACACAAATACATCGTATGCATGCACGTACGACCATGTACAACACACACACACACACTTAGGCAGAGTATATAGAGCTAGCTACATTACTAGCCGACACTCCTGTCTGAGGGTACCTAACCCACATGGTGTTGGAGAAGGTAACACATCTCGAGGATGAGGTGATGGGCACCGCCCTCGGTAATAGCTATAGTCCCTAAAGAAGAGAGGTCATTGACTGTTTCCTACTTTCTTATCGACACACAAAAGGTAAGAAGTCTACCTTCATTTTGTTTAACTGAAAAAGGACGTCAACATCTTTTATTCACTCTCGTTCATGATTAAAATTTCGTACCAGTTATGGGTTTCTCAATTTTTTTTCACTCATGACATTCATTGCTCTTTTGACAAATAAAATAATATTTGAATTAACTTACTTTTAAGTGTAGTAAACATCTGGCTCAGAGCACCAATCTCTTTCGGAATGTTTAAGTTGCCTCCCTTTATTAACTCGCCGTTAGTATTCAGCTGACTGCTTTCCATCACCGATCCTTCGTTCTCTCCGCTGATTTCATCAGGTAGTTCGCCAGTCTCTCCATCTGTGTTGACTTCTTCCTCTTGTAGTTCAACGTGACCTTCTGTCATAGTTTCGGCGTCTTGACATAACTGTGAGCCACTCTGGACCTTGGAGTTAAGTCCCCTGATGGTGTCCAACATATTCAGCATATTTCGTACTTGCTCCTGGAGCCTGACTGTTTCCTGTTCGATCTTCACCGCACCGCGAGAGAAGGCGTCGAGATGTTGATTCAGTGAGTTGTTATCACCTTGATACCTCACCAGGTCGTAGCCACAACCCAGTCCGTCTACCCGCCTAGTTTGGGGTTCACTCTCCATGGACACGTCAGTGGTGGGTGTAGGGGAGCCCATAGCTCCCTCCCCTCCAGGAAGGCCGTCCGTTACCATCCCCTTGTTCTCGTCCGCCTCATGTGGCGAGGAGGAGGTGCCGTACACCTGGCCCAGGTAGCATTCCAACACCTGCAGATTGATAGAAGTGTCGTCACTCTGATGTAACAGAAACCGGGGTTGTCTGGGCTGATGAAGTAGACTGTCTTCACTAAAGAGTGACGTGTGCATGTCTGTCGTCTGCTTGCCTCCGACTTTGAGAGACATTTGCTGGAGCTGCTGACGACGGTCCCGTGCTGCTGTCATCTCCTCTTCAATCTCGCCCTCCCTCTTCTCAGCGACCGCGGCCAGCGCCCTCTGGCACCTCTCCTCCGCCTGCGTCACCAGCGTCCTCACGACGTCAGCGCGGCTTCTGATGACGTCAGCTACCACCTGCCTCTCCCGCTGCAGACAACTCCTCTCCTCTTCCATCACCGTCAGCGCCGCCGTCAGATCATTCACTTGTCTCCGTGTTTTCTGTTCTACATCAGGATCAAGGTCTTCGGTCGAGGGCAAACTGGTGCTGGAGGTCAGAGGTTGAAGTTGCTTGGCGTGATTGTGGCGACACTGGAGACACAGGCCTTTTCCACTCTCGACACACAGGCACTCCGCCTCTCTCACGTCGTCGCACGTGTCAGAGGTTGAAAGTTGCGAAGACTGGGTACCCCGATCTTTATCATCAGCATGAAATTCATACTGAAAAAAAAATATTATCGAACATCATCTATCATTTCTATTTTTATTGCGACTAAGACTGTCGAACCCTAGACCAGGTAAATCAGCTGCGTTCACTGCCTCTAATGTATTAGGCTCTAGAAATCTTAGCTTCCCCGACACTCGTGATGATATACCCGTCATAAAGCACCTATAATGGCGGTTATTACTGCGTGTGATGAGTGTATGTGTCATATCATGTGACATTTGATGCTTAGGTTCTATTGGGAACAACACCCTTGAAATTTCTCGTTTTAACGTCAAACAACGTAACGTCCATTGGTATGATATTTCAAGTAGATCAAGTAGATCACTTTGTGAGGTCTCTGTTATAAACTCAAGTTCAGCAGTATCACGCGGTACAGTTAGAGTATCTTGTCAGAGGTTCCAGAGTGTTTATCGAGATCAAAGAAAGTCTGGCGCGCGACGAGAGCAGGTGGCGCTGTTAGTGACGGAGTCAGAGTGGTGAGGTCACCTGGTACAAGTGAGTGTTTAGTTGAGGTGGGGGAGGAGGGGTGGGTGGTCGAGGATGGAGGATGAGAGGTCGTGAGGACGGCCTGCAAGGAAAAGGTAAGCACGATTTCATCAAATGTCATACGACATGATGGTCAGGGCCTTTTAACCCTTTGCAAGTCAACGTCTTCTCAAATTCCAAGGGTCTTTTTGTATTGCAAAAGAAAAGAAAAGGAAAAAATTCTCATGCGTCTTCCTTATGTATTAAAAAAAATAGACATCCTCTCATAAAATAAAACATCTGATAGTACACAAACAGTACAGAGTCTTCTAGGAGCAGTAAATGTTTCCTAGTGCTAATAGCAGTGGCCAACAAAAACAATATACAAATAGCAGTGACACTACGAACAGTAGGGAGACAAGAAGGTGACAGCCATGTCGACCTTCGTCAGACTCTTGCCCTCGGCAGACAACTCAACCTGAGTGCGGCACAGCAAACAGGGAAAGGTCAATGCTGACTGATTGTCGCATTCGTCGTCAGCACTCTTCATGCTGCTGTCTAGGTGGCTCTGAAGAGGCAAGAAAAAGAAACCAAAATAAAATAACGGTGCTAGCGTGAATTAGACAAACACGACACAAAATAAATGTGTATTAATCCTTCATCTAAAAATATTCAATAAATAAGAAAATGTAGCTTCTACCCTTACACAGTCATGTGACACATAGAGTTAATATTCTAGGTACGCCACCAATGATATTATCATCTTCCTACCTGCTTTGAAGACTGCAGATGAGCTTTCTCCAGACAAGGAGGACAAATCGCGTGGTTACACGTTGTCAGTCGAGAGTGAGGTCCCTTACATGGTCCCAAACAAATGCCGCAGATTTCACGGTCCGCTACAACAGCTGTAGTCGTAGTCGATATTTCTATTTCTGGTGACGATTCTGATGGTGTCATGGACCCTGTCGTCTGAACTGTTGAGGATGATTCTGCTGATGGTGCAAAGGATCCCATCTCTGATGTTGACTCTGTTTGATGCTGTCACAGACGATGACAGGAGAGATGTCAGCTTTTTATTTCTTTGCTGTAGAGTGAAGCCAGTAAGCGTTTTCTTGTGATTGGTTAAGACGATCACGTGACTGTCACTAAACATCAAACATAGAATCTAGTGGCAGGTTTCTTTCTTAAAGATCATCTTACTTACTAAGTGAGGTTATGTATCATAACAGATATAGGTGTTACCTGTCCCACGCTCACTTGTCGACCACTGATCTGACAGTCAGCAGGTAACATTAACGCACAACACAGGAAACTGAGCTCCAGGCCATCAAAGCTCACTCACCTTACCTGGGAGACGTCAGTGACGTCCTGAGTACCTGCACAGTGACGTGCTTAGTAACGTGAGACACCTGAGGCTGCATCAGCAGCGTTTGACAAGTGATCTTCGACCTGAGCAAGACAGAAACATTTACAGATCTTGCTGCATCGAGTATGATATAAAGGAAATGAAAAACTTTGTAAGAACTTTGAGTTGGTGATAACGGATGTAGCGGTATGTGTGTACCTGACGTGTGGATAATAAAAATAGCTTTCACGAGTGTTGTGACATGATCACAATGTCTACACCTAAAGGTGTCTGGAAACACAACTCAGACACATCTTTCAAAATCACATCAACTCACGAACGAGCTGCTCCATCAGTCAGTTTCCACTCGGTCGTGAAGGGCGCACCTACAGACTTGTAAAGATACTTTTGCATTCATTCTCAAAGAAACATTAAAAATACACAAAACTCTTAATAGCATGTGAAAATATTTATAAGCAATTATTTGTTAAATTTCCAACTATTAGCTTGAGCATTCCTTCGCAGAGTTTCTGCATGGTGTGTCTTAGAAGTTATTCTCTTTGTTTGCAAATTAATACATTTGGAAAAGATTAAGTATGAAGAAACATTTAAATTCCTCTTTCATGCGTAGCTAACAACTTAATAACATTTGTTTAATATAAAAATTTTTTTATATGTGCGTTATTTCGATTGCCTTCTGTAGATGACATACCAATTATATAACTCAAATGTTTTCATCAATTTGAATAATACAATAAGAAGTAAATCGTAAAATATTTCTATGTTCAAGAAAAAAAACCAAACAACACACACAGAAAGAAAATTCTATACACAGACCTAGCTTAGGAAACACGAATATCTGTGGCAGCTAAACACACACAGAGAGTCCGAAATTAATGTTGATAATTTGTTTGGCACGACAAATAATTTTGTCTTTATATTTACCAGAAATAATTAACATGCAATTTGTTGAAATATTTTACTATAAGAAAATAAATAAATATTATGCTAAAGTTGACATTAACAAAACTATTTTCTTAACATTGTAAAAATGTTTTTTTTTTGAAAAAAGATTGACAGTAATTTACAATTCCTTGCCTATAAACTCTCCAGAACTTCTCTTTATGCGAGCTCTTTGTCTTTTAGGAAACTTTCCTTCGCTTAGTTTTCAGGTAAAAGCACAAACAGCACATCTTTCTGTCATGAAGCAGGAGTTTATGAGAGATGACCAGTTAAGTGATACCACAAATTATTTGAGATGGACTGTCTGAGTGACCACATCACAGTTTTTAGCTTATGCTCTAGAAATGAATAAAAGGTAAGAAAGCGGTTGGAAAACTCAGTTTAGAAAACCTGGCATTTTAACGGCTTTGTATTTCCTACAATCTACTCGTGAAAGAAATTTCTCTGACAACTACATCAATAAAAGTAAAAGAAACTTATGCTGACAGAAACTAGTTTATTTTCCTAAAAAATGCAACAGGAGAATAAACGAACTCCAGGAGAAATGTCATCGCGATGACTGTTTTCATTGTTTTCTCTTCAGACATTGAGGTCACAGCTGTGGTTTCCGTGATGAACGTGACAAAACAGTTTGCGTCTGCTCAGGCCGACACTACAGTTCTACCATCCAGAGAGAGGCCAAGCGATTTGATGTCTAAGACGACGTACGAGATCATCAACGATGTTGTCAGCGGGTGTCTAGCACTTGCAATATCTGTAGTGGGCATTCCCGCCAACCTGGTCACGTGCCTGGTGTTCTGGCGTCAGGGTCTGCGAGACCGGATGAACCTCTGTCTCTTCTGTCTGGCTGCCGTGGACCTGCTGTACCTGATGCCCGTCCTGAGTGTCGGACCATTTCTTCACCTCGCCAATAATCCTCACGCCCAGGAATACACTTTAAAGATTCTTAATGTGGGTGTGAGTGTCATCTACAGTCTGCGTGCGACTTCCGGTTGTTATAATATGATCATCGCCGTAGAGAGGTGCGTGTGTGTGGTGTTTCCGCTCAAAGCCGCTTCACTCTTACACACTCGTACTATGGGCGTGTTGCTGGCTGTGTGCTTTATCTTGATACAGCTTGGCTATGTTGTTGTCCCTCTCGAGTATAATGTCGTTAACATTGAAGTAGGCGGAATGGTGGAATGGCGGCTTGTGCCGACACAATTGTTTCTTGAAAACCAGGAGTTGTTTCGGACTATAGAAATGTCAGTCCTGACAGCATCACTGCCACTCATTACCTTTTTCGTAGTGTTCATCACAGCAGTCATCACCGTCATCAAGCTGACAGCAGCGGCCAAGTGGCGAAGAAAGACGAGTTCCACGTGCCGCAAGAAAGTAGGTCACGAGACGGCGCTGACCAAGATGATTCTGGTCGTCTCCTTCATCTACATCTGCAGCATGGTTCCTATTGTGATAGTGACATTTACCCGACTACTTGTTGACGATTTTTCACCAAATGGTCGTTATTATTATTTATTTATGGGTTCTACTTTCATAGCATTCGTCTGCCCACGATTTCACAGCGCCTCCAACTTCTTTGTCTTCTACAGCAGGTCGTCACGGTTCAGATCGGTGCTTGTCTCTAAGACTTGCTGCAAGAAAAAGAAACTAGTATTCTAAGATACCGAAAATTGATAGCTAACTAGAAATCTGGAAACAAACATTTTTCCCTTCTTTGGAACAACACTGTAGTTTGCAATTTAAAATCTAGTAGGAAACGGTATATCTTGAGATAAACAGTTTTGAGTAAAGGTTGATATGACTGATCTCATGGAAGCAATGGTCCTTTTGAAAAAAAAAACAAACTGTGATGATAATGGGTAGGATATTTTAACTCAGACCTCAGCCTCCTTTATCCAAACTTCCGTGGTGGAAGCAGAGGACAAAATATATATAGCTCTCTTGATTGATAGTATTTATTACTTAAACCGATGAGTAAAAATGAATATAAAATGTGTTATCCTTTTACACTCTAAATTTTTTGTAATCTACATCAGCTATAAGAAGCTAGAAGATGGCGGGTGCGGTTACATCAGTTGCATGAGGTTTGATGACAATGTCTGCAAGTTTGAACCAAAGAGTAGCAGATGCACGCGATTGGCAATTCAAAACTAATTGTTACATTGGCTCCTGTAAAAGAAAACCATATCAAAAGCTTTATGACTGTGAATCTGTATATATTTAATACACATCGTGGCTCTAGGCTTGCCAGTGGCGTGTACCACACCTCTGTAAATAATCATACATTGGTGTATAGGTATTACACTCATTACTGTTTAGAGAGGAAGAGAGAGGCTGTTCCACAGAAAACTCCATGACTATTCCAGGCTTAAGTTAAGCAGAACAATTATAGGAATGGTGATATCTAACTTTGATTCCTTTATTTTTTGTGCAAAATAGTGAAGAGAAGGGAGGAGACTGTTTACCCGTTAATAAGCAAATAATAATAATAAATAATAGTAATAATAATACCCGTTAATAAGCAAAGATTTGTGTGTGTGCCTTAGTGAAAGGACATAGAGCAGCGAAAAGATGAGGCTAGGGTCGCTTTTACTAAAACTGTAATTAAACAGTTTGACCAGCCCTCCTGAAGGCTCCACTAGTGGAGTGTGGGGTGTCACGTGTCGCTTGCTCCTTGGAAGGTTTGTCGTCACTGGTGCTGACGTAAGATATGGCTATTACGTAAGAAGAACGGGTAATCCAGAGAGAGAGAGACAGGGACGAGATATTGAAGGCTTGTGATCGGGTCGGCAGAGAAAGAAAAGTTTCTGTACTGAGAAAAGCTGTTGTGGTCGGGATTTGCTGCGGTGCACATGGGACGGGTACGAGCAACGGATCAGTTTTCTCCTGCTTTTTCTGTGTGTGACAGAAACAACGCGTCACGAGCCGAATTGGGTGAGTAAATAGAGCTGTTCCTGTCGCCTTGTCGCAGGCCGTTAGCTGGCTGATCAGTTTATTTTATCTTTTGAGGTCGCGCTCTGTGACCGCCAATACATTTCAGTTTCATATTGTAACTTCGTGTGTGCGTGTTTTATGTCCACTGAGAAGTGATTGGGTTCGTTGCTCGCCTTGGGAGAGTGGAAGTTTGTGTGTGTGTGTGTGTGCGAGTGTGTCTGAGAGAGAGAAAAGTCCCGCGACGCCCGATCGCGTCACGCGACATGGGGCGTGGGGATGGAGTCAAGGGTTGACAGAATATAGACTGTGTACATCTTGTGTGTATCGAGGAGTTTTCGAGAAAAAAGATTTAAGCGTTTGATTCGCGACAGATGGTAAGTTTATTTGGAAATACTTTAGTTCAGGGATGCCCAACCTACGGCCCGCGGGCCATATCCGGCCCGCGACGCGGTGCCATCCTGCCCGCGAGAATTCTGCCCACAGTGCAGGAAATCGGCAAGCTAATAATAAAAAAAGACCTAAAAAACGAAAAAAAGGGAAGAAGAAGTATTTATTCCTACGAAGGGGCGTCTCTCAATCTTTTTTTAGATGGACGAATATTTCGATTCAGTTCTCCGACTTGGTGTCTCTACTATGCAGCCGGACATTCAGAAGTTGGTTTTGGGTAAACAACTTCAAATATCCCACTAATTACTACATAATTAATGGTAAGTACAACTTGCTTCTAATAAAAATGGTATCTGCTCTATTTTTTCCTTTTTTTGTATTTTTGCGGTGAAGTGGCCCGTGACACGCATGTCGGAAATGTGTATGGCCGCAGGCCGAAAAAGGTTGGGCATCACTGCTTTAGTTGTTGGCACAGATGTGGAGAAGCCATAGCACGTTACTGTCAGTAGCGACATGTCATGAACAAGTATGTTACTCTCAAAGAACATTTTCGCCAGTACTCGTGGCTGCATTCCAGAAGTCAGGGAGATGACTGTTACCGGAGCTTTTGTACATTCGTCATTGCCGTGACTTGAGAAACGTCTGCCACTGGAAAAGATTATCGTCCTTTGCTTCATTTTAATTTTAACATAAAATTATGAGTAGATATGAATAATGAAAAATTATGAATATTATCGAAAGTATTAATATAAGTGTTTATGTGTTTAAGAAGTTATGTATCCACTTAAGCCTTTGTTCGCGGTCAAATCTGTGATATCTAACTGTCCCCATTGCAACACATCAATGCCACTTACCTCGCCGGTGATTTCACTGGTCTGACATTGTTGTTTGTATGAACATTAAAGGTTAACGATGTTAGTTAAAGGCAACAGATGTTTACTGTTTAGAGATTGTGGCATGAAGAGGTCGATCACTCGGCATGTTGCTGTATACAGTATGAGTATGTGGGTGTGTACGGTATGTGAGTGGTGCGTGGTTAGTAGTAGGTGTAGTATGTGGGGACGTGCTCTTATCAACGCAATGTCGTCACTGATGACATCATCACATGTTGCCTGTATATATGTGAGTGCAGTTTAGTGAGTATGTGTGTGATGGTAGTAGGTGAGTATGGTGTGTGAGTGGTGCGTGGTTTGTGTGTATGGTAGTAGGTGAGTATGGTGCCTATGTGAGATGTAGATATGTAGGTGTGGGGACGTATTGCTCTTTATCAACGCATTGTTCTTGGTAACTGTGTGTATACGTCATTGTGCAATGTCGTCACTGATGACATCATCACATGACGGAGTAGAGACTGAACTATAGAGGATAACGCTGAACTACTTCATGCTGACCTCTTGAACTGTGTAGATATAGCAGCAGGTTCTGGACGTCCTTATCCTTTCCCTCCATAAGTCTATCGTGTGTCCTGTGTCATGTTCGCTAACTGTTTATTCACTTCTGCTTGATTGTTCTGATTCTGGTTTTGTGCGGACTTCAATGAGCGATAAATGATTGTAATACATCCAGAGCACGTGGCATCTCTAGCTGTGTTCACTTGTCTTTGAACATGCAAGAAAGGAAAGGAGAAAAAAACTGATGGATAAGGAGTAGGAAATAGCTCAAGCCAATTAGATGCACATCTTTGGTATGAAAAGCAAATAATTTTCTCTAATTTTCTCTCTGTAGCTATAGCATGACTAGTACTAGGTGACCAGCTATATTGTACAGTGTACAATGGACAGCCGGTATCTGCAGCTGTACACAGGGAGCAGTAGCAGACTGAAAAAGCTCTCTACTTATTGCCACAGTATAGGGCAGTGAGTTGTACAGCAGGGTGTGTGGGAGGAACAATGCTTTGTATCTATCTCAGTTAGACCTTCGTAAATTTATAGCAACCATTCACCACATTTTAATTTTCTGTAACATAGCAGCACACAGTACTTACAGTGAAGACAAATGGCGGTCACAGCACGACTGATACAGCCTCTCTCTTGCCATCTTTCTCTCTATCCGAGACACAGCCTGTCTCTTGTTCAATGCAAGTGTCAACGAGGGAAGAAAAATATTGGAAATAAATAAAGATTTTTTTAGACGATAACAAACATCTCTGTACATGTGTTTGAGTGCCTGGATGAATGATGCAAGTTTTTGTCGCATTGTACGCAAAGGACAGGATGACGAAGATATTTTTTATTTTTTACACATGTTTACCGATTTCACAATGTTTCATAGACTTATTTAGTCGATTTTTTTAGTATAACAGAGCAAAACTCACACTCATGGAAACACACCAAAGCGTATATGAAGATTTATTCAGTTGAACACTGCACACACATCGATACAGCATCTGAGTACTTCTCTTGGATAATTAGATGATATGCAAATAGAAACCTAGCAACCATTACTAGATTTCTCGCTACCCTAAAGCTCCATACCCTATTTCCATCTTCAGACAAACAGTCGGTGCAAATATAAATGTCAATTAAAATTGACGATGAAGGTGATAAATGTTATGTCCACAACACTAATGACGTTTCACAAAACTTCGTCAAACTAGGACATCGGGAAAAATAGATCATTGCATTTACTCAGAACGAGGGAAACATTCTCCTGTTCAATCAACAAAAATCGACAAGCAGGGCTAAGTATAAAGACCCCAGAGGTCAGTTTTCTAGACACAACGGCGACAAACCAAACCAACCAATCAGCTGCGATGACCGTTAGCACGTTGTACAGGCACGTGACTTAGTCTGGTGTATCACAGGTGGACAAGATGACTGAACAGCTAGTGAGACGTCTAACAACCTGACAAGAACATTATGAACATATTGTGCTTCTGCTTGTCTGCAGTGATCAGGTGTGACATGCATCCACTCAGTGTCGGGATGTCTGATACACATTAACTGACAGCTGCAATTAATTACAATCCGTGTTATAAAAACACTTACTAAATCAACAGTTTTAAAATAATAACAAACGTGTGATGTATATCACGAAGAAGCATTCTTTCAGCGCCTGAACAGAAGTACGAAATATGGACAGAATACGACTATGCGGACAAGTAATAAAAGACAAACAGAAAACACAAGGAGGAATAAGGAAGCAAACAGTAAAGATGGAGAGTGTCATAATCTGCAGAAAAAGTCGAGCAGGTGGACTAGTTATCTGACTATAGTGACAACTATTGACAAGGATGTTGATTGGTGTAAGGAGTAATGTTCATCCAAGAGGTGCGTTGTCAGTGCACGTTTAAAGGATTCAACAGTGGGTAGGTGGAGGAGGTGCAAAGGGAGAGAGATCCATTGTTTTGCTGCACAATAACTAAGAATCCTGTGGCCGAATGTTGATGTTCTGGCGACAGGAAAAGAGGCCATACGGTCATCAGACGAGTTATTTGACTGGGATTTACAGGAAATAATCAGGGCAGGAGACAGCAAAGAAATTAAAACACTGCACGGACAGTTTGTACTGGATGCCAGAACGGATGGGAAGCCAGTGTAGAGAACGAAGGAGAGGGTGGCGTGGTCCCGTTTCCTAGCTCTAAGCAGCAGACGTGCAGCCGACTTCTGTACTTTCTGGAGTATGTGAAGAAGGTATGCAGGGCAGCTAACAAGCAAGGAGTTGCAGTAATCAAGTCTGGATAAAACAAACACACAGACAAGAGTGTTGGTAGCACGTGTAGACAGAATGTGACGGATGGCACTGATCTGGCGTAGTTAATACAGCTGTCACTAGTATATCATAACAGGCAGACAGACAGGCAGCTGTCACTTGTTTCACCAGATTTTAAATTAGTATCTGTAAATGATGAACTTTGTAACCAACTTTTTGGCTGTCGAGAACACCTCAGCGGCTTTCTTGCCGAGAGAGGAATCAGTCGACCTGTTCTCTGAAGAAACTTTACACATTTTGAGAGACGTTTTCAACGGCTACATCGCTAGTATCATCTGCGTGGTTGGCATTCCCGCCAACTTGGTCACGTGCCTGGTGTTCTGGCGTCAGGGTCTGCGAGACCGCATGAACCTCTGTCTCTTCTGTCTGGCTGCTGTGGACCTGCTGTACCTGCTGTGCTCCGTCCCCCTGACTTGTCTAAGCGCATTTCTCTTCATAGCTGGCAATACTTTGGCAGAGGAGTACAGCCTGAAGACTCTTATCTACGGATTATGGTTAGTCTACAGTCTGCGTGCGACTTCCGGTTGTTATAATATGATCATCGCGGTAGAGAGGTGCGTGTGTGTGGTGTTTCCGCTCAAAGCCGCTTCACTCTTACACACTCGTACTATGGGCGTGTTGCCTGGCTGTGTGCTTTATCTTGATACAGTTAGGCTACACTGTCATCCCCCTCATGTATCACGTGGCCAGCTACGACGTTGATGGAAGGAAGCGATGGCACTACGTGCCAACACAGATGTTTCTCGATAACAAAGATCTGTTTGAAACGGTGGAGTTGACGGTCCTGACAGTGTCACTGCCAATCACCACGTTCCTCGTGGTGTCTGTCACAGCTGTCATCACAGTCATTAAGCTGACAGCAGCGCTCAAGTGGCGAGAGAAGACGAGTTCAACGACAAGAGAGAAGGTGGGTCGCCAGACGGCGCTGACTAAGATGATTCTTCTCGTCTCTGTCATCTACATCTGCAGCATGCTTCCCAGCGTGTCGCTCTCCATCACCCGGCTGCTTGTTGACGGCTTTTCACCTGATGGCGGTTACTACAACCTGTTCATGGGAACCCACATCGTCGCCAACGTTTGCCCTATGGCCCACAGCGCCTCCAACTTCTTCGTTTATTACAGCCGGTCGTCGCGGTTCAAATCTTCCCTCGCTGACATGTTTTAACACATACACAACTCTAGTTATGTAAAGGAGAGGACATGCTAAAGATACAAACAGGCAGACATAACAAAGGGAGATAACAAGTAAAACTCGTCAGCTTTCAAGTTCAACAGAGTTAATTCCCAAGAATTTCTGTGTTGAACTGTAGTTTCCCTTTACCTGTGTCTTTACATCTGTCTATTCACCAATCATCAGAAAAAAAGCATAATGAGAAAAGAAAGTAATCAAATAACATGAAACGAAATTTGTTTCTTGTATATAAGAACACTGCAAGTTAGTTGGTTGTTAAAAGTAAAACCTGAGTCTGATTTTAATTGTTTTTTTAAATATTATATATATAGATAAAAGAAAGATCGTTCATCCCAATGTTAGCACTCATTGCCCAAAATACAACACAGTTAAGTGAGGCAACAGTTTCCAGTCCAAACATTTGGGATTCGATTAATTTTTTGTTTTGTTTTTGAGAGATTTTGTCCATGTGCGGGTCTTATATATATATTTTTTTCTTTTAGCTTGACATACGCTCATTAGATAACGTTAGGGTTTGGATGAGGTGTGAAGTAGAATTTAGTGGTTTTTCCATTGAATAAGTGATTAAAAATGAGAATGGAAAGAGTGGGCGTATGATGAGTATTCTGTGTGTGTGAGAGGGGGGCGGCAGCACGTGTGTGAGTTTTGTCTCTGATGTAACAGCATCAGTGAGTGTCAATGTTGATATGTAGATAGTAGAAGTGTCACGACACGTGGTGCGAACAACACTCAGCCAGACATGTGCGCGATCTTTCAACACACAGCAAAACGATTGTCTGAGGCTGCCCACATCATATTCATTTCGTTGTTGGCTCAGGACTTTACAGACTACAAGACAAATACTTATTTGTAAACAACTCGCCTTAACACCACGTTCTAAAGGCGACGAAAATGTAAAGGACATAGGAAATGTTTGCATCCGGGGCACTCCTCACGATCAGTCTCAGCATAGTCAAAGGATGAAGATTATACACTCTTCGCACTCTCTTCTACTGTTTAGCAAACAGGTTCCAGCTCTAACGTTCCGTTGAATTATCTATCTGATAACTGCTCTAGCAATCATTGTGTACATTACTCACAGTTCATCGTCTCATTATCTTAGGGCTGTCTCCCTCCACATCGCCAGCCAACTAAAATGCTAATAACACAAATACACTTCACATACAATCGGTTGATCCTTCCCCGAGGGTTGTGGGTAATACGTCTCGGCGTGCTTTGAATACGCATGATGCTATATTTAGGCTGTAAATACTGTAAACTAAGTGTGTTAATTTGAATCTTAAACAATGTTGATGTTTACTGACCTTACTTGAGATATGTGAGTGTATCTAGCTGACAGTTTCCTTCAGGTTTTTTTTTCAGGCCATTCCACGCTTACATTATTGTATTATTATAACATGTTGAGGTGTTTGGTGATGCTAATGATTGTTGTGATATTGATGGTTCTTGAAGATAGACAAGGTCTATCACAGAGCAACAGAAAGCAGATTTGTCAACTCATTGCAGCGACGAATGTCTTAGTGACCCAGTCACTCATCTGAAGCACAAATGCTGTTAATCAACTGATACTTGTTACTTTGTTATATTCTCCCAGGGTACACAACCACACAAAGGTTTGTCTAGACATGTACCAGACACCTAATGTGATCCACAGCCTTTGACTTTTAAAGCAGCTGATGTTAAATGTTGACCACAACAGCATGGGGTCGACTTTACACACGTCACTGAATCAAGATTATTCGCAAATTTAGTATTTTGAAGGTGTGTGGATAACCGAGCATAAATATAACTTCTTTAAGTTCATAAGTGTACGTAAATGAACATATATGTATGTACGTGCGCGTGGACGTGTGTGTGTGTGTGTGTGTGTTTGTTTGGCACAGTTGTGTATATATGAAGATACATAGATGAAACAAGCAACGAACAGAATTAATTGTAAGAAATTGTTATTATTTGCAAATATTCAAAAAAATGATTAAAGCTGAAAATCGAAAACTCACTTTTGGGTAGAGTTTACATAAGATGGCAAGTAGGTAACCTCAGTGTTTGCTTGTTCCACAAATTGCGTTCTACCCAATTAAATTATTTATTTCTGAATTGCTACTGAACATTTAATATTGTTTTAAACATTAAAATACAAAAAAAGGAAAAAACCTTAAGGAAAAAATAATATGATTTGCTAAAATGAAAACTTAAAAAGTAGGATAAACACGCAAATGTGTGTCTGTAGCTGATTGCTCCATGCGTGTCTGCGTACACGTGTGTGTTTGTGTGTGAACGTTTGAGTGCCTGTGAGTGTGCGTGCGTGTAGATGGATGTGAATGTGTAAAAATCATGTATGATTTTGTAGGTGTGTTGAGACCTACTCTTGCTGCTGTAGATATTAGTCATGTTGACATTAATTTTTAATCTGAAATTTATTTTAGCGGAAATGTTTTGGAAAGAAGATTGTGGAGCTGTTTGAAAGATCGATTGATGTCACAGACGATGACAGGAGAGATGTCAGCTTTTTATTTCGTCGCTGTAAAATAAAGCCAGTAAGCGTTCTCTTGTGATTGGTTAAGACAATCACGTGACTGTCACTGAACATCAAACATAGAATCTAGTGGCAGGTTTATTTCCTAAAGAAGATCATCTTACTTCAGGCTAAGTGAGGTTATGTATCATAACAGATATAGGTGTTACCTGTCCCAAGCTCACTTGTCGACCACTGATCTTACAGTCAGCAGGTAACATTAACGCACAACACAGGAAACTGAGCTCCAGGCCATCAAAGCTCACTCACCTTACCTGGGAGACGTCAGTGACGTCCTGAGTACCTGCACAGTGACGTGCTTAGTAACGTGTGACACCTGAGGCTGCATCAGCAGTGTTTGACAAGTGATCTTCGACCTGAGCAAGACAGAAACAATTACAGATCTTGCTGCATCGAGTATGAAAAAAATTAAATGAAATCTTTGTAAGAACTTTGAGTAGCGGTACGTGTGTACCTGACGTGAGGATAATAAATGTAGCTTTGTCTCACCTTTGTTGTGACATGATTACCAACAGGTGTCTGGAAACACAACTCAGACATCTCTCAAAATCACATCAACTCACGAACGAGCTGCTCCGTCAGTCAGTGTCCACTCGGTCGTGAAGGGCGGACCTACAAACTAGTAAAGATATTTTTGCATTCATTCTCAAAGAAAGATTAAAATTACACAAAATTGTTGATAGCATGTGAAATTATTTATGAGCAATTATTTATTAAATTCCCAACTATTAGCTTGAGCATTCCTTGGCAGAGTTTCTGCATGATGTGTCTTAGAAGTTATTCTCTTTGTTTGCAAATTAACACATTTGGAAAAGATTAAGTATGAAGAAACATTTAAATTCCTCTTTCATGCGCAGCTGACAACTTAATAGCATTTGTTTAATATAAGAAATCTTTTATATGTGCGTTATTTCGATTGTCTTCTGTAGAGGACATACCAATTTTATAATATTCAACAATAAAATAAGAAGTAAATCATAAAATATTTCTATACACAGACGCACACAGACCTAGCTTAGGAAAGACGAATATCTGTGGCAGCAAAGAGTCCGAAGTTAATGTTGATAATTTGTCTGGCAAGACAAATAATTTTGTCTTTATATTTATCACAAATATATAACTTGCAATTTGTTGTAATATTTTATTTTAAGAAATTAAATAAATATTATGCTAAAGTTGACATTAAATAAACTATTTTCCTACCATTGTAAAAATGTTTTTTTTTGGGAAAAAGATTGACAGTAATTTACAATTCCTTGTCTATAAACTCTCCAGCACTGCTCTTTATGCGAGTTCTTTGTCTCTTAGGAAACTTTCCTTCACTTAGTTTTCAGGTGAAAGCACAAAGAGCACATCTTTCTGTCATGAAACAGGAGTTTATGAGATATGACCAGTTAACTGATACCACAAATTATTTGAGATGGACTGTCTGAGTGACCACATCACAGTTTTTAGCTTATGTTCTAGAAATGAATAAAAGGTAAGAAAGCGGTTGGAAAACTCAGTTTAGAAAACCTGGCATTTTAACGGCTTTGTATTTCCTACATTCTACTTTTCAAACAAATTTTTCTGACAACATATTTTAAAGCCTTACATCAATGAAAGTAAAAGAAATTGATGCTGAGAGAAACTAGTTTATTTTCCTAAAAAAAAATCCATTAGAGAAGAAACAAACTCCACGAGAAATGTCATCGCGATGACTATGTTTTCATTGTTTTCTCTTCAGACATCGAGGTCACAGCTGTGGTTTCCGTGATGAACGTGACAAACCAGTTTGCGTTTGCTCAGGCCGACACTACAGTTCTACCATCCAGAGAGAGGCCAAGCGATTTGATGTCTAAGGCGACGTACGAGATCATCAACGATGTTGTCAGCGGGTGTCTGGCACTTGCAATATCTGTAGTGGGCATTCCCGCCAACCTGGTCACGTGCCTGGTGTTCTGGCGTCAGGGTCTGCGAGACCGGATGAACCTCTGTCTCTTCTGTCTGGCTGCTGTGGACTTGCTGTACCTGATGCCCGTCCTGAGTGTCGGACCATTTCTTCACCTCGCCAGTAGTCCTCACGCCCAGGAATACACTCTCAAGATTCTTAGTGTGGGTGTGAGTGTCATCTACAGTCTGCGTGCGACTTCCGGTTGTTATAATATGATCATCGCGGTAGAGAGGTGCGTGTGTGTGGTGTTTCCGCTCAAAGCCGCTTCACTCCTACACACTCGTACTATGGGCGTGTTGCTGGCTGTGTGCTTTGTCTTGATACAGCTTGGCTATGTTGTTGTCCCTCTCGAGTATAATGTCGTTAACATTGAAGTAGGCGGAATGGTGGAATGGCGGCTGGTGCCGACACAATTGTTTCTTGAAAACCAGGAGTTGTTTCGGACTATAGAAATGTCAGTCCTGACAGCATCACTGCCACTCATTACTTTTTTCGTAGTGTTCATCACAGCAGTCATCACTGTCATCAAGCTGACAGCAGCGGCTAAGTGGCGAAGAAAGACGAGTTCCACGTGCCACAAGAAAGGAGTTCACGAAACGGCGCTGACCAAGATGATTCTGGTCGTCTCCTTCATCTACATCTGCAGCATGGTTCCTATTGTGGCAGTGACATTTACCCGACTACTTGTTTACGATTTTTCACCAAATGGTCGTTATTATTATTTATTTATGGGTTCTACTGTCATAGCATACGTCTGCCCACGATTTCACAGCGCCTCCAACTTCTTTGTCTTCTACAGCAGGTCGTCACGGTTCAGATCGGTGCTTGTCTCTAAGACTTGCTGCAAGGAAAAAAACTAGTATTCTAAGATACCGAAAATTAATACATAACTAGAAATTTGGAAACAAATATTTTGCTCCTCTTTTTTTGGAACAACACTAGTAGTTTGCAATTTAAAATCTAGTAGGAAACGGTATATCTTGAGATAAACAGTTTTGATTTAAGGTTGATATGACTGATCTCATGGAAGCAATGGTCCTTTTGAAAAAAATAACGGTAATGATAATGTGGAGGGTATTTTAACTCACGCATCAGCCTCCCTTACCCAAACTTTCGTGAGGAGAGGAGAAAATGTTTAACTCTCTTGATTGAGAGTATTTATTATTTAAATCTATGAGTAAAAATGTATATAAAATATGTTATCGTTTTACACTTGAAGTTTATTGTAATCTAGGTCAACGAGGGTTGTAGAATAAGCCAAGTCTTTGATATCTAGGCTCCGCCCTGCACAGGGGCACAAGTAAGTTATCGAACTGATGTAAAATACGTTATGACAACAATAGTGGAGATAATATGCAAGCGATTGGCAATTAAAAACTAATTGTTACATTGGCTGCTGCAAAAGCAAACCATCTCAAAAGCTTTATGACTGTGAATCTGTATATATTTAATACACATCGTGTCTCTTTGCTTGCTAATGGTGTATACCACACCTCTGTAGATAATCATACATTGGTGTATAGGTATTACACTCATTACAGTTTAGAGAGGAAGAGAGAGGCTGTTCCACAAAAAAAAACTGCTTGACTATTTCAGGCTTAAGTTAAACAGAACAATTATAGGAATGGGGATATTTAACTTTGATTCCTATATTTTTTTGTGCCAAATAGTGAAGATAAGTAAGGAGACAGTTTACCTTTCAGTATTTTATATGCGAAGATTTGTTGTGTGTGCTTTAGTGAAAGGACTCGTAGAACAGCGAAAAGATGAGGCTAGGGTCGCTTGTTTACCTTGATGGATCCGGGGGCGCCCGGCAGGTTAATTAAACACTCGCTGACCACCACTGCAGTGAGCGGCTCAGTGTTCAGATCTTGTTTCTGATCCGGTTTCCTTCCTCCTCTATAGTGTGAAATCGCACCACGGTGGAAGCACTTTCCTGCTAAAGAAACCAGCCAACCTCTCTTGATGGTTTTAGCACTCTGATTAGCTGCTTCTTGAAATAAAAGTCTTTCTCCGAGATCTGATATGTAACATGTACACATTGCTCCTTAAGACCAACGAAAGTTAACTACTTATCACGTACTTCCGACATAAATTAGTTTGAGGAGTTTTTGAAGCCGTAAACTTACGATAAAGAGAAAATATTATCGAAACTATTAACATACGTGTTTATGTGCACGCGTGTGTTTAAGAAGTGATGTATCCACTTCAACCTTTGTTTGCGGTCAAATCTGTGATATCTAACGGTCCCCATCGCAGCCACATCATTGCCACTTACCTCGCCGGTGATTTCACTGGTCTGACATTGTTGTTTGTATGAACATTAAAGTTAACGATGTTAGTTAAAGGCAACAGATGTTTACTGTTTAGAGATTGTGGCATGAAGAGGTCGATCACTCGGCATGTTGCTGTATACAGTATGTTCACTGAAATAACAGGAATGCAGTTTAGGTGAGTATGTGGGTGTGTACGGTATGTGAGTGGCATGTGGGTGAGTATGGTGTGTGAGTGGTGTGTGGTGGTAGGTCAGAAAAATATTGTAAATAAATAGACTTTTCAGACGATAACAAACATCTCTGTACATGTGTTTGAGTGCCTGGATGAATGATGCCAGTGTTTGTCGTATTGTACGCAAGGGACAGGTTGATATTTTTTACTTTTTATACGTGTTTACCGATTTCACAATGTTTCACAGACTTATTTATTCGATTTCTTTAGCATAACAGAGCAAAACTCGCACATAAACGTATGTGAAGATTTATTCAGCTGAACATTCCACACACATCAATACAACATCTGAGTACTTCTCCTGGATAATTAGATGATATTCAAATAGAAACACAAAGCAACCATTACTAGATTTCTCGCTACCCTAATACTCCATACCCTATTTCCATCTTCAGACAAACAGTCGGTGCAAATATAAATGTCCATTAAAATTGACGATGAAGGTGATAAATGTTATGTCCACAGCACTAATCACGTTTCACAAAACCTCTTCAAACTAGGACATCGGGAAAAATAGATCATTGCATTTACTCAGAACGAAGGAAACAATGCTACTGTTTTACTGTTCAATTAATTAACAAAAAATCGACAGCCAGACTGACTCCAGATGTGGAGGGTGACAACATGATGATATATTTAGGTTGTAAATACTGTAAACTAAAGTGTGTTAATTTGAGGCGTAAACAATGCATTTTGATGTTTCCTGACCTTACTTGAGAGATGCGAGTGTATCTAGCTGACAGTTTCCATCAGGTCAACAGTCACATTGTGAAATGTTTCAGACCAGTCCACGCTTACATTATTGTATTATTATAACCTGTTGAGGTGTTTGCTGATGCTAATGATTGTTGTGATATTGATGGTGCTTGAAGGTAGACAAGGTCTATCACAGAGCAACAGAAAGCAGATTTGTAAATTCTTGCAGCGACGAATGTCTTAGTGACCCAATCACTCACCTAAAGCACAAATGCTGTTAGTCCACTGGTACTTATTACTTTGTTATATTCTCCCAGGGTACACAGCTACACCAAGCATTGCCTAGACACCCAATGTCTTTCAAATTGTCATAGAAATAATGAAAATAAATAACTACCCGATTAGTCAGTCGATGCCTTGCAATGCAGCAATCGGAGTCCAGAGAAGGGCAGATACAGATTGTGTGACCGAGATTTGCATGACCTTAATAGGTCACCAGGGTCGTTATATGAACAACATGTTACAGTTACCGCATGTCGGCACCGTTGCAAACGGGTTCCCAAGTGCACTAGATATACACTAAATATCTTTCACTCACACACACACACGTCAGGGTCATATTACGACCCTGACGACCACGACCATGCAATCCCACCCCTAAACGTACATGTCCTAATGATTGACATGTCAGTTCAGCCTCCTACGTGGTGGCGATGACAATGTACTCCTCTTTCTAGTCACAGACGAGACGAGCATCAATGTGAAACAAACAACGGGTGTTGTAGAGAGGGACACCCAGCTCTCAACTACCCGTGTAGTCACTCAACATGTGTGGAGTACAGCGTAGTTGCGATCCCCAGCCTTTGAATTATAAAGCAGTTGATGTCAAATGTTGACCACAGCAGCGTGGGTGACGACTTTACACACAAGTCACCGAATCAAGATTATTCGTAAATTTAGAATTTGAGGGTGTGTGGATAACTGAACATAAATATAACTTCTTTAAGTTCACAATTGTGCGTAAATGAACATATATACACATATGTGTGTGTGTGCGTGTGGACGTGTGTGTGTGTGTGTGTTTGACACAGTTGTGTCTATATGAAGATACATAGATGATACAAGCAGCGAACAGAATTAATTGTAAGCAATCGTTATTATTTGCAAACATGCAAAAGAATGATTAAAGCTAAAATCGAAAATTCACTTTTCAGTAGAGTTTACATAAGATGGCAAGTAGGTAACCTCAGTGTTTGCTTGTTCCACAAATTGCGTTCTACCCAATTAAATTATTTATTTCTGAATTGCTACTGAACATTTAATATTGTTTTAAACATTAAAATACAAAAAAGGGAAAAACCCCAAGGAAAAAATAATATGATTTGCTAAACGAAAACTTAAAAAGTAGGATAAACACGCAAATGTGTGTCTGTAGTTGATTGCTCCATGCGTGTCTGCGTGCATGTGTGTGTTTGTGTGTGAGCATTTGAGTGCCTGCGAGTGTGCGTGCATGTAGATGTATGTGAATGTGTGAAAATCATGTATGATTTTGTAGGTGTGTTACGACCTACTCTTGCTGCTGTAGATATTAGTCATGTTGACATTTTAATCTGAAATTTATGTTAGCGAAAATGTTTTGGAAAGAAGATTGTGGAGCTGTTCGAAAGATCGATTGCTGGCAATTTACTTCAGCAATTTTGATGAGAAATGTCAATATGAGGGAAAATATTAAACGCTACAGAAATAATCTTGCTAGTGACTGCTTATTGTCTCCACTTTCTGTCATTCTCTGAGTGCTGATGACATCAGACATCGTCCACCTGGTTGTCCCACTTGTGTCCTCACGCTGTTGTCCGCCTGGTGTTCCAGGGGATAATACTGGTCACGTGAATCTCCTGCTTTGCTCACGTGACTGGCAAACTAGACTGTCTTCTCCATCGCTGTTCTCTTGATTATCTCCCTGCCTGCCTTACTCTCCTCCCAGTGCGTTGAGCAGATAAGCCTACTCATTACTCTCACTCTGACACGCTGGTCCTGCAGCAGGGAATACTCTCCCCTTGCTGCTCCGTCAGTCTGCTTCTCTCAGCGGTTGTCAGCCGCTACTTGAATACAGTGTATAGAAAAATACATGGTCCTGCTGGAGTACACGGATTATCTTTCTGTAGTGCGTGCTTACAGACATTCTTACTCCTTGTTACCATGTGTTAGTCAATGATTATTGTGCGAGTAGAGCAGCGGGCATCTTGGCCACACAATGGAGCACTTTATGTGAGACTTTAAGTTTTACACGTCTTCAAAATGGAAGCAACGACTCAGTCCTCCTTGAATGTATCAGGAACGAGACTGGATAAAGCGGGTGACTTTGGAAATTATTCTACTTTAAGGTTGGTAATTACAATATTTACTAGCTACGTCACCTTAGGTATCAGTCTTGTAGGTATTCCAACCAATGTGCTAAACTGTCTGATATTTCGGAAATACGGTCTGGGAGAACGAGTTAATCTCTGTTTGTTCTCATTGGCCCTCACGGATGGAGTATTTTTCTTTTGCATTTTCGTTATTCCTTTTATTCAGTTTTTCATCGACTTGTGGGACAAGTCCTTAGGAGAGGAGCTAACCTTCAAGTCACTCGTATATGGACTCGGGTTTGTGTACGGGCTGCGAGCGACCTCGGACATCATCAGCATGATCCTCGCCGTGGACCGCTGCCTGTGCGTCCTTCTGCCTCTCCGAGTCACTCACCTCATTCGCACGCGCACCATGGCGGCCATGATGGCAGCATCTTTCATCTTCTTACAGTTGAGCTACGTTGTCTTGCCCCTGAGGTTTAATGTTGCTAAGAATTATGTCAATGCAACCGGCAAAATTGAGTGGACGTTAGTACAGACGAACATTGGACTAAAATATGGAAACATTTTTGACATAATTTATGGAGGTTTCTTGAGTATATCTCTCCCCATTGTGAACTTCACCACAGTAGCAGCAGCGACGGCCTTGACCGTAGGAAAGCTGAGAGTAGCGACAAGATGGCGAGCGAAAACGAGTTCCGCAAACAGTGAGACCCAAGACCGTCAGGCAGGTGCCACCAAGATGTTGGTGTTGGTCTCGTGTCTCTACATCGTAACCATGACACCCTTCGTCGCTACCATTTTCACACGAATCATCGTCCGAGACTTCTCGCCCTACGGCCGTTACTACATGCAGTACATGGCGATATCTGCGATCTCAGACTCCTTCTCTTTACTAAACAACGCCGTCAACTTCTTCGTGTACCTCGCACAATCCTCCCGCTTCCGCCGTGACCTTCTCGTCATTTTGCGGCCATGTCAGAAGGAAACCTCGTCTGATCAACGCTCAGCAAAACTATTTACTGAAGTTCAGTCAACGAAAACGTCCCTTTGACCTGTTATGATGACACTGATTGCGACGCTGAAGCAAATGTTTTGATTGTCGGCATGACCTGCATCCTTTTGATGGCCCATTGTCACAAGACGAGGTCACTCAGCCGTTACTAAAATCGCGCGTCACGAGGGGCACGTACACTGAAGTAGGCAGTGACGTCAGTATAAAGCTTTTTTCTCTTTTGTGAATGATTACTGGAAATGATTGTTTGTGAATGACTGCTTGTCAATGATTACTGTAAATGATTGTGAATGACTGCTTGTCAATTAATGATTGTGTGAACTAAGTAAAGTGCATCCAAGGTCTTGACGCCGCTGTCTGAAACCTCCACCGGAAGATCCATCGTCAGTGGGCGGAGCTCATCACCATGCGTTTGATCCTCGCCTAGCGACCTTTCTTCACACTTCACTCAACTGTTCAGGGTGGGATGCTTAAAACTATGTCTTAGATACCCGTGTCTGTCTGTTAGTAAAACGTGCTTGTGTAAAATCTTCAGTTAAAGGATGCCCAGGCGCAGCCCTCATCTCCTGCTCTTCATGATGACGATCATTATCTGTGGAAAGGAAGGACGCTTAGGTCGGGACCTGACTCCTCTTTCTGTAATACTTTAGGGATTGTATATAAAGGAAGTGAAAGAATAATCTCTCATAATTGCTTTCATAAGAATGTTTTTTAATTTACTGAACTTTTCGATCCGAGATGTTGGTTTGTTTGAGACATAGGATGCTTGTTTATCCTTTTTAATTCACCCCATGAGGGTCGGAATGTTTTGGGGGCGTTATTGTATCCATCTTGTTACTGGACTTTCCATTTTATGCGTTTGGACTATTTTTCAAATATTTCTTCATACTTTCCTATGTAAAGTCCTCCGTCCAGGAAGCTAAACAAGTAAACAAGTCAATCGTTTTAGCGTTAAAATAAAGCGAACATGTCCCGAGTAGGTATAGTTTGGTAATATTGTCCGCGGTTTATTAGAAAGCAGTAAAATATTTATGCTCACTTATATATTGTACATTTTTAGAATTTTTTCTATATTAGCGTGGATTTCGTTTTTGAGAACAAATAACGTTTTATAAAAATGGTTTTTGTATATTAGTGCGGGTAAGGTTTTTCTCAGGTTGTAACGCGAGACTTTGTGAGGTAGACATAAGTCTATGAGAAGGAGATATAATAAATATATATACACATAGGAATCTGTTACTATAAGTAGGTCTGTGGTAGGTATGCATTGAAGTATGTTGGAAATATTTCTGTTTTGTAGACATTCGTGTTTATTTTAGTAGGTTTACATTCAGGACTTACGCGAATTGGAAACATGGGAACTTATAAAATTGAGATTTCGGTTTATCATCACCACTGATTGTTTGCTTATGTGTTACTGATTTCGATAAAACATATTTTGTACACACAGAGTCGCACTGAATGCAAAGGGACACAACTCCAGACATGTAATGCAGTAAGAAACGTGTGGAGCGGCTAAAGTCGAGATATTACAACCTGATGGGCACAACGAACAATTTTATTCGGTATTGATAACAGTCATCGCTTAGTAGCCCCAATAACTATTACTCAGGAACTGGACGATAATTATGCTTAATGAAGAAAATTTCGATAAAGAGGATGATAATGCTGTGGAGCTGGTTCTCTATTGAAGCGACTGATGCTCAATCACGTGACGATGTTTGTCAGTGTTTCTCGTGCTCAGGGCTGTACTGTGAGCTGCTACTACGCAACCACTTCACCTAATGAATATTTATCTTCATTATATTCTTTGTAATATATTCCTGTCTCATGAAGTATAATGCATTTATTTACTGTACTTAGTACTGATGTAATCAACTGTATTATGTACATCTACTTTAATTATTGATAGATTGAAAATTTCGTTGTTGATTTATTTAATTGAAATTTATCCAGATGTCTTTCAGTGTGCGATTTGATTTCTGTTCCCATAGCAACACGCGCTCATTCATAGTTGTGTTGCACGTGTTTGGTGTCGGCACGCGCTTGTGAGGCTGACATACCTCGGACGATCTTGTAATCAGGGAGGGTTTCTCTTTTCATTTCACACCTTTGTGACAGGTGGCGCTTTGTTTGTTTGCGAGCTGCTAGTAGACTGTCACTTTATTTATTAAAGAATGATTGACAATATTGCCATGATTTGACTCTTTACTATCATAATATAATAATCATATAGTGTTTTGTAGAACTTCACAGTCACATAAAAATCATATGACTCAACCTTCACATCATACTGTAAACAAAAGTGGCAGAAAATGGTCTGTCACATAAAATCAAATGACTTGTCATGTTTGATGGCGCAGGTGGAGTGAAGTGTGACTGACAACTGCAGGTTTGGTGAGAATAGCTCGCTGGCAGCCTGGAAGGACTTTGGAAAGTAAATAATTGTTATGTGATGGTGATTGGTCTCTTTTAAGACCCAAGCTCTCCCAAACAACTCCAGTAGAGAATAGTTTGTGTCAAAAATTTCAATTTTTTTTTTTCAGTGTATACATTGCGTTCCTAGGCTCATGCGACCTTTAACTAACAAGCCTTGAGGTCAACTTGACACTAACTTATAAAGTAGAAATCAATCAAAAGAAAAATGGTAAAAATAAAGTATCGAACCATTTAAGGACGGTCTTCTTAACTAATGGAGGAGATGATCGGCCAATGGTCATTGGAGTCCGAACTGAGAGGTGCGTCGGTTCGTTAAGTGCGGTGCAATTTTATTTAATTAATTGGCAAACTTTAGGGAAAGATGCCAGTTGCCACAAACAAGACTGAACACATTCCTACTGAGATACACACCTACAAACATCACCCTTCACAGAGACACTGTATTTTACCCAGTTAAACCCATTAACGGCCAGGACTTGACTATAGAGTCCCTGGCGACTTAACCTTTGACCCACAAAAGCTTACCTGTCGGCTTTTGTATGTCATCTTGTTCTCGCGTGCATTTTAACACAAGTTTTCAGTTTTTTTCTTGTTCATAAAACAAAGAAAGCAAAGAAAGCAAAGTTAAATGATTTGCCAGAGGGATGTGTATTAAGGTGTATTAGCACAGTTCAATGACAATTCTGTAAATACGTGCAAGAGGCTGCGGTTTCCAAGAAAAAAAAAACGACTAGTGCTGTTTTCAGAAAGACGTATACGGCAAAAGAGTTCAGTTAAAAATTACACTTTGAAAATGTTAAAAAATACTGATTACATTCAGAACACTGTGACACTTTTGACATCCGACAAAGATTATTTCGTGATGGAGGCCGCTTACCTGTCATAATGAAGACAAAGATATGTTATGACCATCATGGGCCGGCACGTGTGTTGTTACTAACAAGTGAATGATAACAACTAGACTGAAATAAGAATTTTTTAGGCAAGCAACTTGCTGTTAAGTCTTTGCAAATGGTCGTCAGTAGATGAGGGTGTTGAAGCAGTGTGTTGGATGTTCAGGTCTACCTCAAGAGTTAATCTAAACAAACCAACGTGCTTAACCTTTAAACATCCACCACTCTTTTAGAAATAATTGTCTGCGGCAATATCAGATTAATTTCAGGGTGCACGTGTTTTTACTGGGTCTAATATAAATAAATCATTAATCAATGAGTTATTGCGTGTCTTGTATGCATTCAAGGATGGTTCAATTTCAGTTAATCAGCGGTTGTCGTACGATTGCGTGTGTGTGTGTTGTAGAAGATGTTTGTATTTCGATTAAAGTACTCAGCTATTGTAGATTGAAAGTACTTGCTTTTTCGAAATTTATCAATTGAAAATGGGAAAAGAGCTCTGTAAACTTCCCCTTGATTTAAAACTACAAAAGGTATAAAATATAAATGTACCTTTGAACTATAAAATATTTATTTTTGTGCGGTAAGAAAGTTTGTAGAACAAAGATTCCATGGCTATATTAAATTATTTTAGAAAGATTTTGACAGCTATTAATTTATGAACTAACTTAATAATATTTCAGCAGACTATTCAGTGTTTTCTTTACTAGATAATAACATCAAGGTGGTAATTATCTATGTACAATAAAACCCCTTGTCTTCAGGAAAGTAGGCACTAGGAGTCGAATCCCTTCTCTTCTCATCTACAAGTCTTGTAAGAAACAGAGAGATATTAAGATGGCAAACTGATGTGCTTAAGTTCGTCTTTTTAAGCTTAAAAAAGGTAAATAAAGACAAACGTGTGCGATGTCTTTTTATTCAAGACAAAGTTAGTTGTAAAATAGGTTTTTTTTCTTAATAATGGAAGGAACTTCCCAGTCCTTCATCTTGAACATCTCGATGAAGGTTTGGGACACCACGGGTGACATGAGTGACGATACCTTTTACCTAATAGATGGTATAATTAACTTATATGCCTCTATTATTGTTTACTTCATAGGGATCCCTACTAATGCTTTCAACTGTTTAGTTTTTTGGCATCAAGGATTACGAGATCGTGTAAACCTGTGTTTATTTGCTCTGGCCTCGGTGGACCTTCTGACTTTGTCTCTCAATTTCGTTATTTCATTTGTTCAGCCGTTCATCGGTCTTGTGTCCAGACCATTAAGAGAAGAGTTCGGGATGAAAGCACAGTCGTACACCGCGGGTGTCGTATACGGCCTGCATGCCACGTCTGATGTTATCAGCACGATCATCGCCGTGGACCGTTGCCTGTGTGTGGTCTGTCCTCTCCGCGTCGCTCACCTCATTCGCACGCGCACCATGGTGGCCGTGATGGCGACATCTTTCGTCTTCTTGCAGCTGAGCTACGCCATGCTGCCCATTAAGTTCACCGTGGCTAGTGTTTATGTCAATTCAACCGGCACGTATAGATGGAAAATGGTTCAGACTGACATCGAACTGAAATATGGAAACATTCTGGACCCGTTCACCGTCACCTTTTTAAGCATCGCCCTTCCCATCACGACATTCATCATTGTGTCAGCATCGACGACAGTTACAGTCTTAAAGCTGATGTCAGCCACACGATGGCGAGAGAAGACGAGTTCTGTAAAGAGAGGGACCCTGGGCCATCAGGCAGGTGCCACCAAGATGCTGGTGCTGGTGTCGTGTCTCTACATCGTCACCATGGCGCCCTACGTCGCTTCATTTTTCGCTCGACTCGCTGTGAAGGACTTCTCACCCTTCGGCCGTTATTGCAAGTTGTTTGTGGCGGTGCTGTTAATTACTGACCTTTTCTTTCTCATCAACAATGCCGGCAACTTTTTTGTTTACATCGCGCAGTCGTCTCGTTTTCGGCGTGACCTCCGCGTTGTTTTGTGCAACAATAGAAAGAACCAGTCTCGTGCGGGCTTAGCAAGATCTGTGACAAAAGTGTTGTCGATGTAAACAACCTAGTGGAATAGTGCTACAATTAGTTTGCTTATAAGTCGTCCTAATTTTCTCATAGCTACTAGTGTGGCATGTATCACCATGCTCGAAGTATTTTTTTTATTATTTTCTTTATTATTTACTATATGTTTCCTTTATAGCAGTTGGAGGCAGGGGTAGTAGAGATATCTTTTTTTTTTGTTACCGAATACTAATGGCGGAAATATAAAATAATAACGAGGATGAACTCAGAGGATGAACTGTATTTTTTTATCGCATTGATGTCATACAGATCTCTATCCGAACTATGTATTAACTTTAATATTTACAGTTCGTGATAATTTGCTTTTAGTCTTTATTGGATTAGTCGCTGCACAGTATTTTACTTTGAGAATGTAAACAACTCTATGGTCTATACCCTGCATTCTATAACTGAGAACACGTGACTGCTGGTGGCTATGTCAGTCACACATAACATAGGGAGAGGGTTACTGACCTGACCTCCGACCCTTCCTGACCCGACCTGCTGTTTACAGTAGATTTTATTACAAGTACGACTATGCAGAGACTGTTTCTATATGTTACAGTGCAACCACAAATACTGCTGAGATTTCTTTTGTTAATGTTTATGATGATAAGAAGAACAGGAAAAGATAACACTTATCTTAGTTAATTATTGGATATTATGATTATCTACTATGCTAACAAACCCTTTGTTGCCATAGTTACGGGTACGTACGTAAGACAAAGTCCTCGAAATGAGCAGCTAATGTGTGTAGCTGCTTGTAATACATAACAACACAGAATTAGGAGTAAAGTTACATAACCACTGGTCCTGAAGGTTGTTGTAGAGACTGTAGAGTACAAACATAGAATGTTTCCTGTGTAAAACATCTTTAGCTTGCTGGCGTTCAAGAGGATGTGGGTGAACTCATAGAGAAGGTTGTGCAGGTGTTGTGTAGTCTTCCATCGAAAATAACGCGGGATGATATCACCTTTAGAAATGTAGATGAGCAAATTGAAATCAGCGGAGTGAAGCAGTTAATCTAAGTCGTTGAAAATATGTAGTTGATAAAACAGGTTTAGCACTCCTTGTTTCCTGTCCAACATCTCACGTCTCACACTCCATTTCCCGTCAATGTTTTCTACACAGATTATCGCTCTCCCACTTCTCATCAACGTCATCTACACATGTTCTCACTTTCTTACTCGCTCCTCCTCTAAGCCCTAAAGACAGACCGTATTTTTCTATTTGTGTAACTTCTTATTTCTCCTCTTCTATTGGTGGAAGGATCAGTAAAGTGGATGACCAATATGAAGTTAAGCGCAGTGGAGTTTAATTAGTGCCTTAATTGTACTAAAATATCAGCACAATAAGGTAACTGTACGGCTTTATACGGAAACGTAGAAGAAATGCTCTTTTGATCATAATGTGGAGTATAGAATCCACTTTGGTCAACCTAAGTAAGAGACAATTGAGAATTTAGTAACTAAAATGGCGTATATTTAAAATATGACAAAGTGTTTCTTTTGTAAGGGATAAATGACATTTTAATAGACAGACCTTAACATTCAAATACACTAACCAGTTTAAGGAACCTGCGAAGGTTATTGTCTACTGGGGTACTGCCTGTGTACTCACTGCAGGGTGCATGTGTGGTACATACCCACCGATGTATGATCCTTAGCTGCAATTCTTCTGTTTGCACGACACCCATTGTAACAGATGACTCCGATGACAGAGCCAGTGTAACGGACTGACACTGGCAACAGACCCCAGTGAACGTTTTCTGTAAAGGTTTAAAAGTATTTCTTCTCGTCGAATAAGAGAAAATACCGCGGAAAGAGGAAAAAAAAAGAGAAATAACAACGATTGCCTGTGATGACTAGTAGGTATTAACGGTGATGGTGTGCTGAGAACACTTTATAGACAGAGCGGTAATAAGCAGCCTGATGAGGGACAAGCTACACGCCAAATATTCTGCATTTGTTGTAAGTAAATCTGCACTTGTCATAAGTGCATAAACACTTCTCAGGGCATATATAAGTTTGCAAGTACATTTTGTATTTTGTAAGTACATGTATGGATTCAAAACCGCGTTTTTATTTTTTTCTGTAAACCTGTAACTGGGATGTCTCCGTCGCTTGCCCCCATGATCCCTAATAAATAAAAATGGAACAAATAAATGTTGTGAAACAAAATAATCCTTTATAATCAAACCTTGTTACTAGAGAGCAGCAGCAAAATGCAGCTCCAAGAGATGGACAGCTTGAAATATTTGGAAGTCATTCTCTACAAATATGGCAGCTACACAGGACATCAACATCAGGATCGCGAATGACGACAATGATTACCGGGATGAAGGATCCATCGCAGCAACATCATCAAGATTGCTACCAATTACAAGACTAGTAGTTCTTGTCCTACTTTATAGATGTCGATTCGGACAGAACAATCCATGCATTCGATTTGAAGTTGATTTGAAGGACTTGCAAATAAACCGAAACCTTAAGAAAATCTGAATATGTTATCGCCCGAGCACTAAGCTAGGTGTGGTGCTTTAGCTGGCTGACAATGCTGGGAGATAACTCACCTTAAGGTATGAAACTTGAAGGGAGGTAATCAGTTTATTGTTCTACTTTACAACGTTTTAAAATACAGTTGTTTTTGTGTTTGTGTCATTTCCGCTGTTCATCTCTTTATCCCTTATTTTCTTTTTATTTGATGGAGAATACATTTAATTGTCGGTCCTAACCCTGACTGTGACAGTATGTTCAGTTGCAAACCGTTTCACTTCAGCTTTCTAACCGCCAACACCAAGTACTCGGCTGAGAAACACGTTTTATTGCTCGGTTTATTGCTTGCGATCTCCACCCTGCCACGGGGCCAGGGAAGCAAGTAGGGAAGACTGACCGCTGGTACACCACCGTGTACTCCTACCTTCCCTCGCACGGGCGAAACCATTTGAAAACACGCCCACTTCGACATCGGCCTTTAACAACCATGATAGACATCTTGGGGAACTTTTACACACGTGTTTCTATTTAAACATGATTAATATTCTCGATTCTTCAAAAAGAAAGAAATTAAAGCGATTTTTGTAGTTTGTAAGAATTAGCTTTTAAAAAACCATTTAGCGCTATAATATATAACTATTATATGTATACTATAAAACAGAAATAAATAATCCAAGATGTACAACTAAAAATTTAATTTCCTTTTGAAACAGGCAGTTGGCTTAATCTCGTCAGTCTTCTCTGTGGCACACGACTGATAGACCAACGGGCGGCAATTAAAAGTTGTTTTTAAATTTCGGAAATATTCCAGAGAATGTATTCTATAGACACGGATTCCTGTGCTTTTCTTTATAGACAGCGCGAACGCGTTCTCACACACATACAGGCGCTTAAAGGCACATATACACGTGTATGTGAGTGTGTTTCTTAAAAATATTATTTCTCGTATAAAAGTAAAATAGGAATGATTTGGTTCTGATTCGTGTCCTTATAGTCTTATGTTTTGTGCATACAAATGAATGTAGCAACTATTTGATGTGATGAAAAGTTAAAAAAATATTTACGCGTAACTAACATTTTGAATTAAAGTAAATAAGCTGTTTGGGTGTAGTACTGTTTGATGTGATAACAAGTCATCAATTCCATTTTTGATTACACAACACATCTATTTCTATGTTGATTCTAGTTGGCATAATAATCTGAAAAGGTGAAAAAATATGGAGAAAAGATGTGTTTGCAAACATTGCAGGAAGATGCGTGCGTGTGTGACAATCACAACAATGACAAACACAGATCACGGGGTTGTCTGTGCACACATTGCATGACAGACCAAAGCACACAACTCTTAATTTGGCAACATCCATAAATTTTATGTGTAATCTACGATAATTAAAGTTTCGAAGGCTGCACAAGTTTGATGGAAAATATTTACTGTGGCAACTCTACAAAAACATGATACACACTGAGATGAGTGTTTGAAGATGCGATTTTCTCCGCCTATTATTTCACTGAAGGACAAACTTACTGTATGGTATACAAAATCAATTCAAATTTCCTTTGAAAACCATCGACAGCTCAAGTACCTGCACTATAAATGTTCCTCAGTTTACTATGTGAACTTGCCCTTTACTGCAGTATAACAGTTGCTATGGTAACCAATGCATGGGCTTTATTTTAAAGCACGGGAAGACGGTGAGATTTAAACATGCGAGACATACTCTAACATCAACGACTAATTTTAAAACTCATTTAAAAAAAAATATGGATACAACAGTTATATCTAACGTATTAAATACTTCCATTTTTAAACTGGACAACACTGAAGACATGGTCAGTTATTCTTTTTATATTTTGGTGAACACAATTATGAACAAATACATGGGTGTGGTCATCAGTCTTGTAGGGCTTGTGACAAATGTAGTCAGCTGTGTGGTCTTCTGGCGACAAGGTCTGCGAGACCGTGTAAACCTTTGTTTATTTTCATTGGCACTAGTCGACCTTTTGGTCTTTTTGCAGACATTGTTTACTCCGTGTGTAAACTTTTTGATTGATTTGTGGGACCCGCTGGCTGGGGATGAATTCGTGTATACGTCTATGGCGTACACCCTGGGTGTGGTGTACGGGCTGCGAGCGACCTCTGACATCATCAGCATGATCATCGCTGTGGACCGCTGTCTGTGTGTTCTTCTGCCTCTCCGAGTCACTCACCTCATTCGCACGCGCACCATGGCGGCCATGATGGCAGCATCTTTCTTCTTCTTACAGCTGTGCTACATTGTGTTGCCTCTAAGGTTTACTGTCGCTAGGGTTTATATCAATTCTACGGGAATCTTTGACTGGAAAATAATGCCGACGGAAATTGGAGTAAAATACGCAAACATCTTAGACTCGGTTTCCAGCGCTTTCTTAAGCATCTCGCTACCCGTCATCACTTTTGTCATCGTGTCGTTAGCCACGGCCATGACAGTGATGAAACTAATGTCAGCCACACGATGGCGAGAGCAGACAAGCTCCGCAACCAGCGGGTCCCGAGACCGTCAGGCAGGTGCCACCAAGATGTTGGTGTTGGTCTCCTGTCTCTACATCATCACCATGGCGCCCTCTGTTGCCTGCATCGTCACTCGATTCATCATCCGGGACTTCTCACCGTACGGACGGTACTACTACGGGTATATGTCAGTGACGATGATTACAGAAAAGATGTCTTGGATCAACAACGCCGTCAACTTCTTTGTGTACTTAGCCCAGTCATCTCGTTTTCGACAAAACCTCATCAAAGGTGTGTTTTGTGGTCAGAAAACAAAGTCACCTGTGTACCCGACACGATCGTTGACTACTGCGCTGTCATCCAAACAATGATATGTGAGTGCATGTTGTAGGAAAAGGCGAATGGGCCTCGAGAGAGAATTCATCACCTTCCGAGGAATCAACCCAATATGTGTGAATTATGAACAGCGGACATTAGATTATGAACTCTGGACATTCGATTATTACTGTGAACTTGGTGTGAGGCGAGCGACATCCTTAGAGAGGTTTCAAAATTACGTTCGGACCTAGATGTACACGATTATTGTATATATGTACTGTTTTATTGCATCTTCCCTCAAATTACATTCTTTTATTCCATATATACATATCTTGATTTTGTTGACTGGTTTGGTGAATGGACATGTGTGAGTGTTGTAGCGAAGTGCTTGACTGTTAATGAATTTCTTGTCCAGGTCTAAGCCTATACGGTGGTTGGATGTCCGGCGTTTCACCTTCACTTCAATTTCAAAATTATTAAGACAACTATTTAACTACTTTATACTAATTCGTTCTGGTCTTGTTAATACTGGGTTTGTTTCGTCTCGGCATTAGGATATTGTCGATTTGGTGATGGATGGAGCCACCCGATGATCACAATACAGCTAGTCTAAATTATTTGTGAGGATGGAGGCGACTGCCGAGGTGAGTCTTTGACTTTGGACAAATTCTAGGAGGGTTAGGTCTCTGTTGCTTGTTTCTACAAATGTAAAGTATAGAATGTGTTCTAGTGATGTAGCATGTAGACATTCCACGTGGTTTTATTTATTTAATGATGATCTGGCGATGGTTGTGCCAGTTTTGCCTTCTCCTTAAATTGAATTGTCACCATTGACTTTTGCCTCAGACGATGCGGCATGATATTCTGTTCACTCATCAGTCAAGACCCTGTCTCCCTGGTACGATTGGTGGCGAACATTTCCTCTCTACATCATTACACATACACCCTGATACTCGCCTGGGACTCGAGCACGTGGGCCCCTCAGAAGGGTTTTCGAGAAGCTGCGTTTGTCATGCCTCACTCATACCTCACTGAGGCAGGTCAATGCCGCCGTCATAACCTTACCTCGTATTCAAAAAGACCAGCAACACAGAGCGAGGGCTGTAGCTTTCTTCACTATACCATGTTTCAGGCTGTAGAGATGGATTTGGACACAATAGTCAGATGCTGATCTCACCGTTCTTTCACTTCATTGTATTCTGGAGAACAGTCAAGGTCGTTACATCTCTATTAAGCCGCCATTATTCGGACTGGTGAATCGGGTTTGGAATAGGAATGTGGAGACAATTATCAGTTATTAAAAGTAACGACTTTTTGCAATAACGGTGAACCGTCTTCCTTTTAGGAAATCACTCGTAAACCGAAAGTCAGGTAGAAGCCTCGTGTTCTCGGTACCTCAGCCTTTAACACTGTCATGCTATAGGATACAGTTGCCTTGTTTATTCCTCTGATATCTCTCTTGTACCTCGTGAGCAGCACCACGTGTCAAGGTCCTATACCTGTTACTTTTTGTACATGTGATCCGAAACTCAGGAGGAAACCTTCGAGCTTTTTATTGTCATTAACTACTTCACATGTAATTACCTGGCTGCTTACCCGGCACGTGCTTCTCAATAGTCATCATCATTTGATGACAAACACGCAGCTATACATTCCACATAAACATAGGACAGTCATTAAAACAGAAACTGATTGGCATTAAATCCTAGCAAATGTAGGGTGAAGTAAGTTGTCTACTTGTTAGTCTATTAGGAAAGGTGGAAGGATAGGCGGTCCTGGGGAAGAGTTTTGGTATCTTCAGCCCTACCCTTCCACCAGCAAAATGTCGGAGTGAAAAGAGACTAGAAAATATGCGGGATGTATATCATCATTAGGACAGAGAAAACCCTAACCCAGGTCATACACAATCTGTGTATATACATACGTCTGTTTATTTTGTAGGTTTGTTCATTCCAACATGCTGTTGCTGACATAGTAAGGATGCCTGTTGAGTCAGTGGCAGGTCACTGGGTTCACCAAGGTTCTTTTCTCCACAAGAATCAAGGATCACACGTTAGCCGCTCGGACTCTGAGTTCAAATCAGTCGCAACGACAGCGCCATCTACATAAATATGGCTGACGATGACTTTGCTAGACAGCAGATGAATTGCAGCTAATATAGTTATTTTCTACGTCACCCACTTTCACTAAAATATAGCTATAAAGATTTTTGAAATGTATATGCGTGTATATATTTTGGAATGACTGCATGTATAATGTAGATGTATGTGCTTGTGAGTGTGTGTGTATGTAGGGATGTGTGTGCGTGAGTGCGTAAGTTCGTGAGTGCTTGAGCTATCTGTGTGTTTCAAACTTATCTCTCCATCGCTTGGTAAGTGTACATAATGATTATCTATGTGCTTAGAGGTTTATTTGTCTTTTTAATATTCATAGACTAAAAATACACACCTGACAAATTATGATATACACACAGAAAATATTCACAAAAATAAACAACTTCGGCACTGAGTTTTCAGGCTCGATCGGTAAACAACGAAAGTTCCTTTGCTTCCGACAGTCAACAAACATCTACTCAACATTTATCTCTGTATGTGCGAGGGATGATGGGTATGTTCCCGCGAGGTACTTCACAGACAACGGAAAGGAATATTTAGTTTGGTTCAAATCAGATGCACAGTAAGATTATGGACAATTTCGTGAGGGAGCTTAGAAAGTTTCAGTAAATATCAAATGATAATATTTGCTTTACTAATTTCTTATAAAACCATGACTCAAAAATAGATGAATGTGGGTAGAAAAAAACAATTTACCCCTCGGGAAGAGAACCAGCCAGTCTGGTTGAGTAAAGAACAAACAAAGCTGTTGGGCGAGACTGTTGATAAAAAGGAAGACTGATGTCAATATAAATTCTGTCACTCATCCACTCGCAGAAACGGGGAAGACAGCCATTCCTGACCTTGATGTTCCAATATTTCATTTGTGAAAGTTAATTCATGAGGCCTTGGTCTTGTGTTAATTTGATGAACTTTCAACTAAGACTAATGGGAGTTGGACAGATGTTAACAAGTAACAAGTTCCTCGAATTTCTCTTTAGTATTAGTAGTCTCTCACTTGCCACCCTCGCCACATGATGGACGCGATTATTAAGTTAAACTCTCGAATGACTCAGTTGTAACAGGCTATAACCAAGAAGACATAAGTTTTTCTTTGTTTAATTTAATAAACACACTAATTAACGAGTGTTTTGGGATTATTATTAGCATTGTGGGTATTTCAACAAACATAATCAACTGTGTAGTGTTCTGGAGACAAGGACTGAAAGACCGTGTGAAACTGTGTTTATTTTCACTGGCCCTGGTGGATTTGTCTGTCTTTATTGCCATTCTTCTCCTTCCCGCTGTGAAAGATGTTAATTGGCTTATGGGATCATCATTAGCGAATGAATTCGTGATGAAGGCTGTGGCGTACACACATGGTGTGGTATCTGGGCTCAGAGCGATGTCTGACATCATCAGCATGATCATCGCCGTGGACCGCTGTCTGTGTGTCCTTCTGCCTCTCCGAGTCACTCACCTCATTCGCACGCGCACCATGGCGGCCATGATGGCAGCATCTTTCGTCTTCTTACAGTTGAGCTACGTTGTGCTGCCTCTACGGTTTACAGTCGCCTGCTCCTATTCCAATTCTACCAGTATCTCTGAATGGAAAATAGTTCCGACTGAAATCGGAATTAAATATGCAGCAATTTGGGACATAGTTTCCAACACATTGTTAAGTGTTTCCTTTCCGCTCATAAACTTTCTGATTGTATCATTAGCGACGGCCATTACAGTGGGTAAAGCTGAGATCAGCCTCAAGATGGCGAGAGAAGACGAGTTCTGTAAATACCGGATCTAGATCGTCAGGCCGGTGCCACCAAGATGCTGGTGTTGGTCTCGTGTCTCTACATCGTCACCATGGCACCCTCTGTCGCTCCATCATCACCCGATTAGTTGTCCGGGAGTTCTCCCCTTACGGCCGTTACTACTACACGTACATGGCTGTGGCCTTTATTGTCGAAAAGGTCTCGTGGATCAACAACGCCCTCAACTTCTTTGTGTACTTTGCACAGTCATCTAGTTTCCGCCGAGACTGCAGCAAGGTTTTATTGTGTGGTGAGAGAGGGAGCTCGAATGTTCCACATTGTACACGATCTTTGACCATCGGGGCTAACTCTACCAACGAGCAAGTCAAAGCATCTTGAGACATCAACTGCCACACTGCCAAACCGTCCTGACGATGACAGTTGGCTGTTGTGTCAAGACATCTGTCAGTCTAGCATTGTGTCAGCTCACGGGATTTCCTTTGTCAGTCGATACGATATCATGCAACATCCATTTAGAGACTCTGCACACAATGCGATATTTTTTCAGTTTTAATATAAAAGGCACAAAACAATAGTTGACAATCAAATGACCATGAAGATGAACAAGACTCTTAAAAGATCATAAAACAAACTGATTATATGATGCAAGCCTTTGTTTTCATACTTTGTTTTTTTCCGCACTTTCAGATCGTTCAGCATTAGAAAGGTTCCATCCCCTCAGTCCAGCTTTCTATGTGATCTTTCTACAGGTCAACAACACAAGCATGGTGGAATTTTCACCTTATAGTTAAAGGAAGTGGCACTATTATTTATACAAATTTTTAATTTTTTACTTTAGAGTGGAGAATATTATTTGAATACTAAATCAAACGTGTAAACAGAAAAGTAAGAGACACACTGTGTGATAAATTCAATTGTAGAATTAAAATCACCCTGTCTCTACAGCTTTTCTGTTTACTGTCAGGTTTATTGCACGAATGTTTGCCTAAACATTAAAGCTGTTTTGTAAAAAGCAGATTTAGACTTTTTAGATAATAATGCTTTGCCATTATAAACAGTGCCAATGAGTTCTAAGACTATTTTTAAGGATCCTTTTCTCTTCTGATCTTTAATCATCTCGAAATTTTACTAAACTCGTTAAAACTGTTTTGAAAGTGTTAACTACTGCTTGAGAGAAATTGGAGGTGTTGACAAGCGAAGAAGACATACTGATAACACAAAGCGACGACACATTTTCTTGGTAGTTTGTATGTCAATTAACCGATGTTGCAAGGACTATTGAAGAGATCACAAATACTATGTGTGAAAGGCCCACCGTATTGTTGTTAGAGTCGTTAGAAATGTTCATCAATCAAAATGTATTAACTAATTAATTTGCAAAATACATTTTACCCCCACAATGTACCCGCGTTTGTGGTCATGGTATTTTTGAAAAAAACAAATGTCTAACGTCTAGAAAGTGGTCGAGTCGAGTTGTCTAAGCACAGTGGTAGTAGTCAGTGGCCTGTCGAGTAACGTGCTGATTTGTTTACATCCTAATATATTCGTATCCCAGCGTAAACACTTAGCTCGTCATATTGGTAACGGCTTTATTTGTTCTGGTATTGTTGCATTGGACTAATAAACAATCCGATTGGTAATACTGCTCTAGCTCAGGATAATAAAATGTTCTTTGGCTAATTATTCAAGGGAACAGCTATTTTTTACACTAGGATGTGCTGACCGCTTTGAAACCAGGATCGGAAGCGGCGGATCCAAACATTCGAAAGTGTTTCAGGAGACTCACGAGGAGTTCCTACAAGAAACGGAAGACGAGCGAATCAGAGGTGCAGTCCTGGTCACGACCGTCAGACAGCGGAATGAGATGTGACTCGGCAAGACGCGAGACTTGACACTTTGACAAAGACGGTGATGCAAGGAGAAAGAAAGATTGGGTTACAGATGTGAAGGAGTTGATAAATAGTCCACTGAGGGCCCTTCACACATGACAATGGATAGCTTAAATATGGAAAATAATGTTGATCACTTCAAGCTTTTTTGCTGAACAGCAGTAAGTAATTAAACCGAATAAAACCATTTTCAAAGGTGGTTAATAATCAAGATAAATTGATAGAACAAGATTTTTCTTGTTCCATTTCAACTCTAAACCCTCTTACTTATCATAACTGCATCTGGTGGATTGATGCAAACATACGGGTGTTAAGACAGTGCCGGGTATTGTTTATACAGGTACCCATATAAGTCGTTTCTAAAACGAGTTTTGTGACTGTTTAAAACAACTGTCTATGGTGTGGTTTTCTCTACTTGTGATGACCTTTCTTGGCTTATTTTAAAGTGACTAAGTGGACAAGGATACCAGGTCATGTCTGCTATCATAATTTAGAATTAAATTAAAATTTAAATTAAAAACAAGCACACAGTATCTCCATTGGCTTGTATATGTCTTAAGTGTTTTGTTTTTTTCTTATAAGCCAGGGTAGTCAGCTCAGGGAAGTTGGCATTACGTTTGACTTGTTTATTGCAACTCAATGTCTTTCACTGTAAACAAAAATCAATAATAATAATAACCATCATCATCATCTTATTATATTACTGCCTAATTACATCACCATAAAGAGGAGGCGGCAATTCTGACTCGTGGATGTGACATGTCATTCACAAGAAATCAATGTACAGCCACGACCTTACAATGACTGAATCAACAGTCTTGACGAAGTGAACAGAGCTGTGTGAACCCACGTGACAGGGGTACCCGTGAGTACCCGGCGATAAGCTGTTTCGTCTGAAAGCTCACGCTGTGGACTTATTTCATGAATCCAAATTTTTCTTGCTAAGTGGAGACGATTCTATAACTTAATTAACACTGGTGTAATTGCTATGATTATAATTGGGTTGGTACCGAGATGTATTCAAAGAACCTTTAGGCGACAGTGCTTCAGACTTTGTTCTTTCTGTGTTTTCTGTGTTTGGACTTGTGGAACGGGAGTATATGGAATCAAAAGATTATACATATCTGTTCTACTAAAGTAAACAGTCTGTAGTGTGTGGAGAGTGAGTTTGCATGTGAAGGATGAAAGGATTGATGCTTCGCGATTTACGAGAGTCATAAAAACACAAAATGAACATATTAAATTTAATGTAATTTAACTTAATTTGATTTAAATAAACGGTCGCGTAACGCGATCGGACGTCGCGGGACTTGCTTTCACAGACACGCGGACACTCACACAAACAGACTGCCACACACGCGACGCAAGCAATGAATTAAAGCCAATCGGCCCTCAGTGAACAAATAAACACGCACACGTAGGTATAGTTCAAAACATAAGTTTATTGGCGTTCAAAAGGTGGAACCCAACATTTCAAAACGAAAAGGAAAATACATAAAGAAAGAAAAAAAGGAGCTAATAAATCCGATAATAAAAGCAAAACAAACAAAAGAAAACCCCTCTGCCGGTGGAAATGGTATAAAACACACATACAAGTAAATACTCCCCCAAAACAATTAAACTAATGGGTGGGCTTAACTAAACAGCAGAAGACACCCCTGCCCCAGGCTTCTGTCCGGCGAAAGCGTTGTCCGTCCTCGCGACGACTTGCTATTCAGCGATTGGCCGACAGTTCGTTGACCTGCCCCTTGGTCCCCTATCTGTTTACTCAAAACTTGTATCTTACCTTGTGGATGGCTGCCACTGAGCGCTAACAAGCGGATGCTTCACATTCCCGGACTACTGTCAGTTGATCGAGCGAGGTGTTGGTTGTCGTTGTGAAATGTTTGGATGGCCATCGTCAGATGTGGGCTGTGTACTAAGACAGGAAGGTACGACACCAGACTCTCTCAGGTACTACAGTAATGATGTTTATTTTGTCTAACAAACGGAAGCCTCATCAATACGTGTATTTTACAACATAAAATTATGGCTGTTATATTTTCCTTGAATAAATACTTTATTGAAACGTGTTCCATGGATGTAAACACAAAATTACATTTAATTGGTTCTCAACACGTTTTATCCACGAGTTATAATGTTATTTTTTATTCATAAAATCTTTGGAAAATACTCAAAGGCTTGCAGGCACGGTAACATATGATTAAAGAAACAAACATTTCTATGCATCAAAGGTTTCGTGCATGCGTTTCTTGTAGTAAAAATTAGTGTTTCGTGTAATTTTCTGAAAGATGTGAGAAAAGGGACAAATAATGACAGAAAATTTTCCTTGGCAATTTGATATAATTATTGACAAATGTCTAAAAAAGAACTTCCTTACTAATTATGTACAGAAGCAAAAGCCAATTTCTCAAAGCTGTCAAAACTGGCTTGTATATATATTCAGTGTTTTATTAATAACTACCGTAACTAAATATGAACCTGTTTTTCCTCTGAGTAGACTTCAGCACGATCTTCATTCCGTTCAGATGATCACAAAGAAACAGTTTACTACATGTGAACTTTCTTCCCTCTGACTGTAGGCCAAGGACACAACTTTCCCTTTTAGAAATGGCTACATCCAATAAGTCTTACTTTTCAAACAGCTCAGGTACAGTATGGCAGAACACTGGAGATATTGTAAGTTTTTCTTTATATATGTTGATAACAACAGTCAGCAACAATTTCATTGGAGTCGTCATAAGTCTTGTAGGGATCCCAACCAATGCTGTCAACTGTCTCATATTTTGGCGCCAAGGTGTGAAAGATCGCACAAACCTCTGTTTATTTTCACTGGCTCTAGTAGACTTGTTGGTCTTTATTCACACTCTCATTCCGACCTCTGTCAAATTTTTCATTGATATCTGGAATAAATCCCTCGGAGCTGAATTTGTGTTTAAAGCGCTGGCGTACACCCTGGGTGTGTTGTACGGGTTGAGAGCGACCTCTGACATCATCAGCATGATTATCGCTGTGGACCGCTGTCTGTGCGTCCTTCTGCCTCTCCGAGTCACTCACCTCATTCGCACGCGCACCATGGCGGCCATGATGGCAGCATCTTTCGTCTTCTTACAGCTGTGCTACGTGGTGCTACCCTTGAAGTTCACAGTTGCTATGGTTTATGTCAATGCCACGAGCACATTTGATTGGAGAACGGTCCAAACTGAACTAGGACTGAAATATGGAAATATTTTAGACGCAGTTTCGAACACCTTGTTAAGTATCACTCTTCCCATCATGACATTCATCGTTGTGTCAGTAGCGACGGCCATGACAGTTATAAAGCTGCGGGTAGCAGTACAATGGCGAGAGAAAACGAGTTCAGCAAACAGCGGGACCCGAGACCGGCAGACAGGTGTCACCAAGATTCTTGTGCTCGTCTCCTGTCTCTACATCGTCACCATGACACCCTACGTCGCCTCAGTTATTGTTCGACTCGTCATTGAAGACTTCTCGCCTTACGGCCGTTACTACTACTCCTACACCTCCGTGACGTCACTTGCGGAAAAGGTCTCGTGGATCAACAACGCTCTCAACTTCTTTGTATACTTCGCGCAGTCGTCTCGTTTTCGCCGCGAACTTTGCGAGATTTTTTGTTGTGGTCACAAAGAACACGTGACTCGTGCTAACGTCACACAGTCCTTGACTCAGTTAGTGTCACTGTAACCGTCACACTGACTGCTGTGGTCTCTGGTTTACCTGCTGGTAGAAACGTTTACTAATCGTAAAGCGCAGAAAAAGTAAAGATATTTTTTTTTGTTTGCTAAACCGAGGCAGTTGAGTCAACCGACAGTCGGTAGTTTCACGATGACATTAGACACGGCGCCACGAATGTAACATTTGTTACCTGAACATTTTCGCGACAAACCAAGGCGACCTTATGGTAAGTGACAGTATTTTTACGATATGGCTAATGTGTAGATATCTACACAAATAACAAAGTCCCGATATATATTTAAAATAATTTATAATTTGTATGTATAGTTTATACAAGACGTGTATTGTATATATCGATGTAACCCAGATGTATGAGATTATTTTCAGGATGATTGCTCATTGTACACTGTAGAAAGAAATAAAATAGCTTTTAGACGAAAAGTGGAATCGAGAATAAACATCTAAAGTTAGCTTACTACCCAAAGCGATTTCTCAGACAGAGGTAATCTCAGGCAGGACTTGAAAACCTTGCAAAGAAAGAAACAGAGGATCTCATTTACTTTGTTTTCTAAAATTTGATGCTGAAAACAAATTCTCTTTTTATCACATGAGAAAAGTCTGCATTTTTGTTTAACATAAGACTAGCCTCCATAGATTTTTTGGGAAAATTCTTGAGGTCGTTATCTTTATTTTTAAAAAATATTTTCTACGGCGTACGGTGTCTTTGAACAATATACTAATATACGAATGGCTTGGGTATACTTCAATGCCGTTGTCTACAACAAACTTTACTGTTTGCATGTCTTGCCGATGGCGTTTGCCTTCTCTTGTTTGGCCAGATATCTACTGATTGGAGTTTTAATGAGTAAATAACTGTCATTTTTGCATTTGGCTACAGTAAACACTGCTAAACTTCTTCTAGTAGGTGGTCAGGGATGTTCTCATGCGAGGTACATTCACTCACACACTCACTGAGACATTTGCATGTATATTTATTCAAAGCACACAGACGATCTCGGGATAAAAATAAAACAGATTCTAGAAAAGTGCACTTGCTGTCCTACACCACAACCAAAAACAACCTCATTCTCACACGCACAGCTAAATATCACAGCTGATGAAGAGGATAATGATGATGACAATGAAGAAAATGGTGACAATAATGACAACGACAATACCAGAACAGCAACTTTTACAGTGATTGTGATCTACATCCAATGTTGGGTAATGTTTACATCAATACTTTGTGATTATTATTTTCTTTAATCTAGTCTTGCATTGCCATTGTATTTGTCACTATCTTTCTTATTTATTCAATGATAAGTGTAGTGGCACTTAATCAATACAACGATCTTCAAAATGATTTTATTGAAAATATTTAATTATTTCAGGAAAAATATTTAAAGCATACGGGTAAATTTTCCCCCACAAATTACAAATTGTATCAGCAAACAGAGAAATTTTAAAAATGTGTCATTAGTAAAAACTTAATGCCAGCATTTAAAATAATATTCACATGTAACTGAAGGGAGGTGCGCATTGTACCAGGCTAAGTACTTGACCACCACACTGTAAACATGGTGAAAGACAAACATCCTGCTGAAACTTAGGGTGTGTAAGGTGGTCACACATCAACAATAAGTATGATGTGCAATTTCTGCTACTCTCCTTCATTTTTGACAAACCATGGATCTCATAGTTTGCCGAATGTCCTCTTTGCTTTTGACACTTCATGGGAAGAAAATGTTTCATTTAAAGGCTAAACCGTTGCTAGACCATTACCTCCCTTTTATTTCAAATATTTCACACAGATTAACGAGGAGAGACTTTTAAAGTGTAGTAACTTTGTAGTGTAGCTAAAGAAATACCTCCTTACAATCGGGCGATGTTGAATCATTATAATTGATATGTATTATGTGATTTACTTTCTTTGTAAAAATTTATTCACTTTAGGATGAAGTTCACTAGCAAAGTAAAAACTGCAACAAAAGAATTTAAAAAAAAAGAAAAATGCACGAAAGCCGATATTAAACGCAAAACGGAAATGTCTAAAATAAGAATTCTATTATTTTTAATGACACATACTTAATTTGTAAAAAGGGTTAAAATATGACGACTTACGACTATTTTGTTTAAAAGTAGGGTGATTGCTTGTAGAAATAAAGTTTCATAAAATACATTATAAATAATAGCAAACAATAAATATATTTCATCCGTGATATGTTTCATTTGTTGTTAGCTGGCCGACTGATCATCTTTGCGAGATTAATAAAATATAAACTACATGCATAGAAGTGTAAAAAATCGAAAACATTTATTAAGTATACATGTCCAAGAGGCTGTAATATCAGCTGACCACATTGCCTTTTTTACACGTGTTTGTCGCGTCCTACCACTGCCTCCATGCGGGTCAAAGGTCACAGTAAATCGCGCGGAGAAACGATGTCACTTTGTTGGCCACTGTCTCGTTTGTACTCGATTATTTGAGAATTGCTATGCCTTTATTCAAACTCTTCTTAGACAGAATGCAAAGTCTTGTCTCAGGAAATAAACTTGTTGCAAAACTATTTATATCTTTAACGAAATTACAATAATCACTAGGTCAATGGAGTAAGCACGAGGACAAGACACACGCGCTAAAGATAATGCATTTCACAATCTTCGGCTTGGACTGTCCAGCATATCATCTGTTGTTATCATGTTGAGACTTTTCTGCGGTCATTGTGAGAAAAACATCTTGCAGAAGTACAAGAGGAAAAGAAAGAAGGAGGGAACATGTTTCGAATCAATCCATAAAATAAGGCTACACGAAGCCTTGGAAACATGTGTCACACGCAACACACCACATCCAGGTAAGTTCTGATCAGAAGAAAATGATGCTCACGCTGTTGCTGCTGCTGCTGATGAATATGATGATGATAAAGCAGTGAAGGTGAAAGGCGGAGGAGAAACAAAATAGGACAGTACGAAAACAAATATACGGGTAGAGCAACACAAGACAGTACCTGAGGGTAAACCAGCAAACTATTGGAGTCTGACTGTACTGTAACTCTTCGGTAACGTTCAGAACAGTGAATCCAACACTCAAACAAACGGTATCAGACCAAGTTCTTGCGTTGAAGATAGATAGACAGATAGATATATAGGCCTTGGTCTGTTAAAACCTTACGTGAATTCAAAGACTTCTTTATATTTATCTCTAAATCCGATGACAAGATTAAGTTGTTTAGTTCTGGACAACATTTGTTTATTTTTTTTTCCGTCTATACCTTGAATATTGCTGGACCGTTTGTCTCGCAGTTTTTCCAAGTCAAAAATAATTCGCGGGAAAGTTGAGCAGCGCTTCGCCATTTGCTAAAGACTTGTTAAGATAAGCTTGTCGCGGGGTGTCTGTGGCCGGATACTGGTGTACTGTCCTTTTGATACGGGCGTGTGTGTGTGTGTGTGGGTGTGTGTGTGCTCACTTCTGCCATTGCAGATGTTATTGTTGATGTTTTGATTTTCTCTCTGACTGCTTGCATGCTGGAAGACACATCTCCTTTGCTGGACAATAAAGTTATCTTATCTTATCTTAACCTTTTGGGACCTTACTGATGCTAAGTTTGCAACATCTTGGTAGGAGCTAGTTGCTCTGGTCATGGACCAAACCATCCGGGGAGTGCTGTGCCCTCTTTGTAGCGATGAATGGTCATGACGAGGGTTAGTCCGTGGCTTTGTGCATATTCTAAGGGTCTTCAGCCCTGTCGTTAATATTTCCTAGTTTTTGCCTTACGTTTTTGGCGATCTGAGTACAACGAAAATATCCTTCCTTTGAGACCCGTCCTAACTGGTTTTACAACTCTACCTTAAGAAAGATAACGCTGACGATGTGAGACAGAAATTAGAATGATCAGCCTGCGGGAAATAGGCACACATCTGATAATTGCTACTACCACTGCCAGACTGAGTAAGAAGCCCACATCATGCTAATGATTGGTTTCCTAACCCCAATGTAGTCTTTACTAGTTGCTGACTACCCAGAGCCTCGCCATCTCGTCTTCTCTATCAGGTCACACAGTATCACACCTGCTCAGGTCAGCTATCTCACTTTGTCGAAATCAGTAAAATATGAAAGTTTTCGGCGTACCAATGAAACCTTATCTAGCAGTACATTTGTTATGTCTGTGGAGGATGCGGGATCGGTTTTTTCATGGTCTAGGAATGGGTCCTGTCTTTGTGCTTGGACACATGGTGTCGCCCATTTTTTTCTTCAACCAAGACAACGACCGATACCATTCAACTGTTAGGCCGTCTTGGTTATCCCCCTAGCTCTTATCTGTCCAGAGATTGCTCAGACGGTAGTAAGACATTTAAAGTATTTGTCCAAGTGAAGATGACAGTGTTAATTGGTAATTGTCTGCTGTCGTTGGTCGGCCTTTCGTCATCGCAGATACAGCCATACACGATATCGTTGACTGAACGACAAAGAAGGAACTTTATTTATCCCAGAATCAGTTATAATTTGAGAAATGTGTTCAGTTATAAACACACACACACACACACACACACACACACACACACACACACACACACACACACACACACACACACACACACACACACACACACACACACAAGCGCTCGCACATGCAAAATAAATTTAATTTCTTGTTCAGTAGCTAAACTGATGAAAGTACAACAATCTCAAATGTATAATGTGTCTACTTACAGGGATGGTATCCTGTTTGCCTAAATTCAGTAAAACATCTTCACATGCCTGACATGTTTAGCTTTACCAATTCTTTTTAAATTTACTGCAATATTTGGTCTTAAATAAGAAATTTTTTTTTTTGCAGATAGGAAAAATCACACCAGACAGAATAACATTTTTTCTGCAACAAAAGTAAACTATCCTACACAATGGAAAACACTTGTTTCCTGACACAATCAGATGTACAGTAAACGTACGGTAAAATATCTCAAGAGAAAAATCACACACAAAACAAACTTGTAAAAGCAGAGCTTAATCGACATCTCTTTAACGTGATATTTCTTATTGTGTATTCTTTTCCGAGTGAGGAAACAACACCCATGCTTACTTTGTAATTAACTCACATTCTTCTTTTCTTGATGTAGTTATTTTCTTTCGATCTGAATCTTGTAAATTTTTATATTAATTGGGTTTGAGAATTTTTCTTTCTTGCTATAACACCTATTTCTGGGTTTATTAATTAAAGGCTTTATTTTTTCAAGTAATATTGTCATGAGGTGAGGGCTATTAACAAGAGCAAATAATTCATTCCTGAGGCAATCTGGTATAAAAATGACACGAGGACTGCTAAAACATTTCTCGATGAGCAGGTTATAGTTGGACTGAGACTGTTCAAGATAATTGTGATAAAAGCTACAAACATACTCCAGACGCCATGAACTCGACTCTCAGCCTCACGTCCTCAGGTTGGTCTGTCTCCCAGGATTCACTGTGGCAGCCACCAGCGCCTCTCATCAGTAAGAACACTCGACAGATAATTGAAGTGGTTTGTTTTGCTGGTGTCATGTCTGTGGTGTGTCTCATCGGCATCCCAGCCAACATCATCAACTGCCTGGTGTTCTGGCGCCAGGGCCTCCAGGACCGCATCAACCTCTGTCTCTTCTCTCTGTCTCTCGTGGACTGTGTGTACCTGACGAGCATCTTCACTGTCCACTCTGTAAGCTCTCTCATATGGGTTTTCAACAGAAATCTGAGCGAAGAATATTCATCCAAGGCGTTTGCGTATGGGGGAGGAGTTCTATACGGTCTGAGGTCGACATCCGGGTGTATCAATATGGTGATAGCGATTGAGAGGTGCGTGTGTGTCCGGTTTCCTCTTCATGCTGCATCTGCCATGAGGACTCGCACGATGGGGGTTGTCATGGTGATGAGTGTTTTACTCTTCCAGGTGTGCTATCTTATAATACCCTTTTCCTACCATCCTGTTAAAATAGAAATAGCTGGTAAAGACACATGGCTATTTGTTCCCACAATGCTGTTTGTAGACAACATGTCTATTATGTACACCTTCATCTACACTGTCCTAGGAGCTGGCGTGTCAGGTGTCACAATAGTAACGATATGTGTGACGACAGGTGTGACGATCATGACACTAAAGGCCGCTCTGGCGTGGAGAGGGAAGACAAGCTCATTGTCGAGTGAACAGGACAGTCAACAGAGGGCGCTGACCATCATGCTTGTTATGACGTCGTGTGTCTACGTCATCACCATGGCGCCGTTTGCTGTTCGTCAGTGCAGCTTTTGGTTGGTCACGGGCTGTTTAACCTCCGGAGTCTGCAGCGACCTGTTCACGGCTGTCACCGCCGTCGTCTACGCCATCTCATTAATCAGCAGTTGCGTTCATATCTTCATCTATTATCGTCGCTCCACGAAATTTCGGTCAGTGCTGCTCAGTCTCTTTTGTTACAATCGGACGACACCGTCTGCACCTACAGTGTATTCCGATATGTCCACACATACTGTCACGTCTATAAACGAAACATTTTAGCTGTCTGCTCGTTGTTGTCTACAGGTGAGTATTTTACCTGTCTACTCGATAATTCCGACAGATACCTGTGGATCAACACGGCGGTGAACTCGAGTCGGATGCGCCAGATTTTATCTCTTACTCTGCTCATCAAAGTAAATTAGAAAACAGTTGGCAGATATGTCTCTGATTTGTCTACATATTTAGGGATATATTTTATAAAATTTTCTACTCAGGCAGATCACTTGAGGTATACTTTCATACATCGCGAAATGATCATCAATGCAATGTGTTCTATAACGGGTGCACCTCGTATTTACGGAGCAGCGCGAAATATTCGGCTAATGCTTGGAATCATGGGAGTGACTATGACATCCAATGACATGTCATAGCACTGTCTGAGCCACCATTTGAAGACGTCACTCAGAAATGTCAGACAGGAACAAGCAACATTTTCAGCTTTCTGGACCTACGTAGTATCACAAGTATGTAACATAATAATTTTTATAATGTGAATGAATTTAATTTTGCTGAATCTTATGGATTTGATTTATATTAATTTTGGAAATCTGCAGATGTCAAAATGACCTAGTCTCACACACACACCACATGCCCATACACACCAGGCCTCGTACAGAGAAACCTTATGAGCCAATAGCTTTGAAAGATCTTGCCGGAAGTTGGCATACAGGGACACTCCGAGAGACAAACTATGCCAACTGGATGTTACCATTGGTATACTCTGGTATGGTGTAAAAAGTTCGTAAGTCGCGAAAGCGAAAGAACAGATGATAGTAAAGACATTGGAAGTCAATATTAGATGTTGCTTTATTGTTCTCTTTTCTACCACAGTCCCCTCTCAACCGTCATTATCTACCTCGTATTGGCACAAGCAGGCTAATTCAACAGTCCTTGGAACGGGCTACATTTACAACGAAAAAGAAATAATGAAAAAAAAACCTCGTAAGAAGAACAAAAGAAGAAAAGAAAAATTGAAATAGTTTTCGTGTAAAGGTATGAAGATTAAAAAGGTATGTAGAGGAAATGATCGCCAAAGACTGAAATCACTGTCACTGAAATCAAAGTCACTGAAATCGTCAGCAACTATTGCCGCAGTCCTTCTTTAATTCTTAAAACAATAATTACTTATGGTGGCGAAGCTCGACAATAGCGAAAAAAAAAAAATACTACAGCAAGAGAAGGAATGGAATCTTCCATACTTATCATTCAGCAATAAATTAACATTATAAGCAAATTTTTAACTACTACAACTAAATGCCCACCACAAAAAACGCGAAAAACCAACTCTTAAGAGTAGTATTTTAGGAACGCAGATAAAAACTTTGTTCAGAAATGAGAAGATGAAACTGCAAGGAACCGTGTTGAAACTATTCCGTGTTACACTAAGATTTGAAAACATGACAAAGAGAGAGAGAATGAGAGAGAATGAGAGAGAGAGAGATCTTCACGATGGATATCTAAAAGGTAAAAGGCCGCAATTAGTGACAGTTTTTTTTTGGCCAATCAAACACTAAATGGCCATAAGCTATAAAGGCGATCAGGACAAAGTGATGAAGCCGCAGTCATCGTGGAAGACCTCACCACAAATAACTACATCCCTTACCGACACCACTAACACACAGAAAAGCAGACCAGACATGCTGGACTAAAACGAACTAAATCTTTGTGGACAGTCTCTAAGAGTCAGTTCTCTACTTCAGCAGCATTAAAACATCTCTGACGAGCTCACAACTTTTTGAATAGATGACCATTTTATATTTAAATCAATGTCTGTAGAGATCAGAGGTGAAACTTGTTCACTTCTTTTATAACTCTAAGAATAAAGAAAAAACAATTTAAGACCAGACATGTCACCTTCAATTTGACGAAAAATTTTAATTTTAGCCATTTTGAGATTATGGCATATTATGAATGTTCAACATGTCTTCTATCTACTCTCCAGGTGGTTTTTCATAAAACAATCTTGAATTATTTCTATTTTGCCATTAAATACGGTGCCTTATTTATATTTGCTTTTGCCGAGCGCATAATTATCGAGAATAGAGTCAATGGCAACGACAATGTTTGGGACATAGCAGCACACTGACAGAGCTTTCAGTCGCCTTTCAAACAAAGGCTAGGTCAGGGCCGATAGAAGGTTCCCACGCTATGATTTGGGCTCTTTTCTAGACCAGACAAAGGTCTGAAATTCCCTACAATGGACGCATGCGTAAACAAACTTTGAATGTACCTAATGAGAATTCACTAAGGCCGACGGTGATGGGGTCATAGGTCACACGAACACGCTTCGAAAGTCTTCAGTTGTTCCACAATCCAACGATGCAAGACTTTCGGGTATAAACAAAAGTCGACAGTAACTTAAAGCTAGTTCGAGAATACTTTATTTCTGTCACATTATACATACTAAATGTTCATTGTGCCAGTCAGACACTCATTATTGTCAAAATACCACGTGCGAAAGAAAAAACTCACGACGGAATTCTTAGACCACAACGTAGCAGCTAAAATTTAAAAAAAAATGACTTGAACAATCCAACTAATTCTGCTGTCAAAATAACCATCCATCATGTGGTAAGCAGCTCAAACAATGAGAAGCTTTGATTTCAATGCAAATCTCGGTAATAATCAGGACTAAATGTAAATTTGAGTTAACTGACGATGCTTGTTTTTATGTACTTTGTCAGGAATGTAAGGAAACAGCTTTACATTATTTGCATAAACTTTTGCACGGGTTATTTGTATTTTTAAAATTTAGTTACAATATTATGGTGCTTGTAACCTTGTTAACTCTACCGGCTTTAGCATATATTAGCTTGTGAAATAGCAGCTTGTGAAATCTCTGTACAGCTGTAGCAAGTAAATTTTTGTCTAGCATGGATATTTTCATCAGAAGCAGCCGACATTGTGCACAAAATGTCTGCAGATTAGAATCTGTCTGTATAAAATACTATTTGATGGTGATTTCATTGCATGTAATTTAAACCCTTGACCTGGTTGTCAGCAACAACAAGAAAAAAAATACTGTATTATGCACACACACACATCGCTGGCCACAGTACTAGACACAAGCTGACTAAGGAAGAAATTTGGGTTGAGTTGGGTTGTCTTACTCAAACCAAATGTAACAAACAGAATGTGTGCGGACTGGCAATTATGTATAATATTACTTACAAATAAAATGAAGAATGCTAGTCAAGCTTGTAGCCATTCAGTGTCAAGAGAGCACATCATTGTCAGTCCCCTCAAAGGCCAGACAGCTGCTGCTTTTCTCAGAAATCTTTGACAGAAAATAATGAACCACCTAGCCACAAAAAGCATGCATCTTTAATCTATGTGACTGCAGAGGTATTTCATGAAATATTCCCAGCATACAGAAGAACATAATATGAGCATCAAGTCATTATTTACTGCATTCCAAAAGAAGGAAGCCCTTGCAGCATATAAAAAAACAGGGAAATCAAATTTCATTACTGGATGTCACATGATAAACCAAAGCATGTAATTATGGCCAGGTGGCAACGGGAACTGCCAGACAAGTTTCCTATGCGACATGAAATTTGCTGGAATCCGGAAGCATTTTAGTATTGTTCTCTCTATATCAATGGCAGGTAAATTTAAACTACAGTGGTAAATTAATGGAAAAATTGGCAACATCCTGCTCCCCTTATAGCTAACAATCTGTAAGACCTTTACCCAAACTGTCCTGCTTTCTTGTTAACTTTTCTTTAACCTTTTATGAACTTAAGTGAAGCTGAATAGAAAAGGTGTATGTAAATCCATTTACTACTTTTTTGTTTACAACGTACATTACTTGACTAAAAAACTTCACATGCCAGAAGTTTCAGCAAGCATTTCTTAACTTTCTACAGTTTTGAGGACTTATAAAAAAATTAAACAGCCTCAATTTTAATCCTAAAATAAAATAAAGAAAGCAAAGTGTAAAGTAGATAAATTTTATGGATTATAAATGTGTAAAATAAATGCTTTTGAGACTCCAAATTCTCTTCCAACAGGTTGCTATATAGATTTCTAAGTTTGATAAAAGATAGCATCAGCGCTTGTTTTGTATACAAGCCATTATACCTCAGACATTGTCAAGTGGTTTCAAAAAAGTCTTAGGAGTTTACAACGAACTTATGGTTACCTTGTCGCCTTCTAATGAGGAAGAGGTGACTAATCATCCGCTATTGCTTTGTTGTTTTGTTGCTGTATTATACACAATCTACAATTTGTCAGTACAAATAAATGCAATTCTTTGAAACCTTCCGCTTTTGTTCTGTAAAACGAAGTTTATTTGGTGTGCAAGATCTTGTTAGCAGAACACTATACTTATATATGCATATCCTGAGTATATTTTTAATTGTAAAGATGCAATTTAGAATGATACATCCCTTTAGTACTGTAGAAATTTGTTTACTAAGCTATTGCTGTGAACAGAACTAGCAGGAGTCATAAACCGTGCTGTTTCTATGAACACAGAAGCTGGGACGTCCTCTGTGTCTTTATCTCATTCTTACTCTCCCAGCTATCTGAGATATATACATATTCTTCCTCTAATATTAAGATCTTGTCTCTGTATGCACACAGAGTTTGGTGTTCTAGTAAAATGTATTTCAAATGTACTTGAAAGAAAAAGTACTAAACTTTCAATAAATGTTTATTGCAGTAAGTAAACTGTGTTGGCTAAAAGGCAATGACGACAAAAGAGGAAAACTAATGGAGAACACTGGCTTTTTAGTACTTTGAAATAATCACATGTTACAAAAGTTACAAAAATAGCGAGTGTTTTTTTTCTAATTCTTATAGTTTATTGAAAGATATTACTCTAAAGCCCAAAACATTAACAAGCGGGTTCTGTTTAAAAGCAGGTTGAGAACAACTATTTGTACAAACAAGAAACGTTGATTTTACATGCCAAGAAGAACTTTGTAAGGATTTCCCAGGACCACATGTCTTTATCTGTAAAATAATGCCATAGTCATGACTGTGCAGACACACACCGAATGCACATCGTCTATTGTTATTTTTTTCATATTTAGAGCGATGATCGCAGTTGTATACAATTGTACTCCTGTATATCATTGACTTCCTCCTGGTTACTGTCCTCCTGTACCAAAGGGATCTCTGTTTGCGATTAAAGTTTTTATACTCTATAAAGGTCACACATTCAATTTATCAAGTTCATGCAATGTATACTTTATGGCCGCTGGTTAATATCCCGCAAGTCCTGAAAATTTAAGAAAAATGTGTTTGTGATTCACAAAAAAGAAAGAAAGAATTTGCGATTGGACTGTAGTCACTCAAAACACGCAGGTGTTTTAAGGTGTCGTGTATGCACTGTTTACTCGAAAGCGTCATGATCGTTCTTTACTTCCCCAATTTGTCTTCTTTCCCACTCTACTGAGAAATCGTTAGAAATATTCTCTGATCTTTTTTTATTTCAAAGATGCATTATGTGCATTTCATTGAATTGTGGGCTCTGTTAATTGTATAGTGAAGTGGTTACCTTTTCATTAATTCTCTCTCTTTTACACAAGCACACACAAATCCATGCCTACCTGTCTCCAAATATTACCTATATATGTTTGGTGTGAGAGGAGAAGAACCGAGCAGAGTGGAGGTAAAGGAACAGCGTGAAAATGTAAAGTGGCGATCAATCTGTGGACATTATGGTAAAATTTAACAAGAAATAAGGCCTGGCGTAAACACAGACCCTGTGTCAAGCACTAGTCTTAAATTAATAGTAACATTAAAAAAAATAATATTCCTTCACCAGATTTTTTTACTGCAGCTAATTGTGCGTGAAATAACCAGGGCCCTTCCCATAAAACTAACACAAATACACTATCGAGCAAACAAGTCAAGGTTGAGTATTTAAAGAGAATTCTTTTATTTCCTGCCTTGAGCAAATCGTGGGAAATAATTTTTATTCTAAAATAGTGTTGTAAGGACCAGACAATAAAAGTACAGGATGAGTCATAATTCTACAGAGCCCAAATACAGGGTAATTCTTATTGTTTGTTTTTTTACATGATAAACAGAGTTGGACAACACAATGTTTGTTGACTGTTAAGACGATGTCAACATCTGCAGCCTTGTCGCCAGTCCCTGATGTAGACAGCCTTGTGTCTACACAAACATACCAACTAATACACTTGATATGTAGCAGCTTCATAACCACGTTTGTCTGTCTCCTGGGAGCTCCTGCAAACTTGTTTAACTGCATTGTGTTCTACAGTCAGGGACTCCACGATCGCATGAACATTTGTCTCTTCTCTCTGGGCCTCGTGGACCTCAGCTTTCTACTCAGCGTATCTGCTGTGTCGTCTGTCAGCTTTTTCATCGGATTTTTCAACAAGGCTCTCGGTGAAGAATATCTGATGAAGACGATGACTGCAGGACTTGGGGTCATATACGGTTTCAGGTCAGCAGCCGGCTGCATCACCATGGTGATTGCTGTAGAGCGATGTGTGTGTGTCCTGCTGCCCCTTCGCGCCACCCTGTTGATGAGCACCCACCAGATGAGGGCGCTGCTTGCCTCGTGTGTTGTCCTCTTGCAGATTATCTACATAGCCATACCGCTGAAAGTCACAGTAGTTAGTGTTGCGAGAAATAATAGCGGGGAGACCACGTGGTACGTTGTTCCGACAACACTAGGTGTGACGTACAAAGGTCTGCTAGACGCAGTGTCCAACACACTTCTGAGCGTCACGTTGCCGCTAGTGACGTTTGTAGTCGTGTCTGCAGCAACAGCAGTCACCGTAGTCCGTCTGAGGTCGGCAATGAAGTGGCGAGAGACGTCCAGCTCCGTAGACAGCAACTTCAGCCGCCACCAGGTGGCACTGACCAAGATGCTTGTGCTTGTCTCGTTAGTGTTCATCGTCAGCATGGCTCCTTTCGTCGCCGTCATTATCGCTCGTCTCCTTGTGGACGATTTCTCTCCTTATGGCCGCTATTACAATCTGTACATGTCGTGCAACACCATCGTCAACCAGCTGCCGCAGGTGAACAGCGCTCACAGCTTCCTTGTGTACAGCACGCGCTCCTCGCGCTTTCGACGCCATCTCCGCACTGCCCTCGGCGGCCCTTGAAGGTCAGGGTTAGACATCAAGCGATGTAACTAACATCATAAGTCATGATGATAACCTCATCCAAGGTAGGAGAGATCATGTAAACAAGTTTGTATGGTTGTTAAATATTTAGAATCCAGTCATTTCAGTACTGTACAATGCTTTCAATTTTGCGAACAATAATGTTGTTCAGGGTGAGCCGGAAAACGCTTAAGTGTTCTCTACAAGTAACACAGGAATAAACGGGTGACACCTTGTTAAAAAAAGAGTATGACAATCAAACACACTGTATATGTAATAATAAATCATACAGAATAAGAAATAACACTAGAAAATACCGATGAATTCAAATATGGCTATATACCTGTAACCTAACGGTACTTCCAAGTTATTAGTCTGAGATGTTAACCTCCTACCAGCTCAGCTGCTTGCATCGGTCTGCTAACGGTAAAGTCTATTTTGTATTAGGTGTCAGACGACAAAGCTTCGGTAGTCTCTTCGTTGGTTTCCTGGCCCTAGTGTAAGAAATGTTCCTTCGTTTGCACTGTGACCTCAAAGCCTTCAAGGCTGGTCAGGTTTCTCGCCTTTCGTGGGAATTCTAATACCTGCCTGAATTGCTTGCCATACATGGGAATACTTCTGGTGGATTCAAGTCTCCGGTTTTACAACTTTTTGATTTGTTTATCAAATAAAAATTTCTTTTCCCACACTCTTTCGTGATTTGTATTTGGAAGCTGTTATTGCATGTCTTTTCTTGCAACCACCTGTCCATTTCCAAAAAAAAATTGTAAATGGCATTCAGTGGCCGTAGTAATCGTTCTCCTTCTCATCCTTCTCATCATCAATGCCGTCTTTTAACATGAATACCACCTAACGACCAGTTATGCCGACATGGCCAAAATGGAGCAATCTGCTTCTCGGCATCCTGACGAGACTTCTAGTGAATTAAAGGAGTGGCGATGTGATTCTACAAAGTTGTTGGTACAGCATGCAACGTAGGCACTCTGGTATTCAGTATTTACCGTCTAAATTATTTCTCTGTAAACGGAATGAGAACGAGGCTGAATCTTTGCATGAGTACACAACCTCTGCGCCAACATCTGATCATCCAATGTTTCTACTGTTGTTGGGATCCTGATGTGCGTTTTACTAGTACAATTTCCATTTGAGGAAAGGTAAATTCCCAGGTACTTGACGGTTTTTAACTCCTTGAGTTGAAGCCCGTTATAATTTAGATATTTGCTGTACTGTCTACATTGTGGAAATATTACATATGTTTATGGGAAGGTTTATAGATTCGTTAAAATTTTCTCCAAAGCATCTTTACTTCAGTGTTGATGCTGCTGAGGACAAGAAAGTCATCTTGCAGCATAACATTCTGCCATGAAACTGACTTGGTGGTTACTGCAATAACTGTATTATATCATTTAACTTATCATTCTCGTGTAACAACGCTTGACCTTTTATAATGCAACCTAAAAGTTTTCAAATAATAGGCAGCTTTGTTTGTTATAACAGATATATATTTACCATTGATAATTTGTGTATGGTGTTTATTACTCGATTAAGCTGTGATTATAGACTATCAGACTGAGAATGTTTATTAGTGTACTAAGCTGTATTTATACTGGCATTGCGCTTGGCTCGTCGAATAATACGCAGGATTCCACACTTAGCAATATCTCTATTATGGGATAGCCGAGTGGTTAGATCTTTGGCATCCAAACTCAAAGGTCTTGCGGTTCAATGCTTGTACGGCGCAGCGAGCTAAGTCGACCCAAGTGACTAAGAAGAAAAGAGTTGGGAAAGGTAAAAACGGACACTAAAAAATTGAGTTCTGGAACAGCAAGCTCCTCAATGGCGGAATGAAAGGTAGGTGACGACCTTCACCTTTACTCATCTGTCACTTGGAGTACTTGAAGACAGGAACCAAGGATGTAGCGAAGTTTATTTGTTACCTCGCGTGCATGGGAAAACAAAAACTGTGTATTTAGTCAGACTGGTTAATAAAGAATATGAAGAAGCAGGTTTAACTGTGATTTATTTTGTCGAATAATGTTGAACACAAACTGACAGAGTTTCCAACGCTTGATATATGTCGAGTATTGGGAAATGTGGAACACTTGAGTAATTTTAATCATCCTACATTACATAAACTGGTTTATGGTTGACATCAAAGTGTACATAACAATACATTTGTATTACTTGTTGACCTGTTGATATCAAGGTGAAACCTGTCTTATATGCATACCCTCTGTGTGTGTGTGTTAAACAATCCATTAAAATAAAACAGATTTGTGGTTTATAAATATTTTTGCAAGAATATCGCTTTTCCCTTACTTTTAAAATGTGAAAGTTAGTTGCTGTAAAATAACAATGTTTCTCAGTCTGCATGTCATCTGCCAGGTCTGCCAGCTTCAACAATTTGCAGCCGATGAAAGACAGGAAAGTTTTTCCAGTTAAAGATGAAATTGATTTTTGTCTGTTTTCTTAAATTTTCTTCCTGCAAACAAACACTAACTTACCAGTCCTACGTTTACTCTGCTGTTCGATAACTATTTTGAAAGCTGAATTTACTAAGATCATTCTGGAACAGGCTGTGTTTTTCTCGGTGGTGAGCGGGAGTTAATTAGTACAAACAGTTGTCTGCGGAACTTGGATCATTGTGCGAGGCACCGACATCAATACTGTGGCTGATACATGGAGCATGTGTGTTAGTGTGTTAGTGTGTGTGTCTTTTAGTAAGTGTAGATTTGTGTTAGTAAGTGTGATTTTCATTGAGGGTGCATTTGTGTTAGTGTGTGTGTTAGTATGTGTGTCCTTTATTAAGCGTGTTCAGTGTGCATGTGTGTTAACGTGTGTGTTAGTGTGTATTCTTTATGAAGTGTGCATTTGTGTTAGTATGTGTTTTTCCCTTTAGAGTGCATGTGTGTTAGGATATGTGCACCTCAGCAAGTGGGGATTGCAAAGTCTGCGTTTGTGATCCTATGTATATATGTATAAATTTGGTGTTTGTGTTTTTGTACGTCTGTTTGCATAAGTGTAAGTTTGGGTTTCCTAACAATAGAATGATGAAAATGTAGCTTAAGAGATTTAAATTATGTGAAAGCTCGTAGACAGAAGCTGTTGTGATTATACTAACATATACTACATCTAGGGGCGGTTTTCATATTTCAAAGGTTGCGCATATAGATATCAAAGCCGTGAAAAATTGTGAGCGAAAGAGCACAGAAAAATAAAGACCGAAAACGTAGAAAGGCAACATGTCATGTGGAGGAAGGTAAGGAATGGACATGTCACATTGTATTCTCGTATACAGATGTACTTGTCACCAGCTTTAATAACCAGCATCCCAGATACAGGTGCACATAGACAAGCTGTCGGAAATTCTTACTGAGACATTTTTAAACTCTAAGCGACATGAAGTTATTATTCACATGTACTGGAAACAGTTTTGAATATTTCTACATGTCTCTCGAAATGTAAACAATATTATACGTATTATTAAATATTTAATGGCATTGTATAACTCGTCATTGTCAATATTTCCTTACCATTTCTCTTGACCCAATAACACTACGCTTGGTATAAAAAAATAGCATAACATTTACATTGTGTAATTTAGAAAAAAAAGCAAAAGTAGAAAACTAATACCTCAACTATAAATCATTAAATTTCTTTTCTTCATTGATATTTTATTCAAACTATGACCTTTGTATCTCTGCCACACTTTGCAGTTTAATGAATGAAGTAACACTGATTCCATTTAGGTTCTAGTCTGTTCTAGCTCGAGAAACTCCTCAATTGTGAGAGGAGAGAAAAGGCAGAACTGACGTGTTATTAACGACTGGCCTTTTGTTGAATGTTCAACCGTTAAACTGTTCTGCCTGCTTCGTGATGACGTGGACTTGGATGCGCCATACAGTAATCAGTTGTGTAGGGTTCTACAGAAGTGTAAACCTTTGTATTGGAGTCTATAGAAATAGGGCTTAATACACGTGTAATTCTTTGTAGAGGGCTGTATACAAGTGTCATAGTGTATATTTGTACAGCCGGGTATTTACAAATGCTCGCAAGTTTCTATTCTTTACACTTCTTCTCAACCAACGAAGTGTGTAGTCAGGTAATAAAGTTAATTATATTCGTCCAGTCGACTCGCTGGCGGAAGAACTTTCTATTAGTTTCATCAAGGTATACTTACAGATAACCTTGCGGTTTTACAAGTGCCGACTTACTGGAAAACAGTTTTTCAGAACCACGAGAAATGCAGAGTCCGAATAATCACAACTGTCGCCCTGACCGGTGTTGACGGCTGGCAATGTTTAAAAATGGTGCACTAGTGTGACGTAGTACACTGCTATCAGTGATCATTGATCACAGGTGCCAATCGTAGCGGACAGTTAATTAACGGATGGGTTTAGGAGGCTGAAATTTACGGGTTATATTTCTATCCTTTATGTACTGATATATGAAAATAACGAAAACTGTTCAGGATGGTCTTGAAATAATTGATTCTCACGTTGTGAAACACGTCAGCTAAAATGTCCGATACAAAAACGATTGTTTATTTACCGTTGCATCTAAAACAATGATACAATGCAAGTCGGGCGCTATTTGTGTTGTCGAGGTGACTAGCCGCACGCCAGAGCAGACTTTCAGTCACGTGATTTGGGGTCGTCAACACACTGGCATCCTGGTGTTAAAGATATTTCAAAGAAGCTTCGACCCTCAGCACAATGATGTTTAGCGAAATGGATAATGCTATGGTGACGAAGACAAAGAGTGGGTTGTACAGGCAGCAGAACATGTGCAGATGCTCGTGCACAAAGCCAGCCAGTGATTGGCTCTCACCTGCTGCATCAAAGGACTAGACGGATGTCTTTCACGAAATTTGTGTTTTTCGTAAGATTGCAAGCAACACATCCAGGTAGCACTGGACCACTAACAGTGTCGCAGGAAACACTCGCCACACGTGAGTCTGTAAAACTTTCCTTCAACAGTACGCACATATGAATTCGTTCTAAGCTGTAGTTTAGAGGCGACTCTCAGTAAAAGATTTATAACACAAAGTTGGAATCGGACCTGCTTACATTTCTAACCTGACACAACATTGCGGCGTCCTCAGTCAAAGGCTTTTGAGCCCGCAGTATTGATTTGTTCTTAATTTTTCATTAATTAGTCAACTCATGGCAGGCAGCTAACAGGTGTTTATAAAACCTAAATGATTTTTTCTGCAATTTACTTTAACAGGTTTGCATTTATCAACACAATTTCCGGTTTCTCGCTTACAGAATAAATACATAGTTCAGATCTTTAAGTCACATATGGGATGATTTGGAACATTTGAAAGCATTGGATATTGCTTTTGCACTGATCATAATAACTTTGCCAGAATTATTTAATCAGAAGTCTGCTTAGCTCATTCGATTGAGCTCCATATGTATTTTTACATATAAATAACAAGTTTCTTACACAAAATCACAAAATGTTGATCAATCATGGTAAATTCCATATTGTTTACCTAAAGATGTTCTTTCAATAATTAATACACCAATATGTAAATTGGCATTTGATGGCCTAGGAGTACAAAGCAGAAGTGGTTTGAAAATGTTCTAAGTCCAACGAAGGAAACACACAAGGCAGTCAGATATTAGAGGTGTTAGAGGTAGATTCTTTTATAATCACAATATATGCCCGATTCCTCGTTTTGGAAAATAATGTTCGTTTACCAATTTATTATCTACATTCTTGAATGGAAGGTTAGTCGAGATGTGTTGGAAGTGACATGATCTATGTTAAAGGAACATGCTATGTTAGCAGGCTGTTAAATTGAGTTACACCATTACCCGTGTTGAAAATGATTAAGCAGATGAAGAAATATTAAAAAACCACGTCCACTTTCGATATGTAGTTTGAAAAAACACAAATTAGGGGAGACAAAGAGTATGGTACGACCTGCAGGCAAAAAGGTACCTCATGTGTCATGAAGATTAACAGTCGTATCTTTAACTTCGAGGTTAGAAAAACATCAACAGCAAGATCAAATTTGACTGTAGACCTTTGTTTCCGAACATGAGTTGTTTATGTTTGTATTTTGTTGTTGGCCATTTCTGTCAATGAGCTTACATAACACCTGGCGAAATCGAGTTGAGCGTCGGTAGTAAATAAAGAAGTAGATGGCGCTGTTGATAGGCAGAATCCCGTACACCACAGCAGTTAGAGCAGAAAACAGCTCGATGCAGTGTCGGGGGCCATAACAGTCCGACAAAAATAAAATGGACAGCTGACGCATGACAAAGGGCGCACACGTGATGACGTAGACACAAGAAACGATGATGAGCATGGAGGTGAGCGCCATCTGCTGGTTATTATTGCTGCTGTCAGTTGGGACAGAGCTCGACTTCTCTCGCCAAGCTATGGCGGCCTTTAGCTTTATCACCGTAACACCTGTCGCCACTGATACGCTAATGAACATGGTGACAGGTAACGCTGTTCCCAGGAATGTAAAAAAAAAGGAGTTGATGATTTCTTCGTTTGACCTATAAAATTCTGTATTGACAAACACCCACCTGACACTTTCTCCTATCGTAACACTACCAGCTTCATACGAAAATAGATACAACAGGTGCGAGCCCTGAATCAACAAGAAGCAGGTGAAAATAATGAGACACATGGTGCGGCTTGTCATGAGGGTAGCGGCATGGAGGGGGAAGACGACACAAGCGCACCTGTCGAGCGCGATCACCACGCCGAGACAGCCAGACAGGTTCAGAGAGCCATAGAGGGCCCAGCCAAGGACCGTGAATACTTTGATGTAAATTTCGTCACCCTTGGTTTGGTCGTACAGACGAGTGAACGTGGGAACTGAGAATATGGCGAAGGCACAGAGCAGGTAGCAGCAGTCCACGCAGGACAACGAGAAGAGACACACGTTCATGCGGTCCCTCAGGCCCTGGTGCCAGAAGACCAGGATGTTGAGCAGGTTGGCCGGGATGCCGATGAGACAGAGCAGTGTCGTCAGGCCTCCGTAAAAGATCGTCTCGATGATCTCCCTGTTCTCTCTGCTGATGTAATCGTCCACCAAATTGTCAAAGCTGACAAGAGACTCAGTATGTGCTGAGGTACTTACACTTCTATTCATGATTGTCTCAATGGAAGATACCCAATGCAATCTTCATTACGATTATTTTTTTAGAGGCAACCTGATGTGCCTTCTTAGATTCATCATTTTAAGAATGAAACAAAAGTGAGCTTTTATGTTTTTCTAGGCAATAGGGATGCTCCAAATAGTCCCCTTATGCACGTTTTTCGAAATAGTTTTCCAAGAAATTACCACAATTAATAATTGCAATATTTTCCTTTTCCTGAGAGATTAAACGATTGCTATTTAATGGTATGATGCGATAAGAACGCTTTAAAAAAAGTAAATGAGGAAAAATAGAAAAAAACCAAACGGAAATAAACAAGAAATGCAAATAGAAAATTGGAATAGTAAATTATTTTGTCAAATTACTTAAAACAATAAGCATCAAATGACATATTGTGCTGCGTTAGATTGGTCCTGTAATTTTGTCTTTAGAATCAATGACAGTTATATTTGGGGTATTTATTCTGGGATGAAAACTTGAATAGATATTTTTAATAAAACTTGAGCACCGTTTTGTTTAAGTCCTCTGTGTGTGTGTGTGTGTGTGTGTGTGTGTGTGTGTGTGTGTGTGTGTGTGTGCGTGTGTGTGTGTGTGCGCGTGTGCGACAAAATAACTTATCGTGTTGTATTATATGTTATGAGTAGTTGCTATACTGAATTGCTTAAAAAATTTGTCAACATTACGACATACAATGCGACTGTTTGATGTGGTCTCTATTGTACATCTCAGCGTCTTTAATTTTATCACGATAGTAACAGTCTACGGATGTAGTGAGTGGTCGGGAAACGCCCACAGTGTTTGTGGAGTTTGTACAAACATCAAAAGACCTCACATCCATCCTTGTGTTGTTGTACTGTCAAAACAAGTACGAATCGAAGCTGCTGCTTGCAAAATAATTATTCTTACCTGATACAAGGTTCTCTCGAGAACCCAATAGCGGATCATTTTATTTCTTGGGCAGTTTGTTACTAAAACATCCAGAAACATACAGGTGGTTATAGATATTATAGGTTGCCAAGGTTTTATGTCGAAGTCTGACAGCGCATGGTCAGGTGAGTATGTGTGTGGTTATCATAGATGCATAATTGCTGATGAACGTGTGCGTGGTCTCCTTTACGATTGACGAGCACCGGACGTTTCTTGATGATGGTTCGTTCACACTGTCCAACTGCCGACAGTGCACATACGAAATGACTGTTTCGTTGGAGTTCGAAAAACCTCGGCATCTTTAAAAGTCCACCACACATTTGGTAACCATGGTGTACATAATGTCTGCTATCCGTATCGTTTGAGGCAAATCATTCCTTCGGGACCAAGACCGTTCGCGTATCACATAGCTGTAAAGAATCCACTTTCCATCACTACTTTTCAGTATCTTCAATAGAGGATTTGTTTCCTCGTGTTTAATAATAGTAACAACAACAACAACAACAACAACAACAACAACAACAACAACAACAACAACAACAACAACAACAACAACAACAACAACAACAACCTTTCTCCACCTCTAAGGTAAACTTAAAGTGCTTTAGACAAGGAATACCACACATACATGTTAAATGCTTACAGTATACAGTTGTTAAGTCTGGAATGGAGGAAGTATGAGTAACTGTCCCGTGGTCGTAGTGGAGTAAACTAGCGCAGATTTTGTTCTTTTGGTGTTATCTAGAAGCATCTGAGTAACATGCTTGTCTATAAAGGGTGCTTGTCCATTGGCCACCTCTAGCTCACGATGCCCACAGTGTATTGTTAGATATAGGAAATATAAACCTAACCTGTAAATTTCAGCCTCCAAAACTTATCCGTTAATTGATTATTGGCTAGCAGAGTACACGAATTGAACCCGTAATCAACGAGCGCCGCGAACAGTGTACTACGTCACGCCAACAGTGTGTTAAACCACGCTATCTGGTACTTCACGCTAGTGCACCGTTCAGAAAGTTGCCAGCGGTCAACACCGAACACACAGAGAGAGAATGAGCGACAGTTCGGGTTATTCGGACGTTGAAAGTCTGCATTTCTCGTGCTAAAGTAACAGTTTTATAACCACGAGACGTCCGAACTCATCATTAATAATATCAGACTGATAAAAAATACTTTCATGTAGCTTTAGAAGAGCTGAGAGGTGACTGAATATTATTTTGTACGATTTTCAAATTAAAATAAAAATTTCATGATTAGGGTGGTCATAGTTTAGGTCACCAGGTTGTCACTTTAATAGGGAAAAGAGGAGGAGACAGCTACAGTGGCAACAATATAGACTTTCACTCTCTTTCTCTTGGTTGTTCGCTTTCTGACACATACACACAAACACACCTCGCGTGAGAGAGACCCGGTGGTGCAATGGTTACCACCTTGTCATAAATACAGTGAGGGAGGGATGGCTGTTCTAAGTTTACATTTACAAATTATCTCCCTTTGAAGACTTAGCAACACAGGAATCAGTCAGTTCACTGAATCCTACAGCGGCTTGATCCTTTCTTTACACACCTTTGTTTATTGCTTTTGTTTTGTAAACTTATTGCTTTCTTTGTGTTGTTGACAGTTTATTATATTTTAAACGTTAAGTATCTGGCACCTTTTGTGTGCATGTACCTGAATCTACAGTGTGATTGCCTGTCTGTCCCAAGAAGGATTATGCTAAAGGCACAATTATGTTGTATCGCTGTTGTTACATTTCTAGGTCTAGTAGCTTTGTTAGTATGCATAGCTGTGCATGCATAAATATATGTGTGTTTACGAGTGTGTGTGTGCCCTCATAGCTAACTTGCCAGTGCTGAAGACTTCATTAACAACAATGACACAAAGCAAAGGCTGGCACTCAAGCAGATTCTTGCCATCTCACTCTAGAGGTAAACTTCACAGTAACACATTGACAATTTTATCGTTTTATTTTCTTTCAGACATATTTTGGATTCCAAACATTCAGTCATTTTCCACAGACTTAAGCAAATGTTTACTTAAATAAGGCAAATATTAAAATAGTTAAAAGATTTTCTATCTTCTTTGTTAAAGAATAAATGGAAGGGGGATAATTTACCGGGATAACCGGTCATGATCACGATAGTCATCATCTTTAACTTGGACTTGCTGACGCAGTTAACCAGTGCTTCCTTTTGTTGGATATACATACTAAAGACAAAAGACAGTTTAACAAATTTCTTGAACGATTATCTCCCCGGATCATTATGGATCCTGACTATGTGATGGCTGAGTGTGTGTACTGCCCGATTCTCGCCTGTAGAGTTTCAGGCGATGATGCACTCTCTTCTCTCTTGCTAGAGTAAGTAGCTCTGGATGTTCACACACGTGACCTCCATCACCTGGTTTTACTTGCTTGGCATCTGCATGGCGGGTACTTTCAATACAATTGAATGTGTAATATCCGGCTACTTTGTTGAGGTTGTATTTAATTCCTGGGCTTAGCATTTCTTTGGATATTTGTGTAGTTTCTTTGCAGGAGTTATACTGTACATTTTGCTTTGTTTGTTGCTGGGCTTTTGATGCAGATCAGATGAATGTGTCCAGACTAACAGCAACAACACAAATATAATGCTCTCGGGTTCTGCTTCCATTAAACTCTGTGTTGTCTGTTTGCTTTGAAAAAACCGATTCCTCTTAGCGACATTAAGCAGCAAGATTGGTTATCATATAAAAGTAGATGGCTACACAGTCCCTAAAACGGATGATTATAAAAGGCAGTGGGTAGGATTTTTTTTCCATAAATATGTTTGGGAAACATTACCTAATAGTGTCGCTGAAAGTTAAAAGAACTGTCCCCCCGTTACCTGGAAGTCCCTCGCCAAGCCAGCGAGTTGCATTGACCGTGAGCAGAACTCACCATGTCTCGGCATTTTAACTACTAGTGGACGGGTCACAAAGAAGTTCAAAAAAATGAAGTTACATGATTCAGTTTTGTAGCAGTCACACTGACAAACTGACAAAATTTGATGTAAAAGCTAACACGACAAACACTTTTCACCTTTTTTGGACTTTTTACGGGCTTTTTCGCAGTCAGCTACGTTGTTGAGGTTGTATAGTAAAACATTTAGTAACAAAATTAATACAGATGTACTTAATGACTGCACACCAATGTATACAGGTGTACATAAAAACTACACAGGAAACCACGGGGTTAGAAGGGAGGGCTGGACACAGAGACATTGCCGTACGCCTGTAGACACAGGGACTTTCCGACTACAGCTCAAGCCACTGGAGGTCATCTGTCTATAGTCCTGTCCACAAGGGGAGACTTGTAGCTCCTGCAATTCGTGGAAATACCTAGTACTGTGTTCGGAATCGAGTCTATGCGTTTTATCAGTGTACTAGTAATGAGAACACTCAGTCGCAAAGTCACTGCCAGCTGCTTTACAAAGACAAATAAGCGTCTACGCTCTCACAATAGTTTGCGTGTACAATAATCATCTTCAATTGTTCCCAGAAAAGAGAAAATAAATAAAAGTCATTCAGTCAGCTCGTGTCGCTGTTGTAGTAGCGGGAGTCGCCGCTAGGTTAGTCTCAGTATGTGTTTCTGGTTGTTTATCCGCAGTGTCGCTGATTCTCCAGTGTGTATATTACCTGCACATTGCTGTACAAACTATAAATAAAGTTCTTTCGTTGAAATATCTTAGACTGCAAAGACTTAAGTTCTTTAAGAGGTTGGCACGTAGATTAAGGATCAGAAACGAGCCATTGACGACGACGTAGCGACTGGGACTTACTCTTCGTCGATCAATGTAAATACGGGACACAACGGCCATCTTACTTTTCCTGTAACAGTAGTCAATGGACTTTATGATCTCTGTACTACATTCTTCAGCAGACACTCGTTTACAAAGCAATCTTCCTTCCAATAAATAAAATAAAATTTATAAATCTACGGTAGATAGAAATGAAAGCAGAGGTTTATTAAACACCTCGTTTACTGCCTGAAAAGCGATGAGCTCACCCTCTCTGGGTTAACTTATCATCCAGTTTCATCCATATCAACTCAGCAGCCGCGTCTTCCGGGATGAACTCATCGCCGAGATGTCTGAGCACCAGCTCAGCAACCAGGATTATTCGGAAGGCTTCCTGTCGTCTACCCAGCCAGTCACTGCTTTTACTCACGACACACGGTGTCCACCCGGCCCTGTCGATACTTTGCTGTGAATTTCAATAGAGAGCAGATGGTCGTCCGAACACAAAAGGCCGCACACTGACTGGTTCGATACCCATGTTCCGCAGTGTACTTGACATGGCTGTAAATGGTTAGCTGTATCAGTAATGGCTCGGGGAAAGTCAAGTAGTCAGGGCAGGTAAGTATGCACCGCCTTCACAAAAGATACGATCTAAATAAGCGACTAATACATCACCTTACTTAACCACAACCTTTACGACGGTTGCCATTTTTATCGCACGATATCATTTAAGATTCCTACCTACCTATCCTACAATAAGTCTCTGAAAGTATCGGTGATACAAATGAGTTCATGTCTTTTGTCCGGTTACCTAGCAATACCATTCACTTTATACATGACCCTGAACTAGAGGGATTATAATATCTTAACTGAAATTGTTAAGTAGATGTGGAACATTAATTTAACATAACTACCCCTTTAGAACGGACACATTAAGACCTCGGGTCGTCTCACTTACCCTTACAGGGCACGTGCCATCATTTTACAGGGGTTGCGCCATAAAGTCGCTTGTCCTGTCTAACATTTTCATTCAGGATCTTGGTAAATGGAACTAACATTTTCTTTAAGAAATAAAATTATGAAATCATTTAGCTACAAAATTTAACAGAGTTTACAATGACTGGCTATTGATTAGACTTGATTGATTGTTGATTGGCGGACACCGTGTCGTCAGTCGCTAAGTGTGTCACATGACAGCTTGCACCGTGAGTCGTGTACACTCTTACCTACCTGAGTCGCTGATTTATTAACAGTTCATCGAGATGACTCGTCAAGTCGTTTACGGATTGTTTTATTTCTATACTTTACACCTCCTATATTTAATCATTTACTTTTGCCAAGTGTATAAAACAAATTACTGCTAATCTTCATCACCACCCGTTTATTAGTGTCATTTTATCACCATTTGTCACCACCAAGTCCTCCCGTTTACAACTGTTAGGTTCAACAATAATCTGCTGCCGATGATGATCATGTGTGTTCTCGTGTGTGTCTGTATGTGGACAAAGAACTTAGGGACTCGTGAAAGGGGAATGAGAGGGCAATAACAAAGTAGAAGGTTAAATACAGTGTATTGCCGGCCTGACTAGGTTGTTATATTTAGCGAATGTTGGTTGATACACACACACATATATATGCGGACCTCTTTTGCGTAATAGGATTCGTCTGAGCTTACTATTACAGGTAGCGAGGGACGCTCTTCCCACTCGTAATTACAGTTAAAGAGCTATCCGTCTGTATTGCTAACCAACCCTACCATTTCTTGGTATGACATGACAACAATTGAACAAATCTTGTAAAAACATTTATATAGTTTAAAACACAATTAATCTTTCTGAAAATTCGCGGGAAAAAGTTTCACAGGCAAAAGAAATTAGAAAACAAACAAAATTAATAAGCTATTTGACACAATTTCAGTACAACTTACATAGAAGCTGATACAAAAAATTTAATATAGCAGACAGGATATCGTCATGTCATGTGTAACATCCTCCCTGCTGATTTCACAGAGGCTGGAGCCTTTCCTCGATGGCTGCAGAAGAGACTGACGAGGACCAGTCTAAAGCGTGACGAGCGGCTGTAGTAGATGACGATGTTAAAGCAGCTGTTGAGGTAGGAGATGGTGAAGACAACTGCACTCAGTGCCATGAACAGGTTGTAGCAGGTTCCGGTAGACAAACATCTACCAACAAACCAGAAACTAGTTTGCCACGCAACCAATGGAGCCACGGTAAGGATGTAGGCACACGAGACGATCACCAGCATCTTCGTCAGCGCCACCTGCTGGCTGTGACTTTCGTTAGTCATCAGGCTCGTCCTCTGTCGCCACAACATGGCCGCTCTCAGTTTTACAACTGTGATAAATGTCGTGACACACACCGTGAGGAGGGCGACAATGGGAAGTACAGTTCCTAACACAGTGTATATTAATGTATAAACAATCATTCGGTTGTTTTCAAAGAAAGGTGTGGGAAAAAATTTCCATTCCACTTTTTCATTTACAACTATTTTGACGACATGGTATGAAAAGGGCAGAAGAAGATAGCAGCCATGGAACAGAAGAAAACCAGAAAGTACAAGGTAGCCCATGGAGCGAGCCTGCAGAAGGTTAGCAGCCTGCAGAGGATACACCACACACACGCATCTTTCTAATGCAATCACCATGGTGATACAATGGGATAGAGTTCTAAAACCATATAAAACACCTCCAAAATATACAAACATTTTGGACGAATACTCTTCACTTAGAACTTGGTCATAGAATCTGAGAAAGACAGCCACGGAGTAGACTGTGAACACACAGGTCAGGTAGAAGCAGTCGACTAGAGCCAGACAGAACAGACACACGTTCATTCGCTCATGGAGTCCCTGTCGCCAGAACACGAGACAGTTGATGACGTTTGCTGGGACACTGATGACACAGATCAGTGACGTCAGAGCGGCGAAACACACCGTCTCCACCAACTCTCGCGTAGCCTTGCTCATGACTTCATCAGTTCCGGTGAGTGAAGGCTCGTCCGGAGTGGTCGTGTCTGATACGTCACACAGAGATACGTCACGCAGAGATGTATTCATGAGTTCGTCATGGCCAACAGCGCAACATAACGGACAGTAGATTCTTACGAGGCTACTATTGTGAAGCATCTTACTATTGAGCTCTAAATACGTATATACATATCTACATATATACCTTTTGACCCTTTCACAATTAAAATGATTTATTAGTTCAGTAAAAAAAAATTTTTACTCTAAGCACGACACGTCCATTTAAAATTGCATAAAAATGGATATAACTAAAAAGACCGTGTGTATTAAAATGTCACAAAAAACAAAAATTTCATTCAAATAAATAAATGCGCTGCAAAACCTAATAAAACCACGCCACGTGAATATACATTTACGGACACACCCAAAACCCTGATATACTTATTTAAACACACGGACATGCAATTATGTCTCTGCGTGTGCACATTGGTGTTATGATGAAATTCTGGGAAAAATCTCGTCCTATCTGTTGATTTCTGACAATTCAATGTACATCAAGCTTTGCAACTATTGGCTGGTGCCAGTCCTTCTAATGTGAGCGTCTGTCGATTAAAGAAACAAAAAATATTCGAGTGTAGGTAGTAAGGGCGTAGCCACGCAAACATAACAAATTAGCATTTTTTGTTGCAAGAAAATTGTAGATGTGTAGTCGATCTGAACGAAATTCTCCTCAAGATAACATTGCATAGAAGGGGGCATATGCATGATTCTTCTTGTTTACTGGCGCATGGCTTGTACTTGTCTGGAGTAACTCGAGGTCGTCTGTGGACAGACTGTCCCCCTGTACTCGTACACAGTTTACTTTTTCTTTGTCTGTTCTGTGGTGTATGTGTGTGTGTGTCCCTCCATATTATCTGTAAGATCTGCATGTTAAAAATATAAAAATACCTGATAGAAGAGACAGAGAAAGACAATATCTAAAAGGCCGAAACTGACCGGAATGGTCACGTGACATCCAGGGCAGTGGCGTAGGAAGATGTTCGGCGTTGGGGGGGCAAACTCCCTGCTGACAGTGAACGGCGTTCGCACTCGCACATTACGTAAAAAAGGATGGGGGGGGGGGTACTGCACGCACGCACGTACACAGTATCACAACACGCTGCTTTATTGTTAAAAGGCAAAGCAGCATTAAATAAGAAAAAACAAATTAAAGAATGACTCCCCGGCCAACGCATTCACAAGAAATGTGATAAACGTTATAATCATATAAATCATATTAATCAAGGTTGGCAAGTCAGTGTGCCAAAAAAACTGCGTCTTCTGTGATTTCTATTAATGAACTCCATTGCAGATCAACCCTCTCTTTAAATACATGCATAATGAGACAGATAACTTATGTTGAGTACCAGCCACAGTTGTTGATGATAAAAGAGTGCCCTTGTGTAGTTTTAGAAATGTTACTTATGCACTTCCCCCTTAGTCGTAGATAGCAATAATACCAGTCTCTCTGTCTCTAAAGAAAACTACCAATATAGGGACTCAGAGTCTTTGCCTTTACTAAGGTGAAGTCAAAGCCGTCAATTCGCACTAAACCGTTGGTGTCTAGTAAGATGGCAGTCCTCGTGTTTCGCTAGCTTTTCACAAAGTGTAAGGGTTCCTGTCTGATTGGCAAGACTGGGGTATTGGTATGCAACAATTCGTTACTGGCTTTCTGTGTTCCCGATGGCCAGTGCGGCCCCTTTTGGTTGTAAGCGATAGCAGATAATTTTAGGGTGACAGCGAGTGGATGGGGGATATTTTATGTTGGTCAAACGAAAACCGCCAAAGAAAAGGCGTCGCATTATGGGGAGGGGGGGAGGGAGACCACACTCGATGTACCGATGTACTGTCCGCCTGCTTTCTTCGCTCAGCTTCAACACAGCCTGCAATTAGCATGGCAAACAATACCAACGGACTGTCCCCGATCTGATCGTCAGAGGTGTTAGAGCCTCCACTTGCCTCAGGGCCCGCTTTTGTGACGGTGATGACCGTCTCCTCTCTACGTTCCCCTACCTTTCTTCAGTTCTTTGCTCTTTGTGAGAATTAGGTCTCAAATATTGGGGGGGGGGGGCAAAAGGATATTCCTGCCCCCCCCCCTGTATTTTCCTTGGGGGGGCGGCTGCCCCCGCTGCCCCCCTGGTTCCTACGCCACTGCAGGGTGAAGGCGGAGAGGGATGCTAGCAGCTCACTGTGACAGCCAGGTGTCAGTAGTATATCAATGGTCTCATAATCTGAGCAGGAAAATATATCTCGCATATTTTGAGAACAGGTCTGCTCACCTGTCTACCTGCATGCTTACACCACGGCCTCAAACATCAGACTGCGATCAGACCTGTCTCATGCAGGCGGTTATTTGACTGATGGCTATGGGGATGCAAATACCTAGTTTAATTGCGTAAACAATCATTTTCTAGAAACATCACTTAACTCAATATCAATTATTGTTCACGCATATTTTGCTGCATTATAATCGAGAACATCAGGTGTTTACTTAGTGTAGAGGAAGACAGCAGTCCATACACAGGATGCACGGTCACTAAATAACAAGGCTTCTATGACCTGGCTGCAAATAGTCAGAGAAGGAGTAGTATCTGTCTTCTGTTGAAAAATGACATTAATAAACTATCAGACAGGAAGATATCGGAACTTTTTATTAGCTGTATGACTTTTGAAGTGAGGCTGATATCTTCCAACTAACGCGTCTTTACGTTCTGAAAGTTGGAAACACAAATGTGAAAAAAATCAAAAACAATTTATAATTCGTTTTCCACAAGATCTTGATAGAAAATATAATGCTGTTACAAAGGATCTTACAGCAAAACAATATAAAACTCTGATAAAACTCTGAATACAGAGGTAGACATGTAGGTAAAAAAGGTGAGAGGTCACAGACCAGGACGAACATTCAACCAGAGACCTTTTACCTCCGATGGCTGAAGATGGTTGAGAGAGTTAACTATACTCTCATCCCAAATTATTTAAGACATTTAGGACAACAGAGACGGCAATAAAGGCTAAAACGTTAGACGGACTTTTTTTTTTTAGAGTATAGAAACTCTTTCTGACCCTAAAGAGTCAAGATGTGAATGGACGGACCTGATGACCTCAAAGAGACACGTTGTATCAGAAGAATAAACGTAGAAAGATTACAACGAGTTATTGAGATGCTATAACGAATAAATAAAAATACTATAACGAGTTAAAAGAGATGTTATGACTAGTAGAAAATATGAGGAGAACTTTACCTCGCACTACTCTCTCACACGCCGTTTTGACCGATTTTGCAATAAAGTCTGGGCTTACATACGTGTATCTTCATGACTTGCTGGCCTCACACATGATCTTGTCGGTCCATTTCGAAATGTATCATCTTTCTTCACTTGACACCTGTGTAAAGCTGGGCCACCAGTCTATTGTCAGAAGCCTGGTTAGATACAACTGTCGAGGTCCGCTACTTTGGTTAGTTAGTAATGGTGAACAGGTTGTACATGTGATTACACGTTTGCCAATAGGGTCTTCCTCTGTCAACCGACCTCCAAGTTGCCCGGACAACTATTTCACAATATTGTCACACAGGATGTTGTGGACTAACAAAGGGAGATTAAATTCTCTAGGCTCCTTGTTAAAAAAGTGAACACGAACACTTTGCGTTGAATACAGGATCAGACTACAATTAATTAAAATACTAGGGAGTAGGGTTAGGGTTAGGGTCAGGTGCCCGGAGGGTCTGGTGCAAAGCGCGGGTCAGGTGCCCGGAGGGCCTGGTGCAAAACTTTGGCAAACAAAATAAAAATCATTAGTACCTTCGCTTTGGTGTTAGAAGCTTACGAGTACCTCGTTTCCTTCAAGTATACAGAAAAAAAGGGTCTGGTGCGGAGGGTCGGGTGCGGAGGGTCTCGTGGGGAGGGTCGGGTGAAAATCTTGAAGAATGTACGTTTGAGAGGAGGGTCAGGTGCGGAGGGCCTGGTGCCAAACTTTAAAAATGTTCGTTTCAGCGGAGGGTCGGGTGCGGAGGGTCTGGTGCGGAGGTCAGGTGCGGAGGGTCTGGTGCGGAGCGTCTGGTGCGGAGGGTCTGGTGCGGAGGGTCAGGTGCGGAGGTCTGGTGCGGAGGTCAGGTGCGGAGGGTCTGGTGCCAAACTTAGAAAATGTTCGTTTGAGCGGAGGGTCAGGTGCGGAGGGTCTGGTGCGGAGGGTCTGGTGCCAAACTTTGAAAATGTTCGTTTGAGCGGAGGGTCAGGTGCGGAGGGTCTGGTGCCAAACTTAGAAAATGTTCGTTTGAGCGGAGGGTCAGGTGCGGAGGGTCTGGTGCGGAGGGTCTGGTGCCAAACTTAGAAAATGTTCGTTTGAGCGGAGGGTCAGGTGCGGAGGGTCTGGTGCCAAACTTAGAAAATGTTCGTGAGCGGAGGGTCAGGTGCGGAGGGTCTGGTGCGGAGGGTCTGGTGCCAAACTTAGAAAATGTTCGTTTGAGCGGAGGGTCAGTGCGGAGGGTCTGGTGCGGAGGATCTGGTGCGGAGGGTCAGGTGCGTAGGGTCTGGTGCGGAGGGTCAGGTGCGGAGGGTCTGGTGCTAGGGGAGGCGTGGCATAAGGCAGGGAAGGGAAAAGTTGGCGCTATATATATGGGGAGCAGGTGTGCCGAAAGGCGCTAGAAAGTGAAGATGGCAAATAGAGAAAGGTTACTATTAGCCATGTAGTGCTCACCCAGTTGTGGTTTTTTCGTTGGCAAATGAGTGCTCGCTCGGCGTGCGACGCCCTCGGTCGAAAGTGATCGTTGTCTGCGTCCCGTCCTACCGCGAGCCGGTTTTCGAAGCGGACCGAAGAAGGTGTGGTACGGGTTGGCTCACTGGCGATTCGCGCGGCTTTCGCTGTCGCGTTTCCCACGGCTCAGGCGTGGGCTGGTTGAGCAGAGAGAGGGGTTCGTCGTGCTCCTTTCGGCCAGCCGCGTCGGCGTATCGAATAACGCTTGACTGTGTCTCGAGTGAAAGAGCGCGATCGGGTGAACGCTCCGCACGTTGAAAATTTGAACCGATGATTCGGTTGCAAGAGCGAAAAGCACCCGCGAACGCAGGACCCGCGCTCCAGCGGCGACTGCTTCGTGGGAGTCGGTTACGTGTACACCCAACAGCATTCTGGTTGATCCTACCAATAGTTATATGCTTGTTCTCAAAGATTAAGCCATGCATGTCTAAGTTCACACCCTCGTACGGTGAAACCGCGAATGGCTCATGAAATCAGTCGAGGTTCCTTAGATGATCCATTTCTACTTGGATAACTGTGGCAATTCTGGAGCTAATACATGCAAACCAACTCCGACCCGTCAAAGCCGGGAAAGAGCGCTTTTATTAGTTCAAAATCAGTCGGGGTCTCGGCCCCGTCCCTTTTAATGACTCTGGATAACTTTGTGCCGATCGATTTGTCTGATTAATTCTGATGGCGGGCGAGACTCTAGCCTGTTAAACAGTTCACCGATTCTTCACGCATCGGTGCTAACTTCTTAGAGGGAGAAGTGGCGTTTAGCCACAAGAGATTGAGCAATAACAGGTCTGGCTGCCTTTAGAAGGAATCAAGGTGGATGTGACCATGCTTTGAAAAGAGTGCGAACCCCTTGAACGTCCTTCGTGATAGGGATTGGGGGCTTGAAATTCTTCTTATCAACGAGGAATTCCCAGTAATTACGTCGATACCCTTTCTACACACCGCCTGTCACTACTACCGAGTGAACGGTTTAGTGAGGGGTAGCTGGCCTCCGTGTCGAGAGTCTGAAAAAGTCTATCAAATCGGAGGGAAAGCTTTTGCCGAGTCAGGCTCTCAGTAACGCCCCGGACTCTCGCCTCGGGGGTGGCATCGGCGAAAGTGTAAAGAGAGACACATTCTCGCGTGGCTGTTCCCTAGCTTTACAATTTTTTTCAATCATTTCGCATTTTGTTGAAACCTTTCAAATATCGTTGCAAAGCTGATGAAAAGAAATGAAACAACTTTAGGTGGTGGTGTCACTCGACTCGCACGTCGATGAAGAACGCAGCCAGTTGCGTGAATTAATGTGAATTGCAGAACACTCTAACCCTAACCATTTTCAAAAAAAAGAAAACAAAAAACAAAACAAAACAAAAGCAAACAAACCCGGGAGAGGGCCTAGTGCAAAACTTTTTTTTAACGAAAGTTCCAGGTCGATGGGAGGGTCTGATGCAGAGAGGAGGTTCTGGTGCACAGGGAGGGCCTGGTGCAAAACAAAAAAAAAATGATTCATCAGTTTCTTCGCTTTGGCATTAGAAGACTAAAAAAAAGTTCCACTTCGATGGGAGGCTCTGGTGCAAAGGGAGGGCCTGGTGCAGAGAGGAGGGTCTGGTGCAGAGAGGAGGGTCTGGTGCAAAGGGAGGGCCTGGTGCAAAACTTTTTTTTAACAAAAGTTCCAGGTCGATGGGAGGGTCTGGTGCAGAGAGGAGGGTCTGGTGCAGAGAGGAGGGTCTGGTGCAGAGAGGAGGGTCTGGTGCAAAACTTTGAGAAAAAAATTTTATTCATCACTTTCTTCGCTTTGGCATTAGAAGCTTAGGGGTACCTCGTTTCCTTCAAGTATACGAAAAGGGAGGGCCTGGTCTGAGTGAGGGCCTGGTGCATATAGGAAGGTCTGGTGGTAAGTGTGAATGTGAGTGTATGCGTTTGTGTATGCGAATGTGATTCGTGACCTATAATTTCACAGTTGTCATGCTCGCACTTGTTGTGTAAGACTTCTGTAACTAAAATATGTGTATGCTCTTTAGCCAAAGGAATAGGAAAAGATTAACATCTTAGAAGTAGTCGTATGATACGCCATTTTTGTCTCGTCTTTCTATTTTTTCGTATGCATGTATCTCGAGTTAAACAACATTTGCTGCTTACAGAACAGAGCTGAGGTCAACGTACAAAGTGGTCACGGAGCTCGCCTATCGCAGGAAGAATGTTTGCTGCGCAGGGTACACTGAAGATGGTGATACATGTATCCGTAAGTCCTCCAACTCTTCTGACCTCGTGATTCTGGGTTGCCCTCTGCATAACTTTGTTTGGATGGTTGATTAGGCGTATCCATCCACATCCGCGCACCTGCATCCTGTCGCTAGTCGACCCCCTCACACTCTGTCACGTGGCTGTCACCCGGCCAGCGACCACCCGACCCCCACATCGCCAGCCTCCACCCTCCCTGTGTGCGTGCTATGTTCCATCCCCACTAACTGCGATGTCGCACACTACCATACAGTATAATAATCGAGTTTATTGGCAAATAGCATTTGACAAGGCAGGAACATCAGTGTCAATGAGAGTGACTAGCGTCTCAAATTGACTGACAATAATGAAGTTTGTGAGAAAAGCTCATAAAGTTTTTAGTCAGCAGGTAAAATGACAATATTAGTACTGTATAACTTTGTTCTATGAACTATTACGATTCAGCTAAAATATGCTAAACATTTCTATTTTTCTGTCATTTTTACAAAACCTTCTAATCTCCTTAAATATTAAAAGTATTAACACTTACTAGCTAACTAGTCTTTAAAACAGTTGCTTTGTCTTCTAAAACTCAACACGTATTTTAACGGCTAGTGACTGATGGCGGTTGAAGTCGACCGAGTTTATGCTTCGTAAAAAGTTGGATGAATTCAAAATTTCTGCTTTAAAGAGTCTGAAGGCGACAGTTCAGTTCAGATATTTGTTTACGTGTAACAGCAAGCGTGTGTGTAGTTATTGTGTGTGTATGTGTGCGCGCGCGTGCGGTTTTGCTAAAGGAATAATATAGGAAGGGACTTTCGATAGGTGCTGCGTGTTTGTTATGTAAGTTGATAAAAATGATAACTGATGTGTTCTGCTGTTCGTCGCAGCAAACACTTTTTTAATGAGGTTATTAACGACACTCGATGAAGACTTGTTTAGGCATTTACTTCTTCGGTTCTTCCTCTTTACATGTAGAAGTATAAATCACTTACATAGAGAACATTTCCTTGCACGTCAGTAAGCTTAGTACAAACTCGCAGCACTTAGAACAAAAGGCGATGTGATACATCTACCCGTTGTTCTTATCTGTCGAGGTTTTGACATCGCTGCTGACGTAACAGTCCTTACTAAGAGGGGGGGGGTCTGTGGAGCGGGGTGCTACAAGTCTGATCCTTTAACATCATTTGTCCTCATTTACTAACCACTCGCATGTAAACAACTTTATGTTCAAGTAGTGATGTAGATCCTAGTGCACTTGTCCTACTGTTTGCAGTCTATATTTCGTTACTGAATGAAGTGTAGATATTGAGATTCGAATTGTAAACATACATTATATACTGGGAAAATAATTTACGATTACAAGTACAAGGGGCCCGGAGAGGTCGTCTGTCCCGGGGCCCGGGCTGGCTCTCGGCGGCCCTGCGACGGAGGGGAAGGCTGTTAATTAATCTCTTGATAAGTGGTCCACACCTGCCAAGAGTGGCGCTGCAGTAGAGGAAGAGACACGGTGAGCCACTTACATTCCTCTGCGAACGCCTCTGGTGGTAGCACACATCGTCTCTATCGGGCAAAGAACGAAAGTGATAATATATTGCTTTCTTCTTCATCGTTTGTATGTCTCTGTCTTTCTGTCTCTCTCTCTCTCACACACGCGAGCGCGCAAACATATCAGATCTGCAGAACGAGAAAAAAAGGTTGAGAGAAAAATGTACTTTATTAGAATCATATCCAAAACGCCGACTACTTAGTGTTAATAAATTTAAAAGAGATAAGTAAATTCAAGTATAAACATATACACACCTCCACCACATCTCCACACATACATACGCAAACACACACAGAGACACATTTATTTCATGTAAAATGGTAATAGAGTTGAGATACTTATGTAGTTTGCCTCAACGTCCATTCCTTTAAAAATACCTGCGAAAATGTTTGTCTCTTGAAATTTTCCTAACTTTCCTAAAATTGCACGGTTTAGAGTAATAAAGATAGTAAATACACAACTGTTATAATACGGTTTTCAAATTAACTGGGCTAAAGTCAGTCGATTTCTCCTGCCCTGAGTAGCAGCGAACTCAGTGAAAGCCACTTCACAAATTTATGGTTCATTGACAAGTTTGCGACACACACACAAACACACAGATTCTTATGCTAGGAACAACACACTACATCTGACAGCCTGGAAGAAACTTCTTTTCAGTTATTACATTTATGAATCCGTTGCATATGTTTTCATATTTTTTGTCGCGTGTCATGATTTCGTCTAGGTCTGCATCTCTCTCAGCGCGTGGGGACGCTCCTGTATTGGAGAGGTAGCTGACAGCAGACGACAGTCAACGTTTGTTTTCAGGCTATTTTTGTCCGGTTCGCGGAAAGAGGTCAAGGCCTTCGCCCGTTGTCTGTAGCAGCACCTGACGTCACAGTCTTGCTAGGTCACGTGAGGTCTGCTTGTGGGCTGGTCGCTGCTGGTGGGAGATGTTTTACCAAGGAACTGAGTAGAGCGGAGAGTTTTTTGAGAAGACGGCTGGAGTCTGTGCTGTGAGGCAAGGTGCCGGTTGTATGCTCTGCCACGACTGACCCAAGCTTGTGGGCACTGAGAGGCTGGTTGTACTAGCGAGTTGATGCCAGCAGTGACCACCGGGACTTGTGGAAAGTGCGGAGGCTGGCGGAATGACAGCATTGGGCTGTGACATCCAGTGTCTACGGGAGTGTGCTTCCGTTTCTTCTCGGGTTGACCGTCGGTCATTAACATAAGCCGTGTGGGTGAGTGCAGATTTTCCCCATTTTTTATGTTTGTTTTTGGATGAGAGGCTGCACACGCCTGAGCATACGCGAGTATGTGTTTACTCCTTATAAGTTTATTTTTGTATGTGTGTAATTTAGGGCTATTTCATGTCTTGGTTTAAGGGGGTCTTGGAGGGGGAGGTTTTGTTATTTTCTCCTGTAGCCTTTTAGTGACCGTTATTCTTTTATTTATTTCAGGCTTTTTGTGTATGTCCGGGGTGCACGCCCTTGGTGTGTATTTACTGTGTACTTCCTGTGTTTACGTGCTGTGCGTGCGTGCCTTGTGTCCTGGCTCCACGCCCTTTTGTTCGACGAGCATTCGTCTGAGATATAATCAACCATTCTGCACTTCTTCATTTGTGACGTCTACGTCTACGGGTTCTACACCTGCATTCAGAAATGAAACTGTACTGTGAACAGCTCCTGAGACTGTGTACTAAGCGCCTCAAGCCCCTGTTCTGTGTTAAGAATTAAAGACTCAGGGGGAAACTACGTTTAACTGACTGTACTGGGCTGCGGTGCGCGTTTTTTTTTTTTTTGTGAGTACTCGCATCGGCATTTTCTTTTCCTTGGTTTTATTAGGTATTTGGGTGTTTGGGTATATATATCTATTTTTTGGATTAAACTTCGTATTTGTGTCGTTCTTTTCGTCTTTGTCTTGGTCTTCGCTTGGGCACGGGTTCGAGAAGTAAGTCGCATCCTGCCTCCGGCTGAGTGACTGAGCGTGTGTGGCCTTCTGTGTGAGTGGCCTTGAGCGTGCTCCGTGGACGCTGGGGGGTGGTACGCGACATTTTTCACAAATTAAATCTTCGAATCATTTTGTTTCAACAGCAAGATAATAAGATACTGAAGTGGCATGTAAGACAGTCCCAGTAAATGCAGATTATGTGTGACTCTCGACCATTGCAATATAACCTCTACACACGTCCTAACGGCAAATCTTCTATGTAAATGTCAAAGTAATGCTCGTGAGTACAACAGGTAACACAGTTGGCACCTGGATCACACCTGTGCGTGCTTGTCAATGAACATTAATAAGGTCTCTCGCTATATCTTGAAAATCACAGGTGAGTGATATGATATCATCATCAGTCACTCACCGCTTCTGACGACATCACAAGGTAGACTACTCAAACAGTTTGTTGTCATCTTATTTCAGTAAACAGTCTCTTGTTTGCTTACAACCACATGCACTGCTTGTAAAGCTGATTACAATCGCGGTCATCGCTGTTAAATTCATTATCGCAAGTTCCCAACAGCTGCGAGATACAACCGCACCTGCAACTGGAATGTCACGTGCAGCATGTGTGAATAAAAACGGAAATGTTTTATAATTTAGAAATGTGTATAGAGAAAGGCAAGACATTTACCGAGCTGTGCCACGCGAACCAGCACAGGCAAAGTAAATAACAGAGAAAGACAGTGTCAGGTAATAACACACCGCGCCCTCTTGTGTCAACGGAATCTGCATTAGTTTAGACAGACCATCATTTCATTTCATCATTATTTACTTTGTGACATAAGGAGTTAAACTGTCGGTCATTATGTCCAAAAAATTAGTTACAACATGTTAGAGTCAATGATTCACATCTGTGATGTTGCTAAGGAACGAACTCACCACACCTGCTTACCATGGGAAAGACAATCCACTGCTTTCTCCATCCTTCATCTCGTCGTCCTTGCCAATCAGCGCAGAGAAGGAAAGAGAAGTATAGTAAACCAGATTTAAGTGTAATGCTCAATATTTGAACTCATTAAATACACATATTTAGAAGCCCATACTTTCTATCACGAGACCCGTTTTGTTCAAAAAGTTTGCAACTTGAAAGTAGAAATCCAGACAAACTATCACCGGGTATGCGTATTTGCTTTCATAAAAAGCTGTTTTGCTAATTCTAACTTAAGAATTTGTTTCCCTCAGTAACCCAACTACAAAACACAAGCAGAATTATCCCTTATTTGTTGCTGAATATTGAAATGCCTGCAGTCTTTCAAGTAGCAACAAAACAATGTTAAACCATATTTAAAATGCATACTTTTATATGTACACCACATTATCTCCCTGAGAACCAAACTAGAGAAACTAACTTGTGTAGCATTCAGTGGATCAGGAAAAACAAACTAGAAATGAGTGACGGACATTTCAAGATTGGAACGGCGAGAATTATTGTCTCAATACTGACAGGGGAAATGAAACGTTAGCGAGGGTTTGCCTCTGTCACGGAAGATACTGCGAAGTTCCTGTCGAAAACGCGACGAGCGACTGTAATAAATGAAGGTGTTGACACAACTGTTGATGTCAAAGATCGCGTACACCACACAACCCAAGGTTGAAAAGATGAGAGGACAACTGTCGACAAAGAAACATTGTGGAAGGAACAAAAAACTAATCTGGCGGCTGACCAATGGCGTGACAGTGATGATGTACACGCACGAGATCATCACCAGCATCTTGGTCAGCGCCACCTGCTGGCCGTGGTCGTCTCTACAACAGATGGACTTCCTCCACTTCATGGCTGCTTGTAGGTGTGTAACTGTAATGACAGCCGAGATGCTGACCGTCACCAGAGCGACGACAGGTAAGACTGATTCTAACACGACGAAGATTAAGGTCACAACTAAAACATCGTTTTCTACCAGAAACTGTGTGCTTGTAACAGTCCAGTGCCACTCTTCGTTTTTTCTCTTCTTTTGATCGACGTGGTACGAAAAGGGCAATAACAGATAAAGACCGTTTAAAAGAATAAATAGAGATAATACAAGAACCTTCATGCGGTGGGTTTGAAGGAGACTGCGGGCCTGGAGCGGATAAACCACTCGCACGCATCGCTCTACCGCGATTACCATGGTAATGCAGTGGGTCGTTGCTCTACCTGCATATAAAACACATCTAAAGTATGCAAATCCTTTAGACGAGTATTCTTCCCCTAGTAACTCGCTAGAGAAGTGTATAAAGGCAGCAACACACTGCACTGCAAACGTACAGCTCATGTAGAAACCGTTGGCGAGGGCGAGACTGAACAGACACACGTTCATGCGATCCTTCAGACCCTGGCGCCAGAACACTAAGCAGTTGACGACATTTCCGGCGACACTGACCACGCAAATCAGTGACGTCACGCCGGTGTTCACAACCGTCTCCAGCAGCTGCTGCTTGCCGATGACGTCACCAGTGCCATTGAGTGAGGGAGCGGCAACTGTCGTCTGGTCTGTGGCGCCCTCTAGAGGAACGATGGTGTGGTTTGTCATGTCAGACTGACAGCACACAGTGCCAACAGGGTTTTGTGGTGACAACTATCGACAGGATGACTCTCAATAGTTTATATAGCTTCCCACAAATCACTGAGCATTTGCGTCACTAAAATACTTTTGTTAGTTCAGTCGGAAATTGGCTCGTACTGACAAATAAGACATAGTTTTTAAAAACCAAGAAATCTATTAAAATCGAACTTATAAAATAAATCACTCAGTGGCCAAATTACTGTTATTTTTAAAGATGTGTGTTAAGTTGGTTAAATGTCAAGTTCGTGCTACTTGATTTGGTCTAGCATGGGCATCCAGATATGTAATAATCATCAAATATAAATACGTGAAGAAACCAACAGAACACTAAAGCTCACGTGACTACAATACCAACACAAGAATCTCTGTAATAAGCAGACAAACACGAGCATCGGCAAACACGGGATACATATATACTCTGCTAAATAAGTGGATGCATTGTTTTTCTAAAGAATCAGTGCGACAACTGGACAAACACATCTCTAAAAGCTAAACAATCAACTAGACTCAGTTTGTACTCATACAGAGTAAAAATGAACTCTGACACGTGTTGAGGAGACACTTATCGAGAATAATGGACAGGCTGGTTGGTTCTACTTGAATCCCACTTACCTCCATCTTAAACCTCGTTCAATGATTGCGCCTGAATGCTAAGATGTCCTGTCATTACTTTGCCATAGTTTTTCTTTAAGAGCCATCAATGTATGATTTTATCAGTGTAGTCATGTGTTTCGCTAGTATATAGGATATATAGAACAACTGCTCCAGCAAGATCCTAACAGCACTTCAATACTTTTAGATCGGAGTTTGGAATCTACATCCTTGCTCCACTATGCCAAGAGCTTACATGCTTACTGACAGACCACAGGGATGAACACCATCACAGTAGCTGGATGCTGAGTAATAAAACTGCGATGTAATCGTTGTAGGATACCCGGTGTAATTCGCACAGAAGCCAGTAAGTCGTAACCTGACCATCACCAATGGTTGGGGGGATGACATGGACAGACGCGACAGGTGACAGGGCCGCCACTCTTGTCTACTGTGGGCGACAGTCAGCAGGTCCTGTGCAGGACGACCAATCTAGTCTTGGACCTTCGTAAGTGAGTTCTTCCTCTGACCACCGCAGAGTCGGCCATCCACTAAGGTACCTTGAGAAAAGTCTTTGACTGGGTGTCGTGCAGGGTCACGTGACCAAAGCCCAGCTTACGTCGCCTAATTGTTAAAAGTAAAGGTTGCTGTAGGCCTACGAGTGTTTCGCACAAAAGTAAGAATAGTTCATGTGACTAGCAGCGCAGCTCTTATAGTGGATTACAGTTTCATCACTTATTAAATCGTATAAAGCAAAATGAAGTGAAGTGTTAGTGTTAGTGTCGCCATTGACTACACGTGGTTCATGTTTGGCGGGAAATATCATATCGATGATGTGTACCTGGTGCCTTGTTTCCTACCGTCTTTATTCTTTATGTTGATTTACACTGTTTTAAGATGTTTATCGTGGGCCTTAATAGTATAAAACACTAATTGCGATATTTGTCTAAAACTATCCGTGGACAGCATCTGACAACGCCGATAAAGGACAGAGAGGAAGACTGAGAGAAAGAGAGAGATAAAGGGAAGAAAGACGCGCGCGTGTGTGTGTGTGTGAAAAAGATGCTTCTTATTTTTCTTTCTATCCAGCTGCTCACTTTCTTGCTCACACAAGTGTAGCTTCATATCAACGTCTTACTATTCCATTAGAAACAACTTTATTGAGCCTTCGGTCAATGACCTTTCTCCAGCAAGTTAGACATCTGTTAAATCGTTGCATAACCGTAAAGACATCAAATATTTGGGCTACATGGCAACAGGGTACTGACGAGTGCAATCTTACGTGGGACAGTACCTAGATTGTTAGTGAATGTTATAACTCCCGACACAATTAAGCCTTCTAATTAATGTAACACCCAACACCATTAGGAAGCGTCCAAATATTTCAAACAAAAATTTCCCTGAGGAGTGATAGTATTGGCTGCTAAGAATTCTGATGTCATTAATATTTGCCTAACATCAATTAAACATTAAACATTTAAACACCCAATTAGTGGTTTTTCGATGTAGAAAAATTAGAGTTTATAATGAATAATGTTTGTAAGCTTGTATGTTTCTCACTACAAGTCAATATCCGTACACGATGTACTTCTATAACATGTTAGTTATTTCTTACAATGTTTTCACAACATACAGAATTATTGCCGACACCAGCTTAGAAGTCTTGCTTGAGATAGAGAAAGCAGACTAATACAAATGCTCACTTCTCTTCAAAAACCCATGTTTCTTCAGATAAAAATATGAAATTTCTATTTTCTGACAGGAACAAAGGGTATGGGATCTCACTAAACTAAAAGTAACATTTTGACAAAACACGGATGTCTGGTGGGTCTATAAAACCATGAGATTTGCGCGGCAAACGGTGAATTTTAAAGCGAGCTAATACTTAAAACAAGATTCTTTTCTTAATGCACAAAATTAAAGATGTGAAGATTGCTTAGTCTCTATATTTATATCTATAATGTTATTAATGTCACCCAAGCAGACGTTTGATAAAATACCTTTTACTCCTGTATTAGATGTCAGGAACATTTCGATGCGAATGTTTAAACTGCAATGACAAATATAGGAAAAAAATCAAACATTAACAGCATAAGACCTTCAGCTTTAAGCAGAAAAGGTGAAGCAAATACACGTTGTTTGAAGTAGAGTGGAGTAGAGAGTGTAGTGGTTGCCGCAGCCAAGTCCTTCACAGTTCATGTCGTGGAACTGCTTTTCCCTGGTGACCCTGCGGAGTGACTACCCGACCAAACAGGGTCCGAGCAGGAACGATAACGAGGCTGGGGTGACGAGGGTTTAAACACGTGATTCCACGAAGACAATAGAGTTCCGAAGCTGCATGTACCTAACCTTTCTTAATGATGAGGTTTGACAGAATTACTTGGCTGTGCTCTGGCCTGGGGTCTGATGTCTTGATGCATCACAAGGTACCACAGGATCTTTTTGTACAGTTTGTGTCACATCTAGCTAAAAAATACATACCCATACTTCCCTTCGGTAAGCTGCATTTTTTGTGCAGTATTGATACCTTTCTAGTGAAGGATATAAGTGATATGCGAAACACGAGATTATCTCCGAGCTATAGGTGTTAGTAGAAGGAATATTGCAAAATTCACACTTTGTTACTGGCAACACGTTGCACGTGCGTATATTCTATTAACGCAAATACACTCACCTTAATTATCCTATGATCCGTTTTCTTACTAATGAGGTTGAAAGTGAAGGAGACTTAGTTCTTCTCTAAAGCTAATGAGAACGAGTAGACAAAGACGTATCAACAACGTACTTTGCATCTCAATCTTTTCTCGTGAAATCTGTTTTATGTCGTTCAATAAATCTTCGTTTTAGTTCGTCTCCCTGAAATGGATCGGATGACAGGTTATAAAACGTTCTAGTGTCTTACAAACACTTGTTGTTTGGACGACACATCGCACGTGACGTGTGTTGTATATGAGTGCTTGCTGATTTCACAGAATAACTGTCCTAACGCAGTTCTAAATCGAGACGATCGGGAGAAGTAAACAAAAAAGTTGATGCATCTGTTGATGAGTAAAACAACGAATGTCACAGCAGAGAGAGGCACAGAAGGTCTCGAAACACGCTCCAGAGGCTAAACACTCGGTGATGAACTGCAGGCTGATTTGCTGCATCACGAACGGCACCATGACGATGACGTAGACGCACGACACGATGACGAGCATAGACGTGAGCGCCGCCTGGTGGCTGTTGCTGTCAGACGTTGCGGAGCTTGTCTGTTGTCGCCACCTGATGGCGGATTTGAGTTTTACAACTGTGACAGCTGTTGCAGCCAACACCGTCAGGAAACTAGCGACGGGTAGAACTGTTCCCAGTAGTAGGTACGCATACATGTCCACTAGTGTCTTGTTTTCAAAGTAAAATAATGTGGGAATAAAAAACCATTGCTCGCTTTGCCCCCAAGTTATAGAAACTGGAATAAACATAAATTGAAAAATTAAATGAGAGGACTGAGACAGGACAAGGCACGAGACCATGACGAGAGCCATGGTACGGGGACTTACGATGGTGGAAGCCCGCAGTGGAAACACCACACACACGCATCTCTCCACCGCGATCACCGCCTCCATCCACTCAGATGCCGACCGGAAGCCGTACAACACACTGCCGACGTAGGTAAAAGCTAAGACGTAAAATTTTTCTCCAATGGCCTCATCACAGAGGCGCAGCAGCTCTGTCAGAGAGAGGACTGTAAAGGTAGAGAGCAGATAAGAACAGTCGGTGAGGGCCAGACAGAAGAGACAGAGGTTCATATGGTCCTTCAGCCCCTGGCGCCAGAAGACCAGGCAGCTGAGGACGTTGACTACAACACCAACACAACACAGGAGAGATGTGAGTCCGCCATAACAAACGATCTCAACGACTCTCCGACTCTGCCGACTAATGAACCTGTCAGCACTGAGGTAGAAGATGTACGAGTCCATTGTCAAGTTGGTTTCTGTCCGGATCGTCAGGTTTGCAGTGCTGTTCATGGTGCAGTTTGCAGGAGTGGAGCAAACAAATCATAACAGATTGACAGAAGGAATCCACTCCGAGTCCATCTTATTCAAGGTGTGGTCGAGTAGCGGCTTCTTAAAATAAGATATGCACCTGTCTTTACCTACTTTTTAATCACGGCAGTTTGCTGACAGAAAATAATCAAAAGATAGAGTAAAAAATAAATAAACTGTTTCTCAGAACAGCAATTATTTGGAAGATTACTGTGTTCTAATCTCTTGAAAGAATAATTCAGTAATAATCATAACATACACTCATGAAATGGAAAACAAAAAAATCGCAATCAAATAACCTGCAAACAAGAAATCGCAAATATGATATAATATAAAGGAAAATAAAACTCCTTGCAATGGTGCAAATTCTTTGGTATTTTCAAAATACTAATTAGATGTGTTACCGCTTTACTCAGAAATTTGACAGAAACTCGATAAAATGCTTTTCTTTTACGTTACAGTCTTTGAAAATTGTTAAGGGGTGAAATGCAAATATATTTAATTTGTTCTAAGTGATAAGCACACATAATTCACACGTGCATGCTGTCGCGTGTCAGCGATTGTGCTGTCATCATTGCATGCCTCCCATACTGAGCTTTCCCATCGTTAGGTGTTGTCTTCACGCTTTTGTCCTCTCTTTTTTCTTACGTCTTGCGCGCGCGCACAGCTTCCTTGATGCGTCATTTTACTTTTTCCTTCTTTGACGTCATGGGTAGTCGTCATCAAGTAACAGACGGTGCTGGACCGTGGCCATGACAGTCAGAGTTTTTCATTTTTGTATCGACCGATCTGCCACAAGCCGTTTTGGGTGAGTAGAGATCCATTCTGTCGGGTTCCACACCATTCTAGTCTGTAAGGGGCCTTGGGTGGCGGTGGAAGTGCAAGTGAGAGAATCCTTTTATGTTCAAAGCCATAGTCCGATGTTTAATTGCAAGACTTGTACTTTGTTAGGTTAACGTTCGTGATTGCCGGGTCGCGACGCTTGTAGCGCGTACTCGTTTCCCGTTGTATGGATTAGTGTAAGATCAACATTAGAATTTGAGCGAATCTTATGACTAGTCCGATGGTCAGATATATGTGTCGGTGTGAAAATATTGTTTTAGAAATTGAGCAGTTTCAGGACACGCCTGTTGATTGTAAGAATTGTTTTATCTACAGGCTTATTTTTCGTTCTTCTTCACTCTTCCATTTGTTGTTGTTTTTCGCTCTTCCTTCGTGTCACCGTGTCTTCACATCCTTTGTTCGCATTGCTGTCCGTCAGCGTGTCGAGCGTCCACCCTGCACCATCATCATCATCTCGTCGGCGAGTGAACTCGCGACCCTGCTGCACCAGTGTGCGGAAAGGCTTTCGACTGAACACCTAGAGCAGGAACCTTCGAGCAGGAGCTCACGTGACCAGTGGCCGGCCAACATCATTGCATCTGGACGAGAAGACAGAGGGGTGGGGGTACGTCGTTAGAGCGGCAAGCAAGGCCAGAGGGCGGGCTGCCGTCTGTGGACACCTTCAACGGACTTCTAAACTGTCACCCTGCAGTGCATGCGGGTGATGTATTGTATATACGGTGACTGAGATTAGCCTGTGCACAGGGCAGCTGTTTTGTCTTATTTTAATTTATCTATTTTTTGTTTGTTGTATTGTTCGCGCTGATCTATATTTGTTCATGTGAGAGTGTGGAATGTTTGATTTTTGATTCCTATCAGTATTATTTTTGTAGCTAATAAATTAGTTTTGATTTGTTATGTGAATTTTGTCTTTGTGATTTCTGTGTATGGTCTGCGCTCAGTTGAAGTTCGACTGGCTTCGTCGCGGTCACGCGACACTACTGACACCAAAATTCCGCAATTGCCTCAGCAGGAACAGGCGTTGATGTGCTTTCCTAAAAACAACGCTGGTGTTTTCCTGAAAGGACAGTTTGTTGTCTAGCACAGTGACGAGGTATCTAAAACTTTGCACCTGTTCTATTACCTCATTATCAATAATTATGGGGGTGTGGACAGGTTGATATTTTCTTCTGTCAAGGACCACTTCCTTAGTTTTGGAGACATTGAGCACCAGGAAGTTTTCTTCAAACCATGAGTGTAATTTCTGAACCTGGAGGAAATAACTTGCCAGTGACTCCTCATCCTTGAGCCTAGCAACCAATGCCATATCGTCTGCAAACTTAATCAATGATAGGAAACAATTTGAGAATTCCGTCCTGACTTCACTAGTATAAACAGAGAACAGTATCGGGGTTTGGAACCTACATCCTTGCTACAGTATGTCCAGAACTTACATGCTTACTGACAGACCACAGTGATGAACACCATCACAGTAGCTGGATGCCGAGTAATAAAACTGTGCTCTAATCGTTGTAGGATTCCCGGTGTAATTCACACAGAAGCCAGTAATTCGTGACCTGACCATCACCTGTGGTTGGGGGATGACATGGACGGATGCGGCAGCTGACAGGGCCACCACGCTTGTCTATTGTGGGTCAGCAGGTCCTGTACAAGACTACCAATCCAGTCTTGGACCTTCGTGTCAGTTCTTCCTCTGACCACCGTGGAATCGGCCACCCTCTAAGGTACCTTGAGAGTAGTCTTTGACAGGGTGTCGTGCCGGGTCACGTGACCAAAGACAGGCTTACGTCGCCTAAGTGTTAAAAGTAAAGCTTGCTGGAGGCCTACGAGTGTTTCGCACAAAAGTACGAATAGTTCATGTGACTAGCAGCGCAGTTCTTACAGTGGATTAAAGTTTTATCACTTACTAAGTCGTATAAAGCAAAATGAAGTAAAGTGCTAGTGTTAGTGTCGCATTGACACCACGTGGTTCATGTTTGGCGGGAAATATCATATCGATGATGTGTACCTGGTGCCTTGTTTCCTACCGTCTTTATTCTTTATGTTTATTTTCACTGTGTTTAGATGTTTATCGTGGGTCAAAATCGTATAAAACGCTAACGAAATTGCGATGTTTGTCTAAACTATCCGTGGACAGCTTCTAACAATGCTGATAAAGGACAGAGAGAAAGACTGAGAGAAAGAGAGAGATAGGGAAAGAAAGAGGTGCGTGTGTGTGCGCGTGAAAGATGCTTCTTATCTTTCTTTCTATCCAGCTGCTCACTTTCTTGCTCACACAAGTGTAGCTTCATATCAACATCTAACGATTCCCTTAGAAACAACTTTATTGAGCCGTCGGTCAATGACCTTTCTCCAGCAAGTTAGACAGACTGTTAAATCGTTGCATAACCGTAAAGACATCAAATATTTGGGCTGCATGGCAACAGGCTACTGACGAGTGCAATCTCACTTGGGGACAGTATCTAGATTGTTAGTGAATGTTATTAACGCCGGACACTATTAGGACGCGTCCAAATATTTGAAAACAAAAATTTCCCTGAGGAGTGATAGTATTGGCCTGCCAATGGTTCTAATGTCATTAATATTTGCCTAACATCATTAAACATTTAAACACCCGATTAGTGGTTTTTCGATGTAGAAAAAAATAGAGTTTATAATGTTTTTAAGCTTGTATGTTTCTCACTGCAAGTCAGTATCCGTACACGATGTTCTTCTATAACATGTTAGCTATTTCTTACAATATTTTCAGACCTACAAAATTATTGCCTACACCAGCTTGGAAGTCTTGCTTTATGATATAGATGAAGCAGTCTAATACAGATACTCACTTCTCTTCCAAGACCCATGTTCCTCAGATAAAAAGATGAAATTTCTATTTTGACAGGAACGAATGGTATGGGATCTCACTAAACTAAAAGTAACATTTTGACAAAAACTAACGTCTGGTGGGTCTATAAAACCATGAGCTTTGAGCGGCAAACAGTGAATTTGAAAGTGAGCTAATACTTAACACAACATTTGTTTCTTAACGCAAAAAATTAAAGATGTGAAGATTGCTTAGTCTCTATGTCTACAATGTTATTAATGTCACCTAAGCAGACGTTTGGTAAAATACCTTTTACTCCTGTATTAGATGTCCAGGAACATTTTGATGCTAATGTTTTAACGACAATAACAAATACAGAAAAAAATCAAACATGCACTGAATAAGAATTCGTCAGAAATGGTGAAGCAAATACACGTTGTTTAAAGTAGAGTGGAGTAGAGAGTGTAGTGGCTGCAGCAGCCAAGTCCTTCACAGTTCATGGTGTGGAGTCTGCGGAGTGGCTACCCGACCAGACAGGGTCCGAGCAGGAACGATAACGAGGTGACGAGGGTTTAAACACGTGATTCCACGAAGACGGGAGCGTTCCGAAGCTGCATGTACCTAACATTTCTTAATAATGAGGTTTGGCAAAAGCTACTTGGCTGTGCTTTGGCCTGCGTCTGATGACTTGATGTTTTACAAGCTACTACGGGATCTTTTTGTACAGTTTGCTTCACATGTAGCTACAAAAAAATACATACCCATACTTCCCTTCGGTTTGCTGCAGTTTTATAATGTATTGATACCGTTATAGTGAAGGATAAAAATGATACGCGAAACATGACATTATTTTTTATCACATGGTCTCCGAGCTATAGGTGTTATTAGAAGTAATATTGCAAAATTCTCATTTTGTTACTGGCAAAACGTGGCACGTGCGTATATTTATTAAGGCAAATATACTCGACTTAATTATCCTATAATCCGTATTGTTACTAATGAGGTTGAAAGTGAAGGAGACTTAGGTTCTTCTCCAAAGTCAATGAGAACGAGTAGACAAAGACGCACCAACAACTTACTTTGCATCTCAATTTTTTTTGGTAAAATCTCGTCTTCGTTTCATTTCGTCACCTTGAAATCGATCAAATTAAGGTTATGAAACGTTCTAGTGTCTTACAAACGCCTGTTGTTTAGACGACACATCGCACGTGACGTGTGTTGTATATGAGTGGTTGCTGATTTCACAGAATAGCTTGCCCAACGCAGTTCGAAATCGAGACGATCGTGAGAAATAAACAAAAAAGTTGATGCACCTGTTGATGAGTAGAACAACGTACACCACAGCGGAGAGGGCAGAGAAGATCTCGAAACACGCACCAGAGGCTAAGCACTCGGTGATGAACTGCAGGCTGATTTGCCGCGTCACAAACGGCACCATGACGATGACGTAGACGCACGAGACGATGACGAGCATAGACGTGAGCGACGCCTGGTGGCTGTTGCTGGCAGACGTTGCGGAGCTCGTCTGGCGTCGCCACCTGATGGCGGATTTGAGTTTTACAACTGTGACAGCTGTTGCAGCGAAAACCGTCATGAAGCTAGCAACGGGTAGAACTGTTCCCAGTAGTAGGTACGCATACATGTCCACTAGTGTCTTGTTTTCAAAGTAAAATAATGTGGGAATAAAAACCCATTGCTCACTTTGCCCCAAAGTTATAGAAACCGGAATAAACATATATTGGAAAATTAAATGAGAGGACTGAGATAGGACAAGGCACAAGACCATGACAAGAGCCATGGTGCGAGGACTTACGATGGTGGAGGCCCGCAGTGGAAACACTACACACACGCATCTCTCCACCGCGATCACCGCCTCCATCCACTCAGATGCCGACCGGAAGCCGTACAACACACTGCCGACGTAGGTAAAAGCTAGGACGTAAAATTTTTCTCCAATGGCCTCATCATAGAGGCGCAGGAGCTCTGTCAGGGAGAGGACTGTAAAGGTAGAGAGCAGATAAGAACAGTCGGTGATGGCCAGACAGAAGAGACAGAGGTTCATGTGATCCTTCAGTCCCTGGCGCCAGAAGACCATGCAGCTGAGGACGTTGACTACAACACCAACACAACACAGGAGAGAGGTGAGTCCGCCATAACAAACGATCTCAACGACTCTCCGACTCTGCCGACTAATGAACCTGTCAGCACCGAGGTAGAAGATGTACGAGTCCATTGTCAAGTTGGTTTCTGTCCTGATCGCCATGTTTGCAGTGCTGTTCATTGTGCAGTTTGTAGGAGTGGAGCAAACAAATCATAACAGATTGACAGAAGCAGTCCACTCCAAGTCCATCTTATTCAAGGTGTGGTAGAGTAGCGGCTTCTTAAAATAAGATATGCACCTGTCTTTACCTACTTTTTAATCACGGCTGTTTGCTGACAGAAAATAATCAAAAGATAGAGTAAAAAATAAATAAACTGTTTCTCAGAACAGCAATTATTTGGAAGATTACTGTGTTCTAATCTCTTGAAAGAATAATTCAGTAATAATCAGAACATACACTCATAAAAGGGAAAAGAAAAAAAATCGCAAGCAAATAACCTGCAAACAAGAAATCGCAAATATGATATAATATAAAGGAAAATAAAACTCTCTGCAAAGGTGTAAATTCTTTGGCATTTTAAAAATACTAATTATACGTGTTACAGCTTTACTCAGAAATTTGACAAAAAACTCGATAAAATGGTTTTCTTTTACGTTAGAATCTTTGAAAATTGTTAAGGGGTGAAATGCATATATATTTAATTTTTTGTTCTAAGTGATAAGCACACATAATTTACATGTCAACATCCAACTGCGCGCTCGCACACACACACACACTCGAATTTGTGTCTGGCATCCTCCCCACGGCAAAACAGTTTGTGGAGGTAGTATATTTTCGTTCCCCCTCACCCCTGTCCTGCCCATTTGACCTCCACCAGTCCTGCAATGTCCACTGATACCGTCCGAGCTCGAGAGTGAGTTGTTGCACCTGTCTGCACCGATGTCACGTACGGACATTGGACTTGGCAGTGGATGTTCTTTCCTTCAACTTTGGTTTTGCAGATATCAAGTTGACAAGGGTTAGTTAATTTTGTGAATTAGGCCAACGAGGCCCACTGTGGTCCTTTGTCCATTTACGTGTGGGCCAATCTGCGGATTAAAATCTCCGATGACGGCGAGGATGTGATTTATAGGTACCGCTTGGATAGTCTTCTCCAACTGTTTGTACAACAGGTCCATGTCCTGTACCCGTGGTCGAAAATGGAACGTACACCTGAATGATTTTCAGGTCATGAAGCGTGGCAGTGATTCGGATTGAGATGATCGTGCTCGAGGTGTGAGCCAATAATGAAGAACCACCCCTCCCCATTTTTCTAGACAAGGAATTCAACCATGTGCTCATGTTTAGGACTGTTCAGTGGGTCGGGGAGCAAATTTGACATTCGGATTAAAAGGAAACAGGTAGCTCATTAATATTTTAATCCTCTCACTTCTGGAGAAACAGAGATGTACGACAAGTTTATGTTGTATTTGTTCAGAAAGTGTCTGTGGTTAGTTGATAGGTTGTGTAGTGGAGGATCAAGAAATCGTGATTCAGTAGCAGTATACAGCTGAATGTCGGCTCAGGCAAAACAGCAGACACTTCTCACCATTCTTAAGCTTTCCTTTCAAGAAACTATATTTCTTTTCCGTGTGAACTATAATTTTTAACTGCATATGATTTTGGAAGTAGGAGCACTGCAGCAGCAGTGATGATCCTGAACTCTTGTAAGTGAAGTTCACTGTATGCAGTCTGGTACACTACAATGCTAGTTCAGAATTTCACATAATTTTTACATGCCGGATGACTTTCAATGAATATTTAAAAGAACCCTGACCAGAGAGGCTAACCTTTGTCTTCATGAGTGTGTGTTGAGCTTTTGACTTTATCTGTCATATTTACTTCAGAAATTATGACTGCACATGCCCATGCCCCACTTGTGAACTCCAGGAAGTGTGATAAGTGATGGAAGTAGAGGATGAAATAAAATTTTCTTCAGCTGACAATGATTGTAGTGACTGCAATTAGCTTCTCTGGCATATCACACAAATGCAATGTTTGAAAAATTATTAGTTCAGGAAGGGAATATGTACACTGTCTCTGTCCTTTGGTCTGTAATTTTTGTGAATTTTATATCATTAATTTTAAATCATCAATAATTTTGATGCTTCTGTTACTGAAATGTTCAGATTTATATCGTCTTACCGTGATTACATTCACTAACCCTGCTATTACTAGTACTATTAGTAATAATTTAAAACTTTTAAAACGAATTTCAACAGCAATTCTTCTCTGTGTATGCAATTTAAATTAAGGGAAAAATTGCTTTTTTAACATTGATTGCTAACGATTGTCCAAATATGGAACTCACACAGTCAGTTTGGCAATCGTATAATATAATTATTAACTAGTAAAGATTCAAACACTACTGCACATTTGTTTTTAAGTTCTTTATTGTTTTAAACGGTAGACATTACAAATGTGTCTCAACATTGTCCACATCTCTCTCGTTTCGCGTACATTTACAAGGGAAGCAACTTCTGTAACCCTTCTAACGTCAGTCGATTCGAAAGACATTGACTGTCTCCCTTTGTGATTTCTAACTTGCACAGTGCTGATATCTTCCATAAACTGCTGTCTTCTTCCGATTCAAACCTTATTGCATTACATACATCAGATCTCTTGTTACTAGACACATCGAAAGAGGTAAAGAGAAGTTATTTTGTTCCCAAATTTTTAAATAATCGGCAAATCAGGTGTTATTGCCGTAATTTGTCTAGGGATTATCATTCTTTTTTATCTTCTTTCTTGAACATTTTTAACCGTCTGGTAGTATAAAATTGTAAATGCCACTATATATATATAATCCATTGAGGTATGTACATAAACTTTAAAGTTTCCAATTGTTTTCAGCGTGTAATCGGTAAATTACTCCTAATAAAGCGCCGTTTAAAACAATTAACAATGAAAAGCAAAACCTTTTCCAACATTTTTTAAAATATCTCGAAATAAAATAAAATAAAAATTACTATGTAACACAAATTTCAAACATACAATGTAAACAATTAATTAGGGCATTGGTTAGAGGGTGAAAGACCTCGGTACTTGACTTATTTTATTTGTCAGGCAAATGTACTTTATTTATGTAGTAGATTGAGTTTACGTGTTTACAACAAATAGCTGTCAAGCAATACACAGAGAAAATTTAGGGTATAAAGTCAGCTTACGTTTACAATACCTGTCAAGCGATCTCTAGAGATAATTGATGTTGTAAAATTTACCTGTTCACTGTAGAAACAATGATCAGAACATGTTTACTAAAAATAAAAAAGGGAAATAAAAAAAAAACTTTTTTTTAGCAGTAATCAATTAAATTATAAAACCAATTCTTTCATAAATAGTAAATTAAATGCACGTTTATTTTCAAGGCACTCGGCGTTCAACGATGATTTATTTAATAAGAGAGGGGTCAGGTCCTTTTTATGTTTTCTATAAATTACTCTAGTGATCAGAGAAAAGCGTTCAGCCAAGCTTTACGTTTGTCCATAAAATACAATACCTGATCAAAATGCTCCCACACACTTCATGCTTTGTTTATTATCTGTTAAAACTTACGCAGTTTTTTGTAAAGGATAAAGAATTTAGATACAACAACTTTTAATCGAACTGGGGGATGTCATTTCGCGAAATATTCAATTGTTATTGAGCTAGTGAGGGTTTAGTGCAGTTCAGTGGAAGTCAGCAACACTGGCAAGAAACAGATGATCCGCTGTAAAGAAATGTCACAACTTTTTGAAAGTTTGTTTTTATCCAATACCATTGTACTTGCCTAATCCATATAAACCGCCGAGTTTTACAATCAATTGCTTTTTTTTTTTTTGGTACAACAAGTACAATTTTTCTAAGATTTCACAGCTTGTCCATGTATTTTGATAAAAAAGAGAAGTCGGAACCCTTTAAACGCTGGAAAAAAAAGTAGTTTGAACTCATCAAGATGGCAGTGAAGAATGAACCTTAGTATGGTGCAGGGGTCCTGAAACTAGGTCAGTCTCACCTAGTTTCTGCAGTTCCAATTATCCGACAATGCTTCTCTCCCCGGCCTGAGGTAAACAAAGCTAATGACAGGTATATATTAAGGTATTGATTACACTCTACTGTGTGCAACAGGTCGATCTCAGCCTCAAGCTGCAAAGTTTTTCCAATATATGATGGCCATGTTATTATTTCCAGTATACGACGGTCTACTCATGCTACTGTGCAAAAAACAAATCCATGACCTGATAGCTTTCATGCTGTCCTGAATGTAGTTTAAAATGAATCTCGAAACACACTATAGATGTATTCTGCCTGTAGTTACATATATGCACTCACTGTGCGAGGGAACTCACATTCACAGGAGTTGATAGGCAGTAGGAGCACCATGCTCTGTAAAGAAATATGAGGTCACTGAGCATTGATGAGGTCTGATGAGAGAATTTCAGCGATCAGGCATTACAATCTGATCACGTGGCAGTCTAGCGTTCCTCTTTCCTGTGAGTTGGATATCCACAGTCTAAGAAACTGTGTGGGACAAAAAAAATATTTTAACGTTAGGAATTGAATTATTTTCTTGCGAAAAAGATTCATTTAACTGAGTACTGGCTCTTTATCTAAATAAATATCTACTGCATGGTTATGAGTCATCAGACACCACTTTGGTAGAATCCTCTGTTCAAAGTTTACGAACATGTTGATCGAAAAAGTTTATGTTTTGCTTGTAAAGTAATGTAGATCATTCTGTCTAAAGTCAGTAGTAATCACGGTGAGGATTGCAACTCAAGGGAAGGTAGTAAGAAAATAGTAACACTTGGGTGTCCACTTCCAAGATGGCGTCTCATAGTGTGTCAGGTACAGCAGAATAATTGGTCTCGTGATACAAACCCAACCCTGCTGTACTGATAAACAAGCTGTGGTTTGTTATTACTGGCCTGTTGTGTGACAGCACGACTGAGTTGTTGCCTACAAGTCCTGCGTTGAGAAGCCCTCAGTGACATGCGGTTGCCTGTGACTGGCACAGACGACTCGAAGAGCTGAGCGGAAGCGCGATGAGCGCCAGCAGTAGATGAAGACGTGGACAGAGCTGTTGACGTGCGACACCGCATACGCCACGGCGCTGATGATGGTGTAGGTGACGTAACAATGACCGCTGGCCACACAATCAAACATAAACCACAAAGATGCCTGCCGGGTTACAAAGGGGGCCATCGTGATGACGTAGATCAGAGACACAGTCACAAGCATTGAGGTCAGAGAGGTCAGTTCTCTCCTTTGACCTTGCCCTTCGAAAGGCGTGGATCTCGTCTTTTCTCGCCAAGTCACTGCGGTTCGTAACTTAAATACAGTGATGGAAGTTGAGATGCATATTATCAGAAACATACACAGAGGCACTATCGTCCCCATTACAGTATACAGAAATGTGTAGACCACCGTCATGTTCTCTATGAAGAATGCTGTGGGAACGTGCAGCCATTCAATTTCATCTCCTATTTAACAAGTTTTGCGTGAAAAGAAAATGGCAGCACAAGATAGCAAGCATGGAACAACAAAAATGACAGGGACACGAATGCACCCAGGGTGCGGTTTTCCATGATATTCGAAGCATGTAGCGGGTACACAACACACACGCACCTTTCCACAGCAATCAACACGTTGATGAATCCGGAAGTCAACCGAAGACCGTTTAGAAAACATCCAATAAAGACAAATGATTTTGCGTAATATTCTTCACTCAGGCTCTTATCATGAAACCAAATAAAAGAACTGACTGAAAAGATAGTGAAAAACGCAAATTAAATACAAACAGTCAACTACTGATAGTAAAAATAAACACAGTATCATGCGATAGTGGAGGCCTTGGCGCCTGAACACCAAACAGTTGAGGATGTTTGCGGGAATTCCGAGCAGACAGATGAAAGTCGTCAGACCAGTGTAGAGAACTACCTTGACGATGTCGTCAACGTTTATCCCACTAGCATCGTTCATGCTGTACACCTGGAGAAACACATCAGGTGTTGTATCTACATCTTGCTGGTTTAAAATCTGCTTCTGTTATTTTTGTGATGTTTACAGAGAGATTCATTTTACAAAACCGAGAATTTCTATTCTGAGCTGCTTTGACACAAGTTGTCTGCGACTAATTTCTAGGTACTTCGTGTATAGACCCAGGAGACACTTTATACTGTGAGGAACATATTTTTTTGAAAATTAGAAAATGGCGCAGTTGTTTCCACGCATTCTAATTAGTGACAAAGGGTGTTAAACTTTTCATGTTTACTGCTGTCGATTTTTCTCGAGGGGAAAAACATTTTCAGGAAGCAATTTTCATTTAATTATAATGCGGAAAGTAGTTTTACAACCAAGTACTCTACAGATATTCCTTAGAAAATAAAAAGTCTCACCAACCATAGCTGTTTCCTAAATTCCCACAAAGATTCTTTTAAATAATAGTTATTAGCTAAATTCTTGTTGTTGCTTACGTGTGTGTGTGTGTCAGAGAGAAAGAAAAAAAGTTCATTATAGTAACCTGGTTTAATGATGTATATATTTATATTTTTGCCCATAGCTTGTTTTCTCATAAGCATTTAGTTTGAAATAGGACATTAACTATAGTTTGATTAAAAAAAAGAAATCAGACAAGCACACACGCACACGCCTGTACTAATGCGAGAACGTTGGACATCGCCGGTTGTCGTCGCTGTCTGACATGAAGCTGGTGTTGAGAGGAGGTCGAGTCTCAGGATGGAGCTGAAGGACGCACAGCATGAATGTATCAGGTGTAGTGACTCAAGGGCTCTAATTCCCGGTGCAGATGACATCAGAGGACTAGTGATGACACTTTATGTGTGTAATCGTCTATTTTTTCTGTTAAATAAATATTTATTATTGTTCATAAGTCATTATTGTTGTGTGTTCGGGGAACAGGAAACGGTAAGGGCTCATGAGCCACTGAGTGATCGAGTGTGAGTATAGCACATGTGGTTCCCTGCAAATTAATGTTGACGTGGGTAGCAGGAGTTCAGCCTATCGCCCACAGGTCCTGCTCTCTGGGGCAGTCTTCACGTTTTAACCTAAAAATTAAGAAATACTGCAACTATTTCCTTTCTTATTAAAATCTCTAATAACATGTAAAGTCTTGTCTGACATGGGGTGCTGTCTGGCAGAGATCCGGAACATATTTCTGTTGTAGATGCTTCAACACATATTTAAAGTAGAAACAAAACTTGCCCTTATGAACATGATAATGATTTCTAGAGGCCTACAACGATGTCCTCAATGCCAGAACATTTAGGTTAGAACGGGTATCATGTCGCGAAACACACATCGAAAATTGGAGGACCGCCGGTAGTACACGAAAAAGTTGGTGGCGCTGCTGGTGAGGGAGACAACTGTTGCCACTGCTGTGAGTGATGCATATGTCTCGTAGCATCTCCCACTTTCAGCACATGAGGACAGAAAATACAGCCCAACCTGTCGACCGACATACGGGATCTTTGTGATGATGTAAACCAGTGAGACTGTCACGAGCATCTTATTCAGCGCCACCTGACGGCTGTCACTGTCACTGCCGGTAAAACATGAGTTTTTCCTCCATTTCAAGGCATCTCTAAGCTTGCTGACAGTGACAACCGTTGTGGCTGACACAACAACGAACGTAATAATAGGTAATACTGTTCCCAAGACGAGGTTGAGAACAAAGTAAACAAAGTCTTTATTGTCTTCACCGAATTTGGTGTAAGGCATCGTTAAAACCCAGTCCGTGCCATTTCCCACAATAACAGACACTCGAGAGAGTGGAAGCAAAATGTAACAGGACTGAAGCAGCAAAAAGGAAAAGAACAATATTAAAGCAGTCGTCTTAATTCTCATCGCTCTTGTCGCCACAAGGGGAAACACAACTCCTGCCAACATCTGTGTGGCTATTAACATTCCGAAGACTAAAGAACTGGACCTAAAGCTGGATAAAACGCAAAGAAAGGCAGTGTTGTTTGTAATGAGAAGGTATTGTCTACAGGTGTCACCATCGTAGAAGTTAATCATTCGAGACACAGGCTGGTTGATGAAAGTTAAGGTGAGATACAAGGTGTCGACGACGGCCAGGGCCCAGAGGCTGATGTTCATCCCATCACCCAGACCCTGGCGCCAGAACACAACACAGTTGATGATGTTGGTGGGAATACCGACAGCGCACAACAACGTTGCTATGGCTACGTAACAAACTGTCTCCACCACCTGGCGGGTCTCCTCACTCATCAAATCGGACTCGCGATGTAAGAAGACTATACTCTCGGTTGTGTTTATATTGTCCTGCATCGCAAGAGTCACACAGTTTAGGTCTGTCTGGTCTCAGCCGGCAAAACACTTTGTTGCAGGGCAGCCGTGAAGGAAGCCAACATACTGGTCATCAGAGGGAATCAAAATGATGAATGTATAATACAAGACAGGGTGCTCCGTGCCCACCTGTTTGCTGCCAGGAGTGGATGGTTCATCAGCCATGTGTGACCCCGAGTCAGCACATCACGGACCGGTACCCTAGCCCGCATAAACATTCAGAACCCGAGTTGCTATACAACAACAAGGCGTTGCCTAGAGCGTTAAATATAATAACCGCAGACTAAAGACTGTTCTTAAGTTAAATAATGGGGAGTTTGTATTTAACAGTTAATAGATAAAACAATGAAAAACAATTAATAGGTAAGACAAAACAATATATGTAAGTACAATGCAAATATGGTTTTGGGTGTGTGTGTGCGTGCGTGCGTGCGTGCGTGAGAAAATAAATAAAGTTGGAGTAAAACTACGAGGAAGAAAGTTGGTAAATACTTGTCAAATATAATTGCCACGCAGTGTTAGCAACGGTCGAGACTTTAGATGGCGTTTGCGTGAGTGGAAGAGAGAAAATGTACAATAAAACATGTTGCCAGCTCATTTCACACAGGTAGCTTCATGCTCCCTTGACTGCACGCACGTACTTGTGTGTGTGTGTGTGTGTGTGTGTGTGTGTGTGTGTGTGTGTGTGTGTGTGTGTGTGTGTGTGTGTGTGTGTGTGTGTGTGTGTGTGTGTGTGTGTGTGTGTGTGTGTGTGTGTGTGTGTGTGTGTGTGTGTGTGTGTTTGATTAATTCCTTTTCTTTCTGTTTTTGGCTAGAAGCACAGTGCCTTCATTTTGTTTAATTTCAACTTTATTCAAATTAAGCTGAATAAACACATAAAAGTAGTTCGTTCGCTGTCTTTTCTTTAAATTCGCGTCTCTCTTTTTCATCCAATTAATTATGTACCTAATCAATTTATTTCATTATTTACTGTAACGCACAGCGACATTTACAGAAATGTGCCAAACAAAATGGGACATACCTGTATCATGCTCACGTGACACACACACACCTGCCCTCTAATTAGCTGTTACAATTTACATATGATTATTTTACACAAGAGCTTTGGGCTTTAGTCTGCATTTTACAGGCCATCGCAGGTTTAGACAGCAATAAATGGAAGCAGTAGTTTTAGTCATCACTTCGAAGTAGCGGTATTCTTTTTCTTAACTGATTGTGGTGTTTTACCGGTTAACATTGCGAGATTTTATTGTAGGGGAGACAAACCCTGTGTGTGTTGTGCAGTTTTAAACAGAGTCATCTCCCCTAGCTCTGTGAATATGATACACGTTAATTAGGTGTTAACGAGGAACTGTCTTGTCATGATGAGAGTAAGTGCCTCGCCAGGGTGGACCGGTTTGTTACAGTGAAAGTTGTGGCACGAGCTGAGTATCAGAACAGTTTTTAAAAAAGTAAAACAAAAACACAAAGGATGTCGGCTGCTTTAATGGAAAAGGTTAAAAATGAAATATTAAAAGAAAATACATTTTCTTAACATCGATTTGTGGCACACAGGTAAATTGATCCCAACTTTACTAGAGCAAAAATAACGAGAAGTTTGTGACTATAAAGATGAAAATAAAGAAATGAAATTATTAAATATTGCTGAAAATTAGAGCTCACTTCACGTGTCCAGTAGCTGAAGATAGTGCAGCATTCACAAATAAATAGAAAACTCCACTCTTTCCTGAAAAAACTCAATAAAATGAGTTTTTAATTTACTTTCATTCCGCTGAATGTATCCCAAGATTCGTGTCTGTGTTTTAACATCCTAGTAACAAAGTTAATAAAGTGATGCAAAAGATTTCTAAGCGCTTTATATATATATATGTGTGGGTAGAGAGAGGTAGCATTTGAGGTAGAATGGTGGCCGTGGAGTGTACAGGTGTTGTGGATGGTGATTTAGGGACGACGACGACGACGACGACATGATGCACGCGAGAAACTTGCGACTAACCTCGCTGATGCCTCGTATTTTGAATGAGCGCAAAATATTGACAAAGAGAACAAGAGAGACAAAGAAAGGTATTATGGAAGTCCTAGAAGTCCTTGCAGGATTTGTTGTATTTAACCTTTTAAGTCCGATGGTTTTACAGCCTAAATGTACGCGTCATAAACAAAAACAAGCTATGTTGCCTGTTTATTGCATGTTTACACTGTGACATGGTAACGATGATCTCAGCCTCTGTATTCCCACTTGCGTTCAACAGAAAATAATTCGGACTTTATGAGTTTTGTCCTTTGTATTGATAGAAAAAGTATATCCGGTTTATGAGACATTTATAAATTCTTTATCTTTGACAATAATTGTTGCATTAATAGAATGTATGTATTTTTCAGTAGTAATTTACCAGCTTTTACAAACTACGGAACACTTGTTGTTACAACACTGGAAGTGACATGACCTGAGCTTTCTTCTCTGTCGTCCACTAAACCCTTTTCCCTCTCTCTATCTCTCTTTCAGTTCGTTTCTAAACATATAGAAATAACAGGCAACTCATTAGCGTATAAGGTATCACTCACTAACATAATTCAAATTTTTTTCGCGAATGTATTATAACATTGCACAGCAATAAAACTGTCGAAGTTAGTCAATCTGTTTTTTTTTTTTCTTATGACTGTGTAAAATGCGACGCACTTGAGAAAGTGAAATTACTTGTGAAACTTTTTAGCTCTATATATGCGTGTTTGTTTCTGTTATGTTTGGTCCAAAAAATATTTCTTCCTCAACAGACAATCTTTATTATACTGCCCTAATAAGAACAAAACATTAAAGTCTTCTGAGTGAGCAGCCTAAACGATTTTTATAATAATTGTAAAACTTTCCCCATGCACTATAAATTGTATTGTGTATTAATTGTCTATGAGACAAGGCCATTAATGGAAGATTATGTTTATTTTGTGCTGTGTCTACACGTGTACCCTCATGCATGTACTAATTAATTAACTCCTAGTTAGAGCGGACGGATTTAATCAACTTCATAAGGTTATCAAGACCTCCGACTGCAATAAATAGTAACATCATGTCACTAGCTGCATGCAAGTGGTAGAAGTACAACAGTAAACAAATAAAGTACAGTGTACGCCTCTCTGTAAATACTTGTGAGGTAGGAGAGGTGTCAGTACCGACACTTAGCAATGATTAATAATGACTTTTCCTCCTCCATACGCGCCGCAGTGTGGCGATCATATTGACAATAATGAGGCGAGACAAGTGTTCATTGTTATTTATGATCACAGCGTATGAACACGTTGAAACAACTTCCTTTTCTGAGTTCAAAATCCTCCTGCTGCCTGGCATGTACACTGTCTATGATAGAGTGTCAATATTGTACTTTTTATTCTTCGTGTATTTATTATTACCTCAGCAGAGTTCATACCTATTATTACATTAGCCACTGCCTTTTAGCAGTTGTAAAGAATTATGCTCTATCAGCGGGTCTGTCATGAACTTCATGCTAACAGAATGCTAAAAAAAGAAAAAAACAAAACAAAACAGGATATGAACTGAAGGCTGGCAGATCTGAAACACAGAAAAATACAGTTCACCACTAGAGACACAAATTAAAATTATCTAAGGAAGATAGGACGAAACTTACATATGAAAATATATTTATGTAATCTGACAAAAGGTTGATCGACATTTTCAAACGGTCTAATGCTAATGTCTAAGTAGACATTCAAAATTATTTAACCTGCCATTGAAAAGTCCAACTCACTCGTCAGGTGACATGAACATTGCCGCATATAATCTTGTTATCAGTGGAATTTTTTCTTCTCACAGTGACTGACATATGAGCACGAGTTTCACAAAAATAAACATCAATACTCATCACTTTTTGCCTCCCAGTGCCAAACGCCAATCCCGTTTATGGAAGGTAATCCACATCAACACATCCCAAAAACAAAACTTGTTTCCACTTTAAATAAACCGTTTGGGAAGCAAACAATTAAAGGTCACATGACAAAGGTCCAGTGTCTAGACTCAACCACAAGGTTCACATCGGGGTCACCAGTTCAACAGTCCGCCTCTCCCAACACCAGAATGCTGAAGGTTCCTGAAGTCTACCTCTGAATGTAATCACACATTTTTGAAACCTTTCTTGAAACATCTAATGCTCACAAGTCTGTAGAAAGCCACAATTTCTGTTCAAACGCAGCTTACGGAGACTCGCAATCGATGTAGTTTATTAGTCAAGAAAATGAACACAAAACTTACAAATAATCAACTTGTATTGCCAGAACTTAGTATCCATCTTCCTCAAAAACTAAAGCGAATTTCTGTAAGTGTTTATCTGCGTGCACCACTCGCAATTTACTAAACAGTTAAGCACAACAATGGACATGGTCACTACTCACTCGGTTTATTTGCATATTTTACATCGAGGTATTAGCCAAATGGTTAATTTCTGACAATGCAGTGTTCCTTGAATCAAAAAGAATAAATGGAACTTCATGTCCTAGTTATTTGTAAATTGTTTTTATTATGTCAAATAATGATCGAAATCGGTTGTTGAATATAAGAGAGAGATGATCTGTCAGTATCTGCTTGTAGAGTCTAAGGAGTTGGCAGTCATGGTGTCAGTGAAGCTAAAGAAACTGTGAAACACTTTCCGAAACCGCGACGACCTTAAGAAATACACAAAGAAGGGAAATGAGCTGTTGACGTTGGACAAGACATTTACGACGGTGATGACTGTCATGTAGCTGTTGTAGCACACGCCGCTGGTGACACAGTTGCTGATAAAATAAAAAGCAGCTTGGTGCACAACTACCGGCGCCATGGTAACGATGTACACACAGCAGACAAGCACCAGCATGGACGTCAGCTGGTGGTTGTGACTGGCGCTGGTGGTGATGACACTCGTTTTCTCCCGCCACGTCATCGCCGCTGATAATTTTTTTAAAGTGATGGTCGTGGCAACCGTTACAGTAAGAAAGGAGACGACTGGCATCAAGGTTCCGAGCAGCACGTTGCCAACAACGTAGACGAATGTGGGATTTGTTTCACAGAATCTCGTGGGTACAAACAGGGTTAACGTGTCGTCTGGAAGTTTAACTATCTCTAACCGGTAAGAAACAGGTATAATAATATAGAAGATCTGAAACCCCAAGGAGCATGAGAGCAATATGAGAGCCATTGTTCTGGTCCGCATGAGACGAGTGGCGTGGAGTGGATAAACAACACACAGGCATCGCTCTATGCAATCACCATGGTGATACACCCGGACGTTGACCTCAGTCCGCTTATTAACCCTGTTAAGTTGGTATTGATAGTCAAAGTATATTGTTCAATGTCTAGGCTACCCAAGTTCAGCCCTATTGTGATCAGACACTGTGTGAGAAAGGTCAGCAGCAGGTAGCAGCCGTCCACCATTGCCAGAGAGAAGAGACAGAGGTTCATGCGGTCTCTCAGTCCCTGTCGCCAGAACACCAGGACATTCATCAGGTTTGTTGGGATGCCCACTAGACAGAGCAGAGTGGTCACTCCTCCGTAACACACAGTCTCCACAGTCCTGCGGATATCTTTGCTGACAACATCGTGAACTGGATACCTGTTGTGTTGTTGTTAACAATGACATACATAGTAGCTACAGTTCTATTGCTGAACGTATACATCGTGCCTGGAGTGTAAGATCAGACAGACGGCGCAGTGCTTTATATACCCAAAGCCACGACTAATTGCATCCCGGTGTGTTTTACAACAAAGATTTTACTTTCCCCAATAAAATAGAAATTAGCTTAATCAGGAAAATAAGTTACATTTATTTATATAATCAATCCTTTTTATACAAATTGAACGGCACGAGCAAGGAAATCAGAACCCGAACACACGAAGGAAAAAAAACTGAACAAATTATAAAGCAAAAAAAAAAAAAAAAAAAAAAAAAAAAATCAAATATGTCAGTCACGAGTAGAGAATATCAACTTGTGACAGAATTGTAAATCATCTCTGACTCCGGTCGAAGATATAGTCTAAAGACATATCTTGTATATCTTGATCTTTTGCTTCCAGGCTTTGCAAAGGCGGAATTGTGTCTTGGTGAGAGGAAAACATTTTTATGATGATTATGTTGCTGTTGTTGTGTTGATGCTGCTGTTGCTGCTGATATATATATCATTTTGCTTTTCATTAACTCTTTAATTATCGTTAACGTTGCTGATGATTAATTACTTACATCACCATACACTTCGCTGTTTTCACACAGATGAAGATTAGAGAGTCAGTCGTGTAAATTTCTAGTAGACACAAAATTTAGCTAGGGAGGCAGTTGATTGTGTGTTAGCGATATTTTTCCAAAATTTAAAAGTGCGCTGCTTACTATCCTGCAAATGTGAAAGTGAGGCCATGAGGCACAGTAATGATTTGTTAAAATATAGACATGCGGTCGCAAACGCCTTTTGCTCAAGGAAAAACACCGCAGAAATAGCTGTTTAAGCAGGTTTATCTTGATGGAGATAATATTTTTCAATCCTTTTCAATTTGGTCTAAAAGTTTAGTCATGAAGAATGCATTTTAAGGGGAGATATTTTTAAAAGACAACCTGCCTGGTTCTCCGACAGTCAATAATGACAAATAAACACTTTGTATCTTCTTGTGTGTGTGTGTTGTGTGTTTCTCTCTTGTTTTAACTTATATTTCAAAGCTAATTATTGTTATTATCAACACGTGTGCTCTCTAGTTTACTAATGGTCTACTGACATCGTCGCTCGCCGGGTGGATAAGTGACTGTTGGTGATGGATGTGCGCGCGCATAAGAGGGTGGAGGGTGGATTGGCTGGATCGTGAAAGTTTCACACGGGACTCCATGGAGGACGATCATTGTTCGGGACTCGTGTCTTGCGTTTTGGAGGAAACATGGCCATGAAGTCACCTTTGTCCATTGTGTCATACATAGAAGCGTGTACAAACACGTCATAGACAAGAAGTCAATACTGTGATAAATCGTGAACTTTATTGGAAAATATGAGGTCCAACATCTGGCAATTTATCTTGCTGTTCAAGCAGATCACAAAGATGCTCTCTACCACGCAAGTGGTGGGTAAGCTTGAGAAAAGTTGCTAAGCGAGTTTTTGGGGATTTGGAGAAAAATAGTTTTATCATTAGAATGAAAGAAAAATAAAAAGCCAAAGGCTTTCTCTAAATTTTGTAATTTCCAATGGGCGCACAGATTGTATTTGTTGCTGACATCATAGACCAGGAGTTAATAACTTTTTCGACTCTAAGAACTACTTGAAGACTACTAAATAATACGAGGAACTACTGGCTTAATACAAACTTACCGTGTAATGAAGCTGCACAGTTCAACTTCAATGAATATCAAACCACACAAACACACTGCTTGCATCTCAAACCACCCTCAAGGTTCACCTACATCACTCACCCACGTGCGACATTGCACTGACCATCGAGCAGCTGGACAACTGGGTTACAGCCGAGTGTCCATTACATTAGCAGGATGTTTGTCTGAATTCCGTGAGACAAACTCTCCTGCTAGGACAGGGTGAGCTAATGATTAATGGTATGCGCCCGAGGTTAGAAACTTCTAGAACTTGTAAATGTAATTTACTGTTTGTCAAGTATTTCACTTTTTTGTATGTTCATGTACTAACTACAATTGAGCTTGATATATGATGCAAGAAAGAACCTAAATGACAAATGTGGGAACTCTTAGCCCGAGAGGACAGGCCGTGCACGAGTCGTGTGGACTAATGAGCTGAAAAATGCAAAGAGCGATCGACATGGCCGGGATGAGGGCTCAGTCTCCGGTGAGTTTACTGAAGCCACGCCCTTCTACTGTCAATAAGATAGTTGTTTTCTGGAGTGTTTGCCCAAATTAATCAAGAGCAGGATCACTTCGTGCCGTATGATTATATTTTGTTCTTTTATTCTTCTCATGCCAATACAGTGGTCCTGCTGACACCTGGACAATGACCCCCGCGCTATGGTTGAGCTGAGACTGGACGATCCAGTTTAAACTTTGCTGCTGTATGTAGTGGGAAGGAAAGTTTAGGTTTTGCATGTCAATCTTAGGTTTTTTTAATGGTTTTCGTTGGTTATATATATTCTATATTCTCTGACAACTCTATGTAACTTTGGCACACACTTACATGACAAGAGAGTTGGAACTGTACACTAGTGTGAGCAAGGCTCAACCTTCTGATGTCGTCTGCTTGTCTCGACGTTTCCTTTGTCACGAGCAGCACCGGCGGTCGATGATGTTCTCTACAACACAGGGATTCATTACACTTACAGACATAGAGACAAGCTCACATTCCTAACATCATTAGGACTTGCTAAAGTTGCTTCCTTCACTACTAGGACCTGCCTGCTAGAGTACCTGTACTCGCCATCTCATTAGGATCTGTTCCATTCCATGTCACTGGAGCTTGTTACACCATTAAAACATATCCAATAAGTAGTGATTAAAAAGTCACTAAATCTCCAGAACCTATGAATTCAGACAAATTGAAGCAGATCCCATTTCCTAAAGTATTGTATGTTTGCTAGAGCTGCTACAGGTTGCTCACAGTCCGTAGTAAGAAAGTTCGGACAGTGAAAGACAAAAACGTGTTGGAGACGAGAACTACCGACAGACGGAGGGTGACATCAATGTACTGTGTTTACTTCCCGTTCGTATCCCAGTAGGCTAGTGAAATAAAGCCACTGTAAACTTCGAGTTAAAATTTGGAGCTGTGACAAATCAAAAATCAAATATACAATAATCATAGTGGTAATATTTTAAGCAGTATTTCAACACCGCAACAGGAAAAACTCAACGACTCTGGCTTGGGTAACATTCTGAAATTTGACAGCCAGACCTTGCTATTTCCTTGTTAAATATTTTATAAATGCTTTGCTGAAGTAAAAAAACAAATCAGTTACTTGAATTTCATGGTTGTTTACACAATTGTAATATTTCCAAGTGTAGCCACATACGCCTCGCCTTAGATGCACATCCACATCTAAACCCACAAAATTGTTTCTACACAAGTTTGTTTAGGTGTGTGCACCAAACATCAAACAGAACAAAGATCAGTGGATCCCTCTAAAATGCCAAAGATACAAAAATATTAAATGAAAAATTATTTTTATATTATTTGTAAAATACTAAATGAAAAATTATTTTGATACTATTTGTGAAGCTGCTTTAAAAAATAAATTGTATTTAAAAAAAACAATAATTGCAGGAAGATATCGTGGTATGCAGTGTTGATTCAAGTATCCATGGGTGGGTTGCGAGTTCATCTTTCCGTTTTTATTTGGAGAATGGCTGCAAAACTAAATATGGAATATGGTTGGCCTGTCGTGCTTGAACAGAAATCGTAGAAAATTGTATTTAGGCAATTGTTTAACTATGTTTGCAATTAAATCATATACAAACCATAATAAACAGAAATGAATGAGCAATTTTAAAATTTAACCTGTGCTTATATTTACCAACCAGTTCTTTATAAACTGCCTCATACAGAATTACACCTACTTTACTTATTTGTATCTGAGTATTAAGTGGGTTGGTGTCGACTATCGTAGCATGAATAACTCTAATCATCCTACGAATCCTGAGGATGTTAATAAAACCATGAGCAACTTGCTTGTCTGGAATGAAGATCGTTTCATCACGCAGGAAGCCCGGAAGATGACAGAGACAGTGTTTTATGCAGGTCTAACAACAATTGAGTGTCTGTTGGGCATCCCGGCAAATGTCATCAACAGTCTGGTGTTCTGGCGACAAGGATTGAAAGATCGAATGAATCTTTGTCTCTTCTCGCTGGCTGTCGTGGACGGTTCCTACCTGGTCATCACATTCCTCATCTTTTGTGTCACTTCATTAATTCGCATTTTCGATGCTGCTTTAAGCGACAAGTATTATGCAAAAATGTTTTGCTTTCCTCGGAAGTTTCCTCTACGGCTATAGGTCAACATCCGGGTTCATCGGTGTGGTCATCGCCGTGGAGAGGTGCGTGTGTGTTTTGTTTCCTCTCCGGGCTTCAACCTTAATGCAAACCCACACATTAGGGATAATGTTATTATCATTCTTCTTTATATTTCAAGGTTCTCATCTTCTATATCAGTTTATGTTTGAGCCTGTGGCCATCCATACCAAATATGGCGTGCTGTGGACGTTCACAGACACTCAGTTTTATAGAGATCACAAAGTCCTGGTAGAAATCATCACATTCACTGTGCTCGGGACCATAATTCCTGTCACAAACTTTGTCATCGTGTCCAGTGCCACGGCAGTTACAGTCTCGAGACTGAGAGCCGCCGCGGCGTGGCGGAGGATGACGAGTTCTACATCTAGTGACAGCCACAACCAACAGATGGCGCTCACCGCCATGCTGGTCATCGTCTCGTGCGTCTACGTCATCACTATGGCGCCGTTCGTTATTCGCCAGATGCTATTTTTGTTTGTCGTGAGTTGTTTATCCGATGGACAGTGCGTGGAATCGTACACCGCCTTCACTGCTGTGGTGTATGCAATACTACACGTCAACAACTCTATCAATATTTTTATTTATTATAATCGCTCATCCAAGTTCAGGTTGGTGTTTCAAAGAATGATGCCATGTGGTAGAGATGCCAGTGATAAGGACAACGGCCTAGTAAAGTCGGTTTATGGAAAGTAACTCGCCCTTGTGACAGCTATTGTCATCAAATATTTCGCTTGGCTTGCTCAGCTTGTATTTCTATTACCAACATTGGCCATCCATCTTGACCTCATGTTATATATGCTTGTCGCTGCTTTAAATTTTCGATCCTTTAAAATCTTCCATCTATGATAACAAATACCTATTATTATTATTATTATTATTATTATTATTATTATTATTATTATTATTATTATTATTATTATTATTAGAAAAGCGAGGTGTTGTGCAGCACTTTATATATATATTTTGATATATATATATACAGTCCGTGCTGTGGCGCTGCTGTCAGAAATCCGCGTGGTCTCCTTCGTCACAACGATAACCTCTTGATGTAGAGCGAGCGTGCTAGAGCTACGAAAATAATTAGTAAAAATAGTAAAATAGTAAAATTTATCATAGGCCTGATAATCAAAGTGGTGATGTACAAGGATGTCCATTGTCTTGGGCATAGGATGTAGGGAGAAGACTTGAAATGTTTCTTCCTCGATTTTTCCCATTTTTCCATCTGACAGACAAGTCGAGGCAGAAAAAACCCAAAGGCTTTTTTTTAAGATTAAAAATGTGCTTCGTACTACTAATAGCAACACTTAACACTGTATTGGTAGGGTAATTAAGATTTAAGCATTTGAGAATAGTGTCAGGTTAGAGAGAGACAGATGTAAGAAATACAACAATCTGCTATCAGGCATCTTGAATATAATTCGGCAAATGTAACTTGACGGACTGTTTGTGTTATTAAAGTTTGCATGTGACAGAAAAAAAAAACCTTCACAACCTGACAATGAATAAAATACCAACAATATCAATACTGTGTTCGCTAACTTTCATCAGTATCAAAGAAGCAAACAAAGAATTTTAATTTTTATTTTTATCGTCAGTAGCAAATAATACAGCAGCTCTAGTCATTTGTAAATTACTACAGTAGGAAATGTTGTAGTTGAACAAGTCAGCCTCTTACCCATTTTCCCTACCCCATATAAAACAAGATAAGACGACGAAACAGATCCGGATAATTGTTTTTAATTAATTAAATGACGGAAAAGTATGGACTATTTATGATTTCATACATTGTTGAACGAAAACTTGAATTTAAATAGTTCTATAAAAGGCTTTTAAGTTTCAGTATTAAGCTTAAATGACAATCCCCTGAAAATCACATTATTATGAAACGGTGTAATGAGTGGCATCATGCTCATTAGAGGTTGGACTTGTTTGCACATAAAGAGCTAATTACGACTGGTCTCCCTTTATTAACAGATTTTCCACTTTCGCATTAGTTCAACGCTTTAGTAACTTATTACATGTTCTCTAAGTATGTCCAAGACAGACACTTGTTGATTTCTTTGATTTTTTTAATATTTTTTTGAATATGTTATTCTTTTGAAATTATCGCATTGATTACCAAGCGCATTTTTTACGAACATCAAACGGGTGACTTGATGCAATCGCAATATTTTGTGTATTTATTTCTTCACGAGGTGATTAGGGTGGGGAGAGAGATATTTATTCTTCTTCGACTTTTGTTTTTAGAGTCGCGCCAAGCTTTTGATGATTCATTTTGGCCTACATCTGGTACATGGAATATTTTCCTTTATTTTTGTTACTTGATTTGATCTTTTTTGTTACATCTAGAAAAAAGTATTTGAAACCTTGCTGATGCGATTTGATTTAGTAAACGTTAAACTTGGTTATAAAGAACTGATTATTTTTGTTAGAAATTTGTTAGATTTTTGAGGAAAGAAAAATTGCCACAGAAACAGTGATGAACACTGATCCTAAAAAATAAACATTCCTAGCTGCACAAGAAAACTGGTGACACATGGGTTTTGTCATGAAATTTGTGGGGTACAGGTGGCATATTGACACAAGAGTAGAACAAAAGTGTAAAATGCCTTTTACTGCAACCTGTGTCGACTTTACCTCTACATGTATGTGATTAGGTTCCCTATGTCCCCCATGTCTGCCTGAAGTCCCAAATGAAGTTTAGATTATTATAAATGTTTTTAAGTACCACGTGTTTTAAATAGTTTTGTTATTTTCTGGATATTGTGCTGTTTTAGCGTTATAATATTGTTTGATAAATGAGGAATATTCTGAAAATAAATCACTCAGAATAATTGAAAGAATGACAGTCTTCGTGGGAACTCCACACTGGAACGGTCAAGGGTTTTGTACCTTGTTTCAACTTCTTCACGAAAAAACTAGAATCACAATGTCAGGTAACATAACTGACATATCATAATATAAGCAAAAGACGAATTTACGTTGCCTTAAGTTTACATCTATGGTAGAAATTACCACTGAAGTAAGCGTAAAGATATATTAGACATACATAATTACTAATCAATAAAACTTACCTAAAAGTAGGAACTGTAGACAAGCCATCGTATATATATATATCAGAGAAAAAGACTAGTTTTTCCCTCTGGGAATGTCCCTCTTAAAACATTTGTTTTGGAGAATGTCCCGTTGTCAGAGGATACCTACCTGAAAATATAAAAATACCTGTTACCATCTTCATGACACCTCTCTTGCTTTTTGCGGACACCAGTCTTGGACGACTAAAAATATATTTCTTTGATTGTAACAAGACTCAAGGTTGATCTCTCTGAAATGTTCAACACACATTTTAAATACCAAAAACAATTATTAGAGTAAAAGTAGATTATTTTATTGTTAATATTTGACCGGTACTTTGGTTGTTTAATCTTCACTAAAGAATTAAACAATCTGCTAAGAACGAGATTGAAATTAAAACAGATGTTTTTAATAAAACAAAAAATATGTGGAAATCAATTGTTTTTAAAACATTTTTAAAAACTGGACACACAGAATGGATATTTAGATTATGTCATTCTCGGTGAGTTTTGCTTTGCAGTGAGTAGACTGAAATCGTAGTAGAAAGGAATTCAAGTTATTCATGTGACGCAAATAACATCTGTAGCAGACATATCGGATCGAAAAGCAGAGAGTAAAGAACAATTAAACTAAGTGCATAATAAGTATTTGTCTAAACAAATTTCTTCAAAAAGCAGTATCAGGCGCGCTTTAAAAAAAAGCGAAATTATTAATTTGTTTGTTTACAATTTGTACACGTTTTTCTATTTTCTTGCTCACATGCAAGCACACATGAACATTTTATGACCATCAACACACGCACACACAGACATACACACAAAAGAGCAACAATTACAGAAGACTCCAACACAAACAAAAGGAAAACATTGATGTTCTTCAGTGGTTCTAACAGATTATTAACGGAGTATAGAAACAGAATGTCAAAAACTACTACAATATTTAATCATTGCAGGATAAACAACGATGTCTTTGTTTCTTTTCTATAAACGGCCTTTTCTACATTGCTGATGTTTGTTTTCTTCCCCAGTAATTAATTTCAGTTTGATACATCGCTTAATAAATTTTTAAGAATATATATAAAAATTAAAAAAAATATAAAAGCATACATTTTCCGTCTTTAAACAAAGAGTTCTATTAATTAATTCGTCGATTTAGGACAAAGTCTCTATAAACTTGGAACATTACTAACTGTCTGGTGGCTCAGGCTCTCAATTAATGTCTGGCCATCGTGATGAACATCTTACTAAACAATACCAACTCGGAGGCAACTAATTCCTCGCTTGACCTTATCCTCCCTTGGAGCCATTCAAGACGATTTCATCAGCACGGAGGCCCACCATGTGATCGAAGTAGTGTGTTATGGTGTTGTCACGACTTCTTATGTTTGTTTGGCATTCCTGCAAATATGATCAACTGTCTGGTCTTCTTGGCGCCAGGGCCTGCGAGACCGAATGAATCTTTGTCTCTTTTCTTTATCTTTAGTGGATTGTTTGTACCTCGGAATCAGCTTTTCAATTCTTTCTGTGACTTCGCTCACCAATTTGTACAACCAGTCTTTCAGCAGAGAGTACTATGCAATGGCTGTTTGTTATCTCGGAAATGTGTTCTACAGCCTCAGAGCGACCTCTGGGTGTATAGGTGTGGTGATCGCGGTGGAGAGTGTGTGTGCGTGGTATTTCCACTGCGGGCTTCCACTCTGATGCGATCCAGAACTATGGGCATCACCTTGTTTGTATGCTTCTTGCTTGTGCAAGGCTTACATCTGATATATCGGTTTATGTACTTACCTGCTGCAGTCAATACATCCGCAGGTGTCATGTGGATATTTGTCGGCACACAAGTGTACCTGGAAAACAAACTGATTTTTGAGACTATTGCTTTCACCGTTCTCGGAACATGCCTCCCTGTCATCAGCTTTCTAGTTGTGTCATCTGCAACTACTGTTACAGTCATCAGACTGAGAGCCACCATGAGTTGGCGCATGATGACGAGTTCAACATCTAGTGACAGTCACAGCCAGCAGACGGCGCTCACCGCCATGCTGGTGATGGTTTCCTGTGTCTACGTCATCACAATGGTTCCGTTTGTCGCCGGCAGGTAGGCTACTTCTTTGTGGGCACGTGTTCACTTGCTGGCCGTTGTTTACAGTTTTATGCTGCAGTCACTGCTATCGCCTACGCTGTGCTACACATCAACAACGTCATCAACATCTTCATCTACTACTGCCGCTCGTCAAGGTTTAGACTGGAATTTCTCAAATTGTTTGGGTTCAATGGAGGACAACCAGAGATCGCTATTGTAACATCAACCAATTATTTCAAAACTGAAGTCGACACGGATGTGACTGAACAAAGGTTTTAGGTTCACGATCTACAATTCATTGCCCAGACATCTAATTGCACCTTTAGTACTGTATACGGGCTTTATTATTCGTGTGCAGGGGCTACATCTACCAAATTGGTTCCCCTGATGACTAGTACAGGCGGACCACCAAAACCGTTTGTTAACTAATACCAGTCACTTGAGTTTTGCCGACAACGACCCTTTTATTCATTCGAGTTTGGTTTTGCGACATATGGAAGGCGAACTGACCACATGTCGACAGTTCAAGTCACTGGGGATAAACTGAAAGTGATTATAAAGAGGTGAACTGCAGGTGGTGAGTAGTCATAGAAGGTGGGCCAGCCACCAAAGGTCTATGACTTGTGTGTACGAGGTATCAGTCGTCTAAAGAAGTGGGCGAGATGGAGTCTGGTGGGTGATATCCACCTTTGTGTCTTAAATACAATTTCGGTATGCAACATGCGTGGCATGTTTATGTCAATCAATTACTATAATCACACTTTGTCCAGGATGAATCTAACATACGTCTGAAAAACGTGCTTACTTAGAACAAGTTTGACACTCGCTTTTGATACTTTCGGCCGCTAAAAAAGTCAAAGAAAGCAGACAATCACAATTAGAAATAAAATCGCAACGAACATACCAACCATGCGTCGATGCTGTAAACGGGAGTTTATTCATAATGACTTCAGTATTATGAGCAGTCACAGTGACCACGGACGTGTGTAGGTGGACTGCTGTCTGTCTGCGAGACCAATGCTTAGTCTCTTGCGAAGGGTTCCGCTGTCTCGGAGAGCCTAAACAATGAAAGTGACTAAAGCGGAAGCTTTGCAGTCTAATGCCTCGTTTTAGTAGTTAACTGGAAAAATCGTCTTCCAGCAGTCCAGTAATACAAGTTCGTGGAGTGACCATGTGTGTCACGGGTACGTTTTCATTTTTAACATAGCAATACCTATTTGTCAACCGCCACTTTTGAAATTCGTTTACTTTATTGTTTTATAAACTTGGAAATATATATTTTTAGTGTTAGGCAACTATGTATACAGCGAGAGTTAGGAAAATCAAGATTTACAAGACAACTCTGTCAAGAAATGCAAGTTACCAGTTAACAGCGAGAAAGTAATGAGCAGCAACAAACTATCGTTGGTAAGGTCAGAGTTAAGACCACTTACTACCCTCTCACAAGTATGGTGGTATCATGCAACACAGCCATCTGTGAATAAATGAACGAGTGCATAAGGGAGGAAACTTCTGCAACCTTTGTGAATTGTTCCACTATCGATTACTTCCCATTAACAGCTGAAAGAAAAAAAAAATAGTCAACTAATCGGGTGTTTTGTTATGTTAGAAAGCAGGCGAAGGTTCAATTGATCAAATGCCATGTTGTAGTCGGTTTCCCGTCATTATTTAAGCTCCAACAACTCAAATGAGAAGACAGCAGTAATATTTAAATTCCAATGTATATTCTAAAAACTATATGTTTATTTGGTACTTTATATACATTGTGAAACTAATATTTGTTAATTTCTACCTTTTAATCTTGTCGTTTATCTTGAGTTCTACGTCTCATACAATTGCAATTTTTTTAATTTAATATTAGTACAAGAAAATAAAACCTATATTTCTTAATGAACCCACGTGAATGCTCTTTAACACGGAATATCCCAGTTTGTTGTCTTTATTGTTGGTTAATACAAATGCCGGTAGAAATTTCAATCGCAAACATTAGTCGCCACGACATTAAGTACTCAACACCCCTTGGGAAACATAACACTTTTTATGTGCATGATATGGGCATTATTATAATAAAAACACACAATGATTTATTGTGGATTTAAGATATTTTATTTCAGTTGTTAATGTACACGGCACGTTGCTGGCCTCCGTTGCTGCGCCGAGACTGAATATCAACATCAGATTTACTACCATGTCCACTTATGTTTCATACATACACACACATATCCCCATTGTGTAAAACAAACTGTTCTGTCAACACGATTTCACTCGTCACATGCAACTGTGAGTTACTATCGTACAAGATAAAAAACACCAACACCCGAATTTAAGACATTTATACACTAGTAAAACACAATATTAGGCATACTTTCAAACACATAAAACAGTAAGCCCTCATTTTACAATAAAGGTTTTCTTCACAGTTGACTGACGCACAGTTTCTTGTGAAGCCTCCAGCACCAAACATCGATACAAGTTTTTTCTAGGACCCCGCCGTTTTCAAAGTCGAAGCAAGATCCGCCAAATTTCTCAAAGAAAATGCAAATAAACAAAAGGAAAGAAAGAAAGCGGACAAAACATAAGTTTCTTTAAATCTAACAAATCAGATTTATATGTACTGTACTACTAATTTTGTATTCTCCACTTACATTCATCACTAAAATTGCACAAACATAAAGACTAAGCAAAACTAAAAGACTGACCTCAACAGGTTTTCGCGATTTACACTCTTGTAGCAAGTGCTGTCAGTTTAGGCTTTACATCAATTATAGATGAAATGTGTTTAAATTACAAGTTTCTTAATAGAAGTGTTGATATAAACGTGATGCATGATGCACATAATTAAATAAGGTTGTTTACAATTATCCATTTTGTCGCAGATAGCTGTGACTAGTATAATTACAAATTATAATCATTTTACAAAGATCCATTCTCCCTATATTATAAATATATAAGTGAATTGTACAAAAGAATGTTATATATATATATCTTACTAACAATCTACACATATTGAATGTGTCTTTATAGATGTACACACTGATATCAGGACTGTACATTATATGGATATAAAGCATGGTTATAATAATATATTCTTTTTCTATATCATGATCTTGAAATCAAAATGTATGGCGTGGTTTGAAGTTAAAATAAACATCACTCAAATTGCCTTGGCATTAGTATTTCTACCTGACTGTGGTCGCTAGACCGTGTGATCATGGGAACTAAACAAGTGAAGTTGGGGCCACCAGGTGGTCATTGACTGCAGCACAAAGTCACTGAGATAAACAATGTTACATCACTGATATAGACAGTGTACATCACTGAGATGAACAGTGCTACATCACTGATATAGACAGTGCTACATCACTGAGATGAACAGTGCTACATCACTGATATAGACAGTGCTACATCACTGAGATGAACAGTGTTGCATCATTGAGACAAAACGTGCTCGTTATTGCTCAAACACTTTCACCTGCTACTACCGCTTCCATTATTCTTGTATTTATTCCTATAATGCCTACAAATCCTACCAGCTGTTATCTTACTGCTAATCCCATTCGTACTCCTACCACTAATGTTACTTTGACTTCTACAACTACTATTGACACTGTGCCTGTTATGCACAATAAGCTCAACATTTTCTACGAGCTCTTTGATAGAAGCTTTTACATTATAAAACATACAAACCGTACTACAGGGATGTGATCTGTTCATTTGTAAAATGCTATCGACATTTCGACTTGGTATTTCCAATAAAGATAAGTTTTAGGAACGTGTATGGCTTGATTGTCCAACTATATAAGGTGCTCCATGCCATGGAATGTCTCTAATGAGTATATCCGACATGATGTGAACTTGTCACAGCCAGCAAGCAATTTCCTACTTGAAAACATGTATGTATCTTTTTGCTCCGCTGTAAAATTTTACTCAAGGAGTTTTAGTAAACATTTTCCTTGAAACTTCAGAAGAATACAGTCCTGTCCATGTTTGCGATGTAGTAATGTTTTCTCCAAGAAGCCTGTTATTGACAGCGGCTCGTTTGAAGTAGGACACGTGCTTGTAGTTTGCTCTATTATTTGAGACCCAAGATACTTTTTAAGAAAACAAGTTTGTTTGCAAAGCAATTACGCGATGGTACATTGAAAATAAAAATTTAAAACGATTTAAAATGACAGATTGAAGAGCACAAATTAAGTTCAAGGTAATAGGATGTGTACACAGGTCTTCTCCACACACCCACAGAAATAGTAATAGTTTCCAAGCAAAGATAGGCAACACGTGCACACATTCGCAAACGCACAACATCAATTGATAATAACACTTAAATATTAGTGTTTTTAGAATCTGAAAAACAATTATCAAATAAATAAGATGAATGTATGTTTAGTTGATTTATTTCATTTAATCGAGCCACATTCCAGCACTGCAAATAAAATTGGGAAAATAATTTTATCAGCCAGTGTAATTATCATTACTGGATCTTTAAGGACGTGTAGCTAATTTGTGTGATTTTCTGTCAAGTAGTGAGGACTGTGTAGAATTACTTAAATAAAATTGAACTGATTTAAATCAGAAAAAATACAAGGTACACAAAATGTACGAATTTGTCCAACGTCCTTACGATCATTTAAAAATGTTATAGCCTTCAATGAATTGTCGAGAAGTATTTTTAGGAAAAGCTAGTCGATATTATGCACATGGATAAAACAGTAGAACAAAATTCAGTAGCGAAACAGTGAATAAGTACAAGGTTAATGGACACCCCGGGAGCAAAACTTAAATGAAAGGAATTTGTGATCGCGCGTGTTTATCATGGCTGTCTTGGAGAATCAGTCAGAGATCGTTTTCTCTGATTTCTCAGGTCAAAGTATTTCTGCCAGTTGGGACATAAGCCTTGCCACATACCTACTGATACACACGATATGTAGCGATTATCTCTCTACAGTCATCTGCCTCGTCGGTATCCCTGCCAACATCATCAACTGTCTCGTCTTCTATCGTCAGGGTCTTCGAGATCGAATGAACCTGTGTTTGTTTTGTCTATCTCTAGATGATCTGGGCCTGCTAGTCTGTGTGTTTACCATTTCTTCTCTCAGCTTCTTTATCGCCTTGGTGGACAAGGCTTTTAGTAACGAATATCTGATGAAGGCACTTGCTGGAGGAGGAGGAGTAGTGTATGCATTTCGTTCTGCATCCGGGTGTATAACTATGATAATATCTATTGAGAGATGTATTTGTGTTGTGTTTCCTTTAAGGGCGACATCTCTTATACGAACCCAAACCATGGGCGTGCTGCTGGGAGCCTGTTTATTCCTCCTTCAGCTCGCTCAGATAGTGCTCCCCCTCAAAGTCAGTGCTGTCGGAGTGTACAGCAACTTCACCAGACAAATAGAGTGGTACATGGTGCCAACAAAGCTCGGAGTCACTCACAAAGAACTGCTTGATATCATTGAAAACACCATTCTGAGTATATGCGTGCCAATAATAACTTTCGTCGTGGTTTCTTCAGCAACTGCTGTCACCGTTGTTCGTCTGAAGACGGCAATGAAATGGCGGGAGACGTCCACCTCCGTCAGCAGCGAGTCCACGAGCCGCCAGAGGGCGCTGACTAAGATGCTGGTGCTAGTCTCCTGCGTCTACATCGTCAGCATGGTCCCATTCGTCGCTGTTATTATCGCTCGTCTCTTCGTGGAAGAGTTCTCTCCCTACGGCAGGTGCCATAACCTGTACCTGGCGTGCAACACGATTGTCAACCAGCTGCCTCTCGTCAACAGCGCCGTCAACTTCTTCCTCTACTGTGGTCAGTCCACCCGCTATCGCGCTGACCTGCGGGCTGTAGTTCACTGTGATACTAAGGTCAAAGTCAGGTCCTTCAATCTAAAAGTGTCTCAACAACAGACCGCCCATCAGCATCATAATAATTCGTTGTGGAAGGTAGAGTAACGAATCCTAGGCTGAAACGTGAGTCTACACCTCACTGATACCATAAGACACGGATATATATTTTTCAAAATAGTTTTCAATCTTCTGAAAAAAGTTGTTTAGGAGTTGTTCAATCAAATCATCATCGAATTTTTCTATTCCTGACATGTACATTTTCCAACAGCATAATTTGAAATTTGGTTTGATAAGTAGCTATATTGTCCCTCCGTGTCATGCTCCTTAAATGTGTCATTTAATTGATGCTTGTACTAGAAGTTTATTATATAATGTATGCGAATAAAAATAATAATAACAACAACGAAGATGACAACGCTGACGATGACAATGGAGACGAGGAAGTAGAGAGAATGGAAAGTTAAGAAGGAGGAGAAAAAAGATAGCAAGAAGGTAGAAGGAAATTTTCTGAGTAAATAAGGAGCTCAACACTAACTATTAATTCAAAGTAATAATTAACACTATAATGGCTGTGTTACTCTATCTTTTAATTGCAGAAACGTCTAAAATGCTGCTGCGGTCCTGTTGTATTTAAATTATGCAACTAATCAGCTTAAAATCGACTAATTATATCGTCGTGTTAGCTTACATATAAGTATCCACAGTCTAGGCTCTGTGACAACCAGAGTTCAAACACTCGGCAGTCAACGCCGCCACATCTACATCACGCACAGCCTTCTGTTGTCGCTTTATATTTCTGCAGACACATTGTTACTAAAATATTTATATTTTACCCAGTTGCTGCCTCCATCTAAAGCAAGTGCTGACATGGAGGTGTATTTTGAACGAAGCTATGATGGCGATACATTTGTTTCTACTGAACACCTCGACATGACTTTCCCAGAAAAAAAATCAGTTCACCTTTTAAAATATTTTAGGAGAAAAGGAAAGAAATTCATTTTCTCTTATTACAGCGCTGGTATTTTATTGCTAGAAACTAAAATAATCTTGTAAAATATTCAGTAGTGTTTGTGGCAACTCTGGCGAACAGAATACAAAAGCCTGACTAGATGTTTTATTGCAACTACAGTAATTGTAGAGGGATACGTTTGGTGACATGTATCATGGCATGGCACCATTGCATATTATGGAAATGTAGTATAAGCCCTTTAGGATGTTAGAGACAGTAATTTCCTCAGCTTAGTGTTTTAATAGGGTGGTGCCTGCCTCCTCTTCCTCTCTGTTTTGTGCCCCTTAGTCGCTTCATCGCGGAAACTACACCGACCCCACGAGTACGGAACTGACTAGAATATTTACATCTTGCATCCAACAAAAGTACAACTGTATAACAACTACATGGTTCTGCTTTTATGTTTATGACCCAAAATCAAATCCGCTCGCCTCAGCTGAGATACTAAGAATGATAATGTGACCAACCTTGGCAAAGATTTTATCATGTACAAACTTTGGCAACTATATTACGCTCAAGTCTAAAAATTGGCAAAAAGTTTATATACCTGTCATGTAAAACATTGCCAAACTCATTTTTCCGATTGTTTACAAGTGAAAACCACATAATTTTCAGTTTTCTACTAAAATGAATGCTGCTCAGGGGTGATATAAAGTGCAAGATAGGAGTCGTACTGTTGTCTACCTCCCTTCTGTTCAAAGCAAAACAAGAACCAAAAATGCGTTAATTACCTCTATAAGTTACCTCTATATTGCTTTAAAATGATGGCGTACATAACATAAACAGTAGATTGCTTTGTGTCATTTTCTTCAAATTGTTGCCGCATGTAAGGCCCTGGTGGATGGCTGGTGGTAGTACGATTAGCAAGTAATTAACAGCTTCTCTGAGCCACAATCAAAAATGTTTCATTACAGTAAGCACACTCACGCACATGCCACACACACAGAGAGAGACATGCCATACACACATGCCACAAACACATTTTTTTCTTTTTTTCTTTTTTTCTTTCTGTCTCTCACACACACTCTCACACATTGTGTCCCTAACGCGCACACATTTCCATCTTGTTTAACAAAATGAATACACTTTATTTTTTAAGCGTCAATCTTTCTCGCACATCTTACTTTTATATAAATTGACAAACATACAACAGGCCAATGAATTGTTAATAATTAAATCTATAATAAGCAGGACTTCTTGTTGCATTCCATTAAAATCGTCGATATTTGTGGCTATTGCGAGGACTTTTAAATCGACAGGACAAGCGTTTAAAGACCAACCTGAAGGGCTGCATGTTTGTAGATATCTGTAGATATCGGTGATATAAACGTAACCTGTAAATCTCAGCTTCCAAAACCAAACCGTTAATTGATTATCCGCTAGCAAAGTATGCATTTGGCTTCTGCCATCAATGAACACCGCTAATTGAGTGCCACGTCACGCTAACAGTGTACTACGTCAAGCTAAGAGTGTATACTACGTCAAGCTAAGAGTGTACTACGTCAAGCTAACGGTGTACTACGTCACACTAACAATTTAAAGATGTAAAAATGTTAAACAGATTGGCGCAGAATCCAGCAAGTCTTATAATCACAAAGTTATTAATAAATACACCCAACTGACAAAATAATGCACTTCTGTCCCGTATAAAAATATTGAAAGACATTAATGTCGGTGTGACTAATGAAATAAAAAATGTCAGAAATGCGCTTACTTTAAAACTTTATTTAAAAACTCATTTTGTACTATTTGGAAAGAAGAAACGGAAATTGTAAGTTAAACTTAAATAATAAATTTTGAGTAACAATGATATCTGTGTTTCAAATTGCTTCAAACTGGAAAGCAATCGCTTGCAAAACATAAGATTAGGGTCATGTGACCTCACATCGTCAAAAGGACGGAGTTGATATTTGCTTATCGTGGAAATTGTGTGTAGTAAGGTGTTGTTACAGCTCGGTAACTGTAAGCTTTAATATTGGAAATCAACAAAGACGTTGACGGGCCAACGACCTCAGATTTTGTTTTTGTGAAACTTAGTCAACCTTGAGACCGATGAACAGACAATAATCCTCGCACACACATAAACAATATGAAAACAGTGAATGTCACCTGTGTTATCAAAGGTAACTACGACCAGTGTGTAGACACCAGGCTCGCTATGCTGATCTCTGTAGGTAGAGAAAGTCACGTGACAAGTGGACGCAAGTGGTTCCAGTATCAAGTCAGTCCGTCGCATTCTTGTCAACTAGAATCCACTGAGTAAAGCTTCACTGTCACACTTTAGTAGGAATTTTTTTCTTTCCCGATAAAGTGTGCGAACATGCCCACCAGTACGTCACTGCAATGAAGTCTAACTTTTATGTAAATAATTCCTAGACAACCGGAAATTTTAGTTGCTCTTTGTAAAAATGGCAAAAGATTTCATTTATGTATAATTTAATATTTCACCTGCCTCACCCTCTATCTCCTTTATTTACACACACACGCGCGCGCCCACACACACACCGCGTGCACGTTCATTGGATGTAACAGCCAGTGAAGTCACGCCCACAATATGTCTGATCTCAAAAGCGTGAGTCGTATTCGTTGATCTTAAACCTGTTTTCCCGTTCAGTCAATTGCTTCCTTTGATCGTTACCCATGATGCTCCAGTGCCATGAGTACAAATGTCTACCAACGTAAACAGACGCATGCTATTGTCTTGTACAAGTATAGATCACTGTCTACATCCTGGGTAGAATGTGTGTTAGATGTGTGGCTATACTTCACAGGTACTTAGTGATTAAAGTTTAGAATTTTTTATACCTTAGTTTAATTTATTATCATTGATAAGCTCTGAAGATTTTTGTTTGAAACAAACTGTTCTGCCGTAGCTGTCAAAACCGTGAAGAGATTCTTTTGTTGAACTTCTAACTTTTCAATACACTGTAATCACGATCAGTATGTAGACACACCAGCTGGTCATTCTCTGTCCACGAGGAGAGGTTGTAGATGTCCGGGGTGTGCTTCCGTGGACCTTCTGTCACTCGGCACCACTGACGACAGGACTTCTGGTCCTCCCTACCATCCAAACCCAAACTGTGGTGTCGGTGATCTGGACAAGATTTTCGTTGTTAAGCCATTAGTAACATATCATAAATGTAAATATGAGAAGTTGAAATAAAGTGTTACTTAAAAATACATACTGGAGAACTTACCGGAAAATCTGTCAATAATGTGCAGGAAAGCAAGAGAAAGTTTCGCTCCTCCTCTGTCTGTCTTTCTTTGCCATTTCCAGAGTAAGAAGAGAAGAGGCAAAGAGAAAAATAAAAAAAAATTAATTAAGGCATGAAATAAAAAATAAAACACTAGCAAGAAAACAAAATATTTTTACTTGTATGATTATAACACATAATTAACTATCCTTAAGACTTCCGTTGAACGAAAAATACAATATTTTTCTTTTGCGTCTCACAGACAATATTGTGTTTCATGCATTTTCTGTTTTTCAAACCCTGCATTAGTGAATTACCTTCAAGTAAGTTCTGGAAGAAAGAGAACGCTCAAAACACACACACGCACACATACACACGCACGCGCATATATATAGATATGTTCTGAAACTTTGGAGAATTAATTAAAAGCATGCATCGATGAAAAATATTCTTTGTTAACATGTTATTATCTGAGGGTTCAGTAATGCGACTAACAGAATTTAACTTGACATCTACCTCATTATATTCGCCACCAACGACCCACTTGGGATTCATCAGCCATCAACTGTATGAGTTCATACACAGGCTGTGTGGTCAAGTCGTCACCACGATTATCTGTGTCGTCGGCATTTTCACCAACATCGTCAACTGTCTCGTCTTCTATCGTCAGGGCCTGCGAGACCGAATGAACCTCTGCCTCTTCTCTCTGGCGCTCATCGATCTTTATCTCTTGCTTTGCATCTTCGCGACTTTTTCTGTTAGTTCTTTTATCGAGCAGTTGGACGAGTCAGTCGGAGAGGAATATTTAATTCGTGTGACGGCGGGTATGTCGGGTATAATTTACGCTTTTCGCGCTGCCTCGGGTCTTATCACTGCTCTGATCGCGTTGGAACGCTGCGCATGCGTGATGCTACCTCTCAGGGCAACTTCCCTTATCAGCACTCGCAGCACGGCAGTGGTCCTAACCTCGGGGGTTGTAGTCCTGCAGGTAGGTTTCCTAGTCGTGCCGTTAGAGGCGGATGTTGCGCTCATTGATGAGAATGAGACTGAGAGAGAGTGGCATTTGGTCCCCACGACAACAGCCGAGAAAAGCCAACTGGTGTCGGAAGCTGTCGTCTTCTCATTATTGAATATCTCTCTCCCCATCCTCACGTTTGTCGTCGTGTCGCTGGCCACCGCCCTCACCGTCACCCGCCTCCAAACGGCCATCAAGTGGCGTCAGACGTCCAGCTCCTCCACATGCGACAACGGCCGCCGACAGGTGGCGCTGACTAAGATGCTCGTGCTCGTCTCGTGCATGTACATCGTCACCATGGTACCCGTCGTCACCATCATCGTGTGTCGTCTGTTGGTGGTGGACTTTTCGCCGTACGGTCATCACCACACCCTCTACCTGACGTGCAGCACGCTCGCCGACCAGCTTCCCCTCGTCAACTGCGCCTTCAACTTCGTCGTGTACTGTACCCAGTCCTCCCGCTATCGCGCCTACCTCCGCCAACTGCTGTCTTGCCTTTTGAAAAATGGAAACCAGTTTCCGGTCTTTTCAATAACAAACTCTCTGACATGTCTCTATTGACGACACTGCAGCACACTTCTATTGAGACAATTGATTGTTTGTTAAGCGATCGGAAAATTGCAATTTTTGGTGTGAAGTAAATTATTTATTTAAACTGGTTTTCTTTATAATCACAGTCCACCAAGTTCAGTGTGGCGAATTTACCTCAAACTATAGTTTTGAACATTTCAGGAGCGCTTGGGTAGGGGTAGGGTAGATTCTTCAAACCAAAGCGAGCTCAGTGAATGTTTGAATGGTGCTACACTTTCAGCTTTAGCTGGATGTTCATTTCTGTGTATATTACATAGTGTGTATATATGTAGTATAAGAGTGTATATTACTCTTGCATTATAAATTTATTACCAAAGCGACATGTAAGACAGTGAACTGTACCATTGCTCTGCTTTCTCGTAAAGTGTAAAACAAGAATGTGCTAAATTCCATTGTGCTAGGCATACTATAATCTCTGCCATATAAACTCTAGATGTTAACAGTTATTCAGGAGTGACAGTAGAGTGTATTTACTAATCCTCGTGTATCAATGAAGTCAGTGCTGGTCTGGCACTCGGTTTTCTGGAAGGTTCTACGCGACTAAGGTAAGTACGTGTTCACGTGAGCACAGACCAACTGTTTGCTCTCCTGTAATCCGCAATATTGAAATCCATGTCATGCTGGCCAGTCAACTAAACTGTTACCGCATCATGGCTTGACACTTTTATTCTGTGGGTCCATCAAATCCTAAACAAAGCTCTAAGAACTACCCGGTGCATCGTTTAGCACTAAGAAAACAGCCAGACTAAGTCTTACTGAGGAGGAGATGATGAGCTGACCTGTGGGTCATTGTAGGTTTTGTTATTTGCAAGACTTTGCTGGTCGCAATAATTGTAATCCACCGCCTGCTCTGTTGATTTCCGTTTTTCTGCTGCATGACCCTCGTCACCAAGATTTTGCTTTTGCTAAAGCTTTGCTGTGTGTTGACATGTCTCTACTGGATCATGTCTCCTCCACACGCATGTGAACACTGCCTTCTGCAACCTGTACAGTACTTTCAATATTCACAGCCATTGTAAAGATTCTCTGTACAGTTTTTAACACATCACTACCTCAATATTTTCATCCTCACTGATACGCGGCAAGGAGATGACAGCGTGAGTGTCGATCTCACTCCAGTGAGCTACTGTCTGAAATCATTCCCCAGTCCTACACATGGAGGCGGCATTGCTGTTATCTACAAATCATCACTTACCTCGTACCTGTCTTTTACTACTACTTCACACACATCTTTTGAATGTGTACACGTCTCTATTTCGACTTCCTATTGCTCGATACACATGTTCTACATCTGTAGACCCCCTGCGAATGCCAAGAACAAACTCACAGCCTCTACCTTTTTCTCGGAATTTCATGATATACTGGACTATAGCTCTTGTTGTTGTTATTTGGTTCCTCTTTGTGTTTCCCCGTATTTGATTTTATTCTTTGTTTAGTACGGCTGTTCATTCTATTATAGTTCATATGTTATTTATTTGTTTTCCTGTCCCTTATATGCTGTCCATGTTTCGCTCATGTTCTTAAGTGCTACGAGCATGATCCTTAGGAGTGTGAGTATGCGCTTTAAAAATTTTACATTTATTATTATTATAACTGATATGTCACCCCACACGCACCTGGCTTACAGGGATGTGTCAAGGTTTCATGTTGGCTCAAAGACAGCTACTTGCTCCTAAGATTTCTCATACCAAGACACATTGAAGTGATAACAGCCCAGTATATTAACTTGCTTCGTAGGAATATAAGTAACTCCAGTCTATCTCATATATTTAGAGACAATCCCCCTTAACGTGTTTTGAATATGTTTCTGTTACGAACAATAGTGTGCTAGTCTGAACTTCATATTGACAGAAATGATTCAGAAATAAAGATGAACAATTTTTTGCTTCATTTACTTGTGTTGCAAACAATTTAAATTAGTTTAGCTAACATCGACATGACATAGAGGGGCTTTCGTGATTTTACTTTCTCCGAAGAGCGGACTAAGCGAGGTTTGACAACTCGGCATCGAGGCGGAGCTCACTTGTTGTAAGGCTATTTAGCGAAAGAAATACAGGGAAGAACATTTAATCATTGTCTTTGGTTAATGTTTTAACCATACGATTAAAACCTGGTCTAGGCGAGGTTAATCCTAAAGAAGTCGCACCGCACCGCACCCACCGTCCATGGCCGCTACCCTGGTGGACTCTAATCTCAACTCGGGAGATGTACATGTCGTGACTAAGGCTCGTCTTCTTCCTTCAGGACTGGTCAGAGACATAAACATTATTAAAATCTTGTTAGTAGTTTGATTCCTAACGACCTGAGCTGGTTCAAAAACTAAACATCTATTAAGATATATATATATACACACACGCACGATAAAAAGTAAAATTCAAATTTTTTTTTGATTGGTGCAAGAAGTGTTTCATTTTTTATCATCGGAGATAACAGTGGATAAGAAAAGCAATATTGTTTTATTTATTATTTACATTATAAATAATGTAAATGCATGACAAACATTATAGAGAACTAATGTCATTACCGGATCTCAGAAGCACAGGAGTTGCCAGCCTTACTGTCAGCTGACTGGTGTCTACATTCTTACCTCCATTGTTTTTCGTAGCCCCAGTGTTCTTAATTACATCGCTATGCTGTCGTGTCCTAGAGTAAACAATTAGAAATAGTCTTGTCTAATAGTTGTAAAGAGGTGTTCAGACTACCTACCCCCCCACTCGATACTGCTCGACCTGGTCTGGGGAGAAATATTTTTTTGCTTGCCATTCAGTTGCATATGTGTGCGTGCATGTGACTATCTTATGATCTGCTAAAGTGTGTTGTATGTTTTTGCAGACATTTAATATTGTGGGCAAACTTTTTTTATCTACTACGAGTCTATGTAAAGTAAATTCGTTAAATGAATAATTAACAAAACCGTGAATCACAAAGACCGTCTAGTCGCGATAAGTTCCCCATGCTGACAGAGCTATGTGTGTTGTACTTTCACTTTCTGTTTCTCTCAAATGTTCTACTTTTGCTTTCGCTTTGTCCTATATGTTCTTCTTTTGGTGTCTACTCATCTTGTTCCTTTTTGTTATTCTGATAACTCCTTGCTTTTCAACATGCACACATAAACTGCTGTTGTTAAATTTATTTGAATTATTTGATCTGTTTACACAATGGCGCAATATAAACAACGAGATTTGTAAAATATGGCAGACAGACGGACAGACAGAGAAGTAGGTAGGTAAACAGAGATTTACAAAAACAACGAGAGGGTTTTTTTTACAAAAGTTCTTATCTCATTTCTAAAAAAAGCCCTTACTATGAAGTTCGTTGACGATTCACATCCAGGGACATGCAAACATGAATATTGAACAGAAACCACGGAATGCAATAACTGACAAAGGAACAGATTTCAACCGGTCGTCCTCTCTAAAGTTGAGTGAGACATAATAACATCCAAGGGCACCTTCAGAAGACTTGATTTAAGGTGAAAGGTCATCTCAGTTGTAAAAAATGTTGAGTGGCGAGGTGATCACTTGTCAACCTTTCACCCGAGCGCTTCTCTAGTTCTGCCTGTTTGTTGAACGTCTGCAGCTGAAAAGGTATAAAAAGAAAAAGAGAATACATTCACTTTATTTTTAAAGGTGGCATTCACGACTTCTTCTAAGAGCTCAAGGAGATTGATTTAGCTTTTCTTAAATCGTCGCTGCTTTCGTTTTCCTGTATGAGGGGGAGAGTGAGTCAGTGCAAAGGTTTGTTGTCACGGGGTTACTCAGGATCGACCTGTTCACGTGACTACACGTTTATGTACACGGCCTCTGGGATTACCAAGTAAAAAGGTTTAGAAAAAGGTGAATGACAATATCAGACCTTGCCACCTTCTTGTCAGAGATAGACAAGTTTTGCTTTGACTTACTTCACAATTGCTGCTACTTTTAGTTTCGTAGTTCTAAGTTGGTGTACACTTACCTGCTACAACAATTAAACCTCTCTCTAACATATCTATGTGCTTTGGAGTGTTTAAATATGTGCAAATAACATAGGTGTCAACACTTGAACACATGGCTAACTCTGAAGGATGTTTTGACGTATGGTCTGCACGTCTTCTTAAAATAATAATAAATTAGGATATATAAAGCACACACCATCTTCCTTGACACAAACCCAAAGACGTTTTTAACACATACTATACTCTAGTACCCTAACCCCGATGTCTAAACGATCAACTATACCTAAGCTTATGTTCTACAGCCAAACGTTAGAATACGTGTGGGTCACTGTCATGTCTGGGATACACCTTCGAAAGAATTAGCTTATGAAAAGTTTCTCTTAAAAGCTACAGTAAACATTTGAACTTTTGTGACTCCCGAGGACGCCTTTCCCGATGTATAGACGCATGCTGCCAAACGTGACCTCTTTGACCTGACGGCCATTGAGGTTAAAGTAGGTCAAGAAGACAGAAGGAAAAATGGGGTCACGTTCTATGAACAGGTTTTCAAAGGTCGCCAAGGGGCTCCAAGAGACACACAAGAAAAAGAACTGCGCGCAAACACACAAGAAGGGAAGAGATCACGTGACACACTCGAAGCCTGTTATAAGGATCATAAAGTAAACATGGTTACTTTGGGTCGGAAAGTTAAATTCTAATAGGCTGGGCGTTTATCAGCACCATCGGCGCGATAGGCAACTTTGAGATGATAAAAGAGGAACAAAACTTATATAACCTGGTAAAGCACAAAATAGTTCTCAAGCACTGAGTCATAATCCTTTTTTTTTATTTATTGAGCTTCTTGTCTGCAAACATATCCATGGATAGATATAAATGTTCATAAAGCCAAGTAATTAACCTGTGACAGTCTTTCCCCATTAGTTCCACTATTGATACCTTAGAAGTATTTGTTTACATTCTCGATGCCATCGTCTCAGACGATTTTTATGTTATCGTGAGGTTGTAGGATGAAAGGAGCAGGGTGTACTCTTGACTCATACTGTGATAGGATATTGTTTCAAACTGAGCTTTGACTATTCATTCGAAAACAAACATTGCAGTCGAACTGTCAGACTCATCAGAAAATAAAACATAAACCACTTTTTTTCTGTGGGAAAAAAGCCTACACAAATTTCAGATATTTTAACAACACACTATATGAATTCGTGTGCAAAAATACAAGCGCCTGATGAACTATTTTTACATTTTCTGGATTTATATTCTCAATAATTATAATATAAATGCATTGATTTTAAGTATTATACAAATGAAAGCGCTTATAAATTAAATTCAGTTTGTGCGTTGTTTATTGCTTTTGTTTTTTCCATACGTCTTTTCAAATAAATATCACTCTTTTGTCGAAATTCTTCTGCAGACTTACCTAAAGCTTTATGAGATTAAAAAAAACGAGATTGTATTCAAGACTAAAAATCAAACTAAAACAACATTCAGGACATGACCCTGTCCCTAAGGTAAATAATATGGAAAGACAACGTAGTCTAGACTAGGACATTTTAAGGAATGAACAAAGCTCAAAACAAGAGACATGTTTCTATTGTTTATTCATACAGTGAGGTACATCGTAGGTAAATTTACTTTATTTTCATTTGAGGTCATTGTTCATTCTTGTTGCTTCAATCCTCACATACACCTTCACCTTTTACCACAACTCATTCTGCGATGAACACGATGCGTATCGCTGATCACCACCAACTCTTCTTTGACTTAGTAAACAAAATGTCATCCAAGAGTATAACGATGACAATTTTATGTGCCATCCTGAATGAAGTAACTGCTTACTTGTAAGCCAGTGTTCAATATGAACTGAACTACAAAACTATAAAGCTTGTCTGCCCTATCAGCCACTTGCATTCTCAAAGAAAATCATCTTTAGTACAAGCGAGACCTCTACCAAAGCTTCATAGACTTTATAAAAATACTTGACAGAGTCTGCCACAAAGGAATATGGCGAGTGATGCTCATATTCAACATCGAAGAAGACCTCGTTCAAGTCGTCAAAGTGGGATACAATAGCTCAACGAGTTCAGTTCTGATGAACAGCCAACAAGAAGCTTACTTTCGAACCCCAGTAGGCGTACGTCAAGGATGAACACTATTACTATATTTATTGATATTATTACTATTATTATTAATGTGGCTTAATATCTTCTTGGAGAATATCATGCTTGAAGCACTCCACGACCATCATCTTGTCAGAATGGCATCCATTAGTCAACCTAAACTTTTTTCCCTGCTATTCGAGGATAATGATTAAACGATGTTCTTTATCAGAATACGGTGAGTATATCCAGCAATATATTTTATATATCTATTGATATGTATTATGTGTGCACGCATTATTGAATTATGATATAGATATGCATAATTATTATGATACTATTGTTTCGACATGTTTACTTGTGTTGACATTATTGTTGTACTGATACGCAGCTGTTTAGTCTGTCCGTTGGAATGTGTACTCGGCACCTGTGTGTATGAGGAATGGTGCAAGCCTGTACCTCAATGAACGTGTACGATTGTGTATACAGTGCGTCATGTAGTATGTATCTGTATATAAGTGTTCACTATTTATATGTTTGTAAGTTATTCTCTATTCTGATATTTTTTTACTGTCTCTCTTGCTAGCTGCCTACCCTAAACAGACCAAAGAAGCTGCCTTTTTCGTCGTTGGACACAAAGAGGGATCCGAGACCTTAACATACAGTTTGTCCCCCTTGTGGAGCTCGAGCAGTCCTCCTACGTAGCTGCTGTGGCGGTCGTTGTCCTTGTCATTGCGGGTGTGGCGGGTCTTGAGCACGATACCCGTCGCGTGAGGGTCCACCAGGCTGTCGCGGAACACGTAGCTGCTGGCTACCCGAGTGTTGGAATCGATGTTGTCGTAGAGGATCTGACAGTAGACGTAGTACATGCCACGGTTGATGACGTAGATAGTGTTGTCGTAAAAGGTCAAGCCGGGTCGCAGGTATGACATCACTGAAGCATCCGGGCCTTTCAGCTGTTGCACCTCGTTTGTCCGTGACCCTGGAAAAACAGCTTATGAGCATAATATTGGTATTTCATTACTACTTTAACATTAATGACTTAGGTTAGATAGGGGATCCAGAGCTACAGAGAAATAGAATGAAAGAGTAACAGGGACTCTTTTATGGATATATTTTAGAAGTTCGCTCTTAAGTTGTTTTTTGAACTTTTCTTTCAGAGTAACACCAAATATCACGAGACAGCACACACGCACACAATCACACGCATGTACCAACTCTCTCACTGGCAGTAAAACACGTCAATCCTTAAACAGAAAGAAACAAAGAAAGAAAGACGGGTTCGATAATATATGCTGAAAAGAAACTGGAACTGGTTATACGTGGGTTGCTGTCAACGTGCTTATGCTTATGTCTGACGATGAATGATTGCAGACCTTTCACATCGCTGTTCCTTTATTGGGTGTGAGAGTTGGACAGCTGGTCACTGTTGACCACTTGCACACATTTGCTGCCTGGAGGTGTTACAATGAAGAAAGACCCACACACCCCTTAGTATGTTCTAATCTCCTCCTAGTACAGCGAGGCAGAGATGGTGTCTCAGCAAGCTACACTGGAAGAAAAGCTCTCCTTCATCTTATAACTACAAAAAAATTGAAGTCTGACAAGCATGAACCCTGGAACTCAAATAAAAATGGCTGCGACATCAAGGGGGGGAGGGGATAATGGGTGAAATTATTTACACGGCTGCATGTCGGCTACAAATGCGACAAACAAACACCGTCTAGAATTGTCAACAGAATTCCGTCAACATGTAATTTAATAAGCTTCTACGATGCTTGACCTTGATTGCCAGGTGACCCGAACTCCACCTTGACCTCTGCAAGCGCAGTCAGCAAAGTGCAGTTGATGACTAGACCGGGCTTAGGCCATGTTTGCTGGTCTTTGTGTGAGTTTTACCTGCGATCGTTACCTGCAGCTATCAGCAAGCACTCCTGGCGGTCAATACATATCGACAACCCCAGTGCACCTCAGGTTACAGAGAGAGGAGAGAGACACAGTTAGGTGAGATAGATACATAGACACAGAGGTCGCATTGTAGACAAACTGCTGCACTTTGTGACATCTGCAGAACCCTCTTACCTGGCTTAAAGACAAGATGAGCAGCAGCCACAGCTTCCATGTTGGGCTGTTCTTCTGTACCTCTAAGGACATCTGTAGACCAATTAATTAATAAAGAAGCACTGCATATTCTGTAGACTTAAAAACTGCTAGACAAACATTTTTGATTAAAACTAAGGACATTAAAATACTATAATATTGTATCTCTATTTAATTCTTTTTCCAGTCGTTCATGACGATTAGCAAAACCTCACCCTGTGTCACCTCAATCTATCTCTTTGAAATCAAGCATTGATATTATAGTGTATAATAGAATCCTGTGACATCTGAAGTCACTTAAGGTCTCCTCATATTTGTGTACCATACCTGCAAGTCTCTGAACCTGTTGCTGTCTCTGAAGAATCTGAAACCAAGAAAAATACAACAAAACTAAGATGCATTTTCTTCATTTCTATGTTAGATGTTCAGGCTAACAATGTGTATTACATTGTTGTGTGTTTAAAATGAGCTTTAGAAGGAAAACAAAGCAGGCTTAGCTGAATGATATACTTTGCTATACAATATTCCCGTTGCTTTACTCACCAGTCTAAAGAGCGCGGCAAACTGCGCGTTGGTGTGCGCACAGCATGTCTTTGAATCGTTGTTGTTATCGATTCTGACATCCAGCACTTCCAGCAGAGGAGAGTCCGTACCGGTAACAGGGTCAGAGGTCAGCTGCACACACGGGAGACAAACCTCTTCGCTCGGCGACAAGGAAGGCTCAATGGACCAACTGTCCACTCTGCCAACGAGGATCCAGATGACAACGGTTCCAGTGATAACCAGAGTCGCGATGCCGACGACCAGAGAGAGCCAGGCCAAGCAGACGACAGTGGACCTGGTTGAGTGGATCTCCCTACCTTTGCGGACTTGAAAGCCATCATCTGTTAGATGAAGATCTTTGTCGACCCGCAGCAGGTGCGAGATGCTGTTGTCACTGATGTCTGATTCCATGGACGAGGATGAGCCTCTTGCATCCATTATCTCATTACTAATTACTCATTCACAAAGGTAACTCTACATTGCGAGTGCATGCCATCCTAACCTTTCTGTGTCTATACCTACTACATGGCTGTTAGAAACAACCGACGCGTTGAGGTCTTTATGCTGTCAACTAACCAGCCATTGGCTGCTTTGAATGCTCAGCCAGGTGTGCACACGGCCGCTCAATGTCGTCGCCCGAGCGACTCGATATTTGCTGTTACCTGGGCTCCAGCCAGGTGGTAGCAGGAAAGAACGAAGTAGAAAATAGATTTCAACTTTCGTTTTAGCTGTCAACTCATATACCACCGCCATGTTTATCGACAAGGTATACAAGTGAATCACAGACTGAAAGTCCCACAGAGAAACAAGTTTTCTGGGAATACAGCGCATTCATGAAAATCTCAAGGTTCAAAAAGAGAAGCGAAAATGTCATTCCAACACATGACAAAGAGTATAATAATTTGATGATATGATGTGAAACCAATCCATGTCATAGCTTTTTGATGATGGTGACATAATACTGAAATGCAAGGCATAAGACAATGATATATATATATTTGTCTTATTCTTACTGCATGTGCATTTTATTAAATTTGCTTATTATTTTGCATTGTCATTTTACCTAAACAAAATTAATTTTAAATTAGGTTGCATTTAACACTACAATGAAATCAACAAAAGTAAGGCAAGGTCAGACGAGTAAAAAGTGATTTTGTTGTATTTGTGTCGCAAAACAGTATTAGTGGGAGACACACACTTAAAAATACATCACACGCCTTAGAGAGAAGGCCCATGTCCTGTAGCTCTGTCTCTCAAACAACTGTAAACTATTATTTATGACTTCTTAGAACAAAGGATATTGTTCATCTTAGTCTATCGTCTGTAAGTGTTATTTAGAGCAGGTCCCTCCCTTTGTATCCGGATTCATTCATTTATTATAGCAGGTGTCTAAGGGTGTAGAAGCTTTTCCTCAGAAAACTCTTTTGCACAGAAATCGATTACGTGGAAGTCTCCACACACACACATATATACATATTGTAAGTGTCTTTCAAATATGAACAATACACAGTTACATTGTTAGAATCATAAGTATGGTCAAAACTTGCTGAGTGTACCATGTACCAAAGGAAAATAAAGCTAGCAAGGAGCGGAGAAAAAGGACAGGTGAGAAAGAAAAATGAAAGGGTTGTAATACCGAGAAATAAGTGAGGTGAAAAACAGTAATAAAATGAGTGAGATGCAGAGAAACAAGGAGGGAGAAAAAGAGAACTAATTCGCACGGAGGATAGAAAACGAGAAGAAGTACAGGAAGACAGGTAGACTGAACGACGGTTTTTAGAGAAAAACAAATTTAAATGTCAACGGCTATTTGTAAAAGATAAAATTGACAGATAAAAGTGCTAATGTATTTCACTACCTTTAAATATCTACTTCGCTTAGTGAAACATTCATTCCATCAAAGCAGAAAGCTGTTTGTAGGACATGGTGGCCTGCCTGATCCGAGACATGTCGAGGTCTTGTTATAAATTAGCCTTATCTCTGTGAACAAAACAACGCCGTCAAAACCGAGCAGGATACACGTATCCCACAATGTATCCTGTTATGTTCCCCTGACAGACCTCGCCCTCTTAAAAAAAGACAAAAACTTTCCTGACCTCCTTTGGAGTTGTACTGGTACAAAACATTCGTAAAACTGATATAAACACTTGCTCCTGCCAACGCCCTTTGCTCTGTAGAAGAAAACACTCATAAAACCCCTAAGGCACACAACATCGATGCTGGAGACCCTTTAAAACTCTTTTCCATCTTACGTTCGCTACTTGAAGACACTATTCAACCGCCCACTGAAAACATATCTTTTAAAAATAGTATTATGCACATGTCGAAAACTACAGGAATTTGGTAGTACATATTTTCGGATGTGTTTCCACTGACCTTAACCCATTCATTGGAAAAAGTAGACATTTACCACATCTTTAAAGGTTAAAGGCAATTGTTTGTATCAAGTCTTAGAACAAAGAACATCCACGAATAAATCATCAAAAGGTTTCTTCTGTGCAGGTGACAATAACCTGTTTGAAAAATTGCAGAAAATGCTTTCAAATGGTCTAAACTTCTACAATATCAACTACGTTTTTAGCCCAAACGAGGAAAGAACTCCATCTGACATCTACTGATCATTATCATTTAAACATTTAAACACGCAGACTGCATGTTCCACACAGCAAATCGTGGGTAACCAGGAGTTTGAAGCATGTACTAAATAAATAAAAAAAGCGTGTTTATTTCACCGGCGATGACTTGGCTAAAACATCTACGGATAGAGAGGTGGGGGACGAGATCAAAAGAGCTAAAACAGAAGAATAAAGACAAACACGAGTTTGGTTACTGTGCTGGCGACCTTTGACACGCCTGGCAGGAGGTCAAGTCTATGTCGTCTGTCAATCACAAGAAGGACCGCACTAGGAAAGTAATCAAACTCAATGGCGAGAGCGATCAGGACTTGCCTAATGTTTTCAACAACTTCTACGCATGTTTGGAGAACCGTGATTTTTTCCTTTATAGTCAGGGAACTGAGACAGTCGTTTGTCTCCGACATCGACAAAGTCATTTCTGAAGTCTGCGTGATGGAACTGCTATAGCGGGTCAAGGTCAAGAAGTCGCAGGGGCTGATGGGATCTGTGGGCGTGTCCTAACATCTGTGCTGTTCAGTTTGGCGGAGTGTTTCAACTCTCAACTCCTTCTCGACTCAAGGCACATTCCAGCGTGTTGTATGTGTGATGTGTGTGATATTGTAGGTGCGCACATGAATATTCCTAATGTAATTTTTTGTTTAAATAATTATATATATAATTGTCTCTTGCACATTTTTTCATTTCCTAATATTTTTTTCATGGTGACATATTTTAACGCATCACCTTACAACGAACTTTCTCTCTTATTTTTATTTCTTACTTTTACTTTAGTGGTTAGAGCACCTTTCCAGGTTCTAATTGCCTACTAGGACAAATAAATTCATTGTTATTGTATTTACCCTGTTGTATCAGTTAAGTTTATTAAGATATTGTGTCCCTAAATTACATTGTGGTATCAGCTAACTACTCTGTTGTATTAGTCAAATACTCTGGTAGTAGTACATTACACTGTTGTATCAGTTTAACAAACAGTGTACCAGCTAAAGACATACCCGAAAGGGTTTTCTTGTGTTCCAATTTCTGTCTGTAAAGTACAGATTTGTATAACCGTCCCAAACACACGAATCTCTTGATGAACTGTAACTATCAATGTCAAGCGTATACACACTTAATCAAAACAATGTTTTGTTGTCATAGTAGCTTAACTTTTATTTTTGTCGTTTTGTGTATTTGTTAACACATCATGATTGACTTAGCAAAACATACATCGAAAGTTACTCGTTAAATATAATCGTCCTTAAAGTGGACTCAGTACATTTACCTCAATTATAGACTTTAGACACATCCCCTGAGAGCTGTAGCAAAATGTCTGCATTCAAGTCATTGTTCTTTCTTCACCTCCAGTGCCGGCACTCAACAGCCTCCAGCCCAGACTCAAGCATCACCAACTCTGAAGAGACCAAAGAAGCTCGATTTCTCATCGCTGGACACGAGGGACGGATCGGAAACTTTCACGTACAAATTGTCTCCCCTGTCAAGCAAGACGAGTCGGCCGACGTAGTTACCATGGCGATCATTCACGTCGTCGTGCCGGAAGTGACGTGTTTTCATCAGTATGCCTGAGGCTTCCGGTGAGATGAGGCTGTCACGAAGGACATAACTGCTGACAAGTCTTGAGTTACTTCCCTTCTCTTCGTCTTCGAGATCAAAGAGGATGTGGCAGTAGACGTAGTACAGGCCGGGGCTGACCACGTAGATGGCGTTGTCTCGGAACGTCAGACCAGGGCGCACGTGAGAAAATGATGAATCTTCTGGAGCTCGCCAACGCTGCACAAGCTTTTGGGGGGACTCTCCTGCACGCCAGATAGGTTTATCTGTGTTTATCACTGCAATGTTTACACGATTTGTCCTGGCTCTCTCTCAAATTCGTAAACACGACAGTACACACATAAACACACACACATATGAAAACACACATAAACACACACACATGAACACACACATGAACACATACACACACATGAACCCACACACACAAAAACACAAATGAACACACACACAACTAGGAAGTTAGAGGTCTGACACCATTACGGGGGACTGTGCCCTAATGACATGTCAACGGATCAGGAAGTGTAACTAATGTTCAGGTATTCCCTATCTTATCAGTTTCTGGTTTTCCTTGTCTGATCCAGACGTGACTTCTGGTAAATACAACACAAAATTTCTTATAAGTTCAAAGGGTAAATTTAGCTATAAATATAAAATGAGATTTACCATAGAGGGTTTCATGTTTAATGAAAATTAGTCATCCTGGATATTTAGGTTATGAACAGGGTGTACCTTGGATACCTCTGACCATATTATTAGAAACAACCCTAACCCTGACACTATTATTAGAGACAATAGCTAGACACACCTGTGGCACAGGTAACAAGGTGTTTCTGTCATACATACCTCTGTTAGCGGCAGAGTTGAGAATAAGATGAGCTGAGACAGCCGAGCTCTTGTTGTACACACTGTAGTCGGACTCTTTCAAAATTTCTGTGAAAAGATGCATGGTATTATTATAATGTCCGGCAAATAATACTACAAGATAATAAAGATCAGTAATGTTTGCACAGGCTTACACTGAAAGGTCGCCTAGTGGGTTTGTAAGTAAGACTAACTTTATTGTAGTGTATTTGAAGTAATAAAGGTAAGGAGATGCTGTCAATTTGTGAGAACTTAAGCCAAAAAATTAAAAAAAAAAAAAAGGACGCATGAAGTCTCACCTGCCAGGTGTCGAGCCCCTTGCTGTCTCAGTAAAATCTGTGAAGACAGAAGGTCAGGTTAGTCTGTTTAGTATGGTCAGGATTGTATTTTTCACCATAAAGCTTTTGTTTATAAATAGAAAGCAGTGTCCGAGAAATAATATTGTTAACGGCCGTCACTCATTTTAATCTTTCTAAAGATAAAGGTATTGCGAAAGTAAAATACGTTTCACGTGTTCTTATTTAAACTTATCATAATATTATTGCAATATTATCTTAGTGCTGAAGTTTTATTCTAGTTTAAATATTTTTGTGTCCAGTCCTACATTGATGTCATGTAAAGCTGAAGTATAAAACTAACAGTGTTTACTATATGTGGCATGAAAAAGCAACAAAGCTAGTTTGTAAAATGCAAATACTTATTTATATTACAATAGAAGATTAATCGAGTTCCTATCCTGCTAAACATAGTGACAACTTTATATGTACATATAGCTTATATAGTGTCAAACACGTGGTTGAATATCTTAAATGGTGTAATGTTGTCATGTATGAGCATTTACTGTACTTCTATAGCTTTTAGTGTGAATATGTCATGTATTGATGCAACACACACACACACACACTTGTATTAACGTGTTTGTGTGTGCTTTCTTTTAAATGTGTGAAGTTAAACACATATACAGTACAAAGCATAATAAATCAGAGAATCACTCATGTTCTACTGATGACCTGTTGTACCATGCACACAACTTGGCACATTAATTAATATAATAACTATGCATTTTTGGAACTTATTAGGTTATTAATGCACTGGAGAGCATATACACACCGGAAAACAAAGCATTGCTACAGCTGTATAGCATGTGCAACATCCCGTTAGCTGGGTAGTTGCTGAGGTCAAGAGGTGAACTTACCAGTTTGAACACTGCGGCATACTGTGAACGTGTCCTTGCGCAACAAATCTCTTCGTCTGCCTCGACATGGACGTCCAACGTCTCCAACAACATCGACTTCACCTCGCTAGTGGGGTCAGGGGTCAGCTGGAGGCAGGGGACACAGGTCTGTTCCTCGCTCTCTTGTCTAGCAGCCACGTGACTGCGTACGACGACGACTACAGCTGTGGCGGCGACGATGAGAAAGCAGACGACGGTAATGACGAAAGAGAGGATTGCGAGACGCAAGGCGGGCCTCGACCTGACGACAACCTCGCCAGGCTCGCGACACAAGTGTCGATACCTGTCGTGTGACTGCTGCTCGACATCGCTGCTCATCAACGTGTTGCCAGGCAACTTTGAGTCCGTTGTGATGGTCTTGGAGCCAAATAATGTCGAGAAGCCCATTTTCTCTTGACTTTAGAAATGATTTGGGTGATTTGGTGAAGCGTTTCAACAGAGAAGTAGATTATCGGCCATCACCTAACGCTCGCCCCGTTCATCTAGCGATGTATGAGAAGTCGCTATTTTTAGCCTCATGAATATTCATAGGGGAATGCCCCTTTCTGCTCAGGTGGCGAGCAGGCCAGGGTGACACGCTTTACCTGAGCTCCGCCATTGCTACTGTTAAGCCAGTTCCTGCAATAATATCAACGTTAGCTTTATAAGAATTGGGGTGTAGTTAATGCAATCTTTAGGTCAGTCCACAAACCTTTAAATAAATCGTTGTATGTTTGTGTGCCATTGTGTTTTGCAAGTTCAGGATAGTGAGTTAAATTTTAGCTATGTAATTGACATTCATCATTACCTTACAGTCACATTCAGTAATGTTTAAATTACAGTATAATTAGAGCTCTGTTAGACAAGGAGAGAATCCATTCATCGATCAAAGTAACAGGCTAGAGATTGCTAAACACACTGCTTTGAGTCAAAGAGAACTCGCTGCTTGTCTCTATTTAATTAAGGCAATGTTATCTGTAAATTTTCAGAAAACACGAGTCAAGAATTTTATGAGAAAGAATCAGCACTGAATATAGTAGGGTGAGATATCCCGGTGAGTCACACGCGTGGCTCTTTGTCGGAGAACTAGGCTACCTGTAATGTGATAAGCTTTACCTGGTGACGGTCATGTAAGGTCCCAAACTTCCAGTAAACACACGCAAGTCTTTCTCCCTTCGCATGTCAGGGTCTGTCTATCCTACTGTACAAAACAAACAAAACTGGATCCGGAAGACCAACAGCTGAAAACCATCGGCCAAAGGCACTGAGGGGTGAGCGGAGTGGTGTGGGGGAGACACCAGCAAGTGCGGGTACACTCAAACCTGCACACAGGAGGTCAGGGAATAGGTTCTCGCTCTACTGGACCGAAGCAGTAGAGAGTTTGGCAGCCCCTCCTAGTGACTAAACAACTCTGGTTAGGACCACTGTGCCCACTTCTGTAGTGTGAGGCAGGGGTGAGAAAATGTCCTGCTTACTTATTAAGTGTGGCCAGAAAATTGCAAGCACGACTCCAATCACTTCGATGATTTCCTTGTCTGTCTCTGGTTCACAGTCGACTGAATCTTACTATTTGCTTAGTGCTGAGGGAGAAAAGCTTCTAACAAAGAAGCGAAAGACCCTGCAGAAATCGAACTCTTCTAAACCGGTTCTTCCGTAAAGATGAAGACTTTGTCCACTTGATGAAGACAAACTACGACCTTGACACTCAACCCACAGACGAGGCAGACGAGGAGGTCACTAAGCAAATAGTAAATAATAAAGGTCCAGGATCAGGTGGTATCCCTTTGTCGCTATAGAAACGACAGGTGTGGCCTTATTGGAGAAAATGACAATTGTCTCAGTGCGATGAATGCATGTTCTTGACATTTTCCCTGGATGTGTCATCAGCAAAGATATGTTGGTGCCATTCGCTGATGGCTTTCAGTGACACTGTCAGTAAGAGGAGGCGATGAAGGAGAAGCCATGCGAGGATTTTCACTGCTCTGGGAGGCAGAGAGATGTGCCTGTTGTAAGTGCGGGACTTTGTAGATGTGGAATATAGCGGCTTCGTTAGGTTGCTAGGAGACCGTGCATTCATCCCACACGCACTGAGAGGATTAGGTCATTTCCTCCAATAAGCAGTTGCGATATCGAGAGCTGAGTCAGGAGAAGCGCACAATCTCGGGGGAGGGGGAGGGAGACCAGAATAAGAGAGGTCGGCACCATCAAAGCCACCCTCAGGATCTTACCCCTGACCACCTACCCTGACACAGCGCCCTCACCCCTCGGGAACCCATGCTGCTCATGCCGGACATGTCACGAAATTTGTGTTTGTTTATTTATTTAAAGTTATGGTCATCGCCGGCTATTGCTTGGAGGCCTTTAACAACTGTTTTGCGAGAATCTGTGATGGCTAGATGATCAAGAATTTCAATATCAATATACTTTCCTCTAATTTCGTTAAACTACTCAGCAGGAGCAAACCTGTTGTAACAGGTGTTGTTGATGTTTACAAGATGGACACAATTTCTATATTAATGTGCCATAGATAAAATATAGCATAAAATAAATAAATCTCATTCGATACGTCAGGGTTCAACGAGGTCAACTCAGTCAGTGTAGTGCAGCTATTTATTTATTTAAATTCATGTTTAATGTTCTAATTCAAGCATTCGTCACAATCGCATGAACATCACCTGCAACGAAGCTTTTGAGCTAAGAGTCTACACACACACACACACACACACAGAATTCACTACACAAACATGGGAAGAGAAAGAGTTGGAGACCAAGGCATGCTGGGATTTGCCTGTGAGATCAGCAATGAGATGTTCTCAAGACTGTGCCTGTAGAATGTGGCATCTCTACTGAATGGTTTGCCTCCTCACACGTCCTCTCGTCCTCTTAGCTGTTGTGTAAGTGCAGCCCACGTGCAATAATGTACACATCTATGTATGATAAAACACTTCACAAGCTCTTCCTCGGGCCATTCCTTAGGATGAAAGTCATCGGGTACAATGTCCGACTCTTGCAAGACATTGAAATAAACTTCAAACATGCAATGTCAGACTTGATACTGTCAGGCTACCCTAGCCCTTCTCTGTCTGTCCTCACCTCGCCTCTGGTCACATCCACTCACTCCCCGACCCTAAACAGACCAAAGAAGCTGCCTTTCTCATCGTTGGACACGAGGTCGGAATCGGACAACTTAACATACAGTTTGTCTCCCTTGTGGAGAGCGACGAGTCCCCCCACGTAGCTGGCGTGGTGGTCGGTTTGCTGGACGTACTTGGTGTGGCGGGTCTTGAGCACGATACCCGACATCATGGGGTTCATCAGGCTCTCGCGGTACACGTAGCTGCTGACCACCCCAGTAGTAGTATCAACCTGGTACAGGATCTGACAGTAGACGTAGTACATGCCGGACGTGATGACGTAGATAGTGTTGTCGTAAAACGTCAAGCCGGGTCTCACGTGCGAGAGTCCATGGCCATCCGGGGCTTTCCACTGTTGTATTTCTTCTTTTCCTGTTCCTTTGACAATAAATATAAACTCTAGGTGAATACATGAAATGTATTAAGGATCGACAACGGATATATATATATAAACTTATAACATACATATATTACTTAATGGAAGATAATTTAATGAATGTTGCAAAAAGTGTTAGATGAAATAACAAATAAGAAAACAAAGAAAAGCAAATAAAAGAAATATCAAAAAGTCTACGGGTATCACTTTTAGCTATGCCGTATGAGCAGACCTGAAGTAGAAACAATTGTCTGAAACAGTAAGCATATTTATGTTTCACTGAACCCGACTCATAACAACTTTTGCTTTCGTTTTTGAGTACCTGGTGTTTTTATCTTCTTATCGACACTGTTTACTCTTCTCTATTTCATAATAAATCAGATAGAGGACGACTGATTACGCAATCGTCAGAGGTGATAAAGTCGAGGGTTGGATTCTGATAACAGTCTCTCTTGGCACAGAGCCACAAAGATTGCGGCAACCTTCCTGACCTTCTATTTGCATTTGTAAATGTTTACGTCAGCCTCTGGTTAAGTAGGTTACATAAGGTCAAGGACGTGACCCTGCTGTTACTGGATGTCTGTGTATCAATGTTTGGGCTTGAAACACCTGCTTAGCAGGTCGCGGCTCTTGCTGCCTTTATAACTCGCTCATTGTGAGATCACAGTCCTCACGAGGTTAATAGAGATTTTACAAGACACAGGTGTGACAAGATCCCTCACCAGCCTTGAAGAGCAGGTGAGCCGAGACAGCACTCGTGTCGTTTGTACTGGCCGGGTTCTGACCTCCAGCAGGTTCCAAACTATCTGCAGGATACAAGAGTAGATCCATCAGACCCAAAACATTGTAGCTTTATACCAAACAAGTGGTTTGAGTTCAACACACATACTTTCTAGAAAAAGGATGATGAAATGCAAGGTATAAAAAAAAACCCCAAAACAAAAACATTCATTCTGTTACTGGATATTTTCAATACAAAAACGTTATGACTATTATTTAATTTTGATGATTGCTTTTAAATAATTAAATATTTTCAAACGCTATTTCTTTTGGTCAACATTACCAGTAAAAATAAAATGCAGTATTCTCACCTGCTAGCTTTTTGATCGTTTGCTGCCGCTGAATGATCTGGAGAAAAATCAACCATGAAGAGGATTATTGCTGAGTTTTGAGTAACCATTGTATGTAATTTCTAGCAACCTACAAATACATTTTATTTACAAAAAATGACAGATTGGCTAGGTTTTGTTGAGTTGCTACTCACGAAGCTACTGAGACAATAAGAGAACATTTTACCAGTTTGAGGAGAGCAGCGAATTGAGCGTTCGTGCGAGCGCAGCAGACGGTCAGGTCACTGTTGTCGTCTCTCCTGACCTCCAGCACGTCCAGCAGAGACGAATCCGTGTCGCTGACGGGGTCAGAGTTCAGCTGTACACAAGGAAGACAAACCTCGTCACTCACTGAGACTTGTGCTTGCAGGTCCCCGTGGATAAGTTCACTGTCGTTGAAGAAGACGAAGGCACCGACGAGAAGGACAGCGAGGATACTGATGACACTAAGGACAAGAGAGATGACGGTGACAACGACCAGTTTCCTCCTCCTTCCTCTGGTTTGTGTCTGTCGGCGGTCTGGGAAGCCTCCTCCTTTCACGAGGAGCTCCTCCTCAACCCGCACGGCGTACGTACTGTCACCGCTGGTGGTGGAGTCCATGGAGGACTCGGAGGACAGCCTGGTCTTCATGTCGTTGTTGTTGCTGTCGGCAAAGTTGTTATCGCTGAAGCGACTGCTGCAGGTCTAAGTCCTACTTTGTCTCGTTGGCTTTTCTGCTCTCAAAGGATTGTAAACATAACTAGTGTTGAAGCAGGAGATGACCTAGTGTCTGTGTGTGTGTGAATGTGTGAGATACTGTCGCGAGCAGCGATGTTGCCCTCCCCCTGTCCCTTGGCGGTGGCGAGGTTGTGTGAGCTTTATATAGGTAGCGGGCACAAGGAAGGTAAGCAAAGCCGACCTACCTGACGAGTCACGTGGGGCGAGACACGACCACCGATGAAAGCCCTGGTGGAGATATATCTTTCTTCCTGCACTGTGCCCTCAACTACAGATGTTTACTGACAACACAAAATGGAAGGAAGGCTATAGCACAAAAGCGAACACCTGCACGGGGAAATCAAATTAATGCACCTTACGATGTCAGTAGATGTGTATATCTGCTCAGTGTACATTACGGGACCGTTAATGCTTGACACTATGTACTAACATGCACTTTAGAAGATGCACTTCCGAAGAATATTGATATTTTGAGACAGAAGGCATTTAATTTTTCTGATATTATGGCAAACTTATCCCCTGCACCATGTGAAGAACAGAGGTGAGACAGAGTTAAGTGACCTCGGTTACGTCACGTCGTGACCTCCTTTCAGTTTCATACCTTCCTCTTTCTCTCTGTGTACGCTCGTGTGTTTGTGTGCATGCGAATGTGATTGTGATATGTGTGTGCGTGCGTGCTTTTACGTGTATGTATGTGAGATATTAATTATAAATAGTGTTCATTCCGCCTTTTTTCCAAAACCTGTTTCATGTGTGAGCCATGTATCAAGCGTTGAAGTGATAGTAAGATGACATCTTGATAGCTGGGTAGATAATGAATGTAGAACACACGTGATAAAAAGTAGAAAAAAACCTTCAAACAATAGTTATACAACACGATTTTTAGCACACTGTTTAAAATATAATAAATAATTCATCTGAATTACTTATAAATCAACGTCTTCTAACTGCTAACCTCACACAGGCGCACACACACACTACACGCTACCACCAGAAACTGTCAGATCCCAAGGTCTGTGTTTATTTTCCCTGGCAACGAGGACGATGAAAATTATTATTACTTCTGGACATATGGTGAAAAAAAAAATGTTACTACACTGCGTTGTAGTGTTAGAATTTGCTGTGTAGACATGACAGAAGTAATGATGAACTAACAAAGTGTTTTCTGAAGTATTCCGAGTGGTCCCACTTGTAGTGAGGAGGTGGCCAACTGTAAAGGTGGTCAGACCTGAATTCTCAGAAAGTCAAAGTCAGTCTTCAGAACTAAATTCACAAGTAGTCTCGCGCATGTCAAATCGTTGCTGTAAATTTAAACTGTAAGCGCCAGGAACATTTTCTGGAAAATTGGTCGTTTTTATTTCTAAGAAACCCTGAATGAAAGATTGCTTTCTTTACACTTCTACAATCTGCGGAGACATGTTTGCACACATACCTCCTGGCAGGGTTCACCTACCTGAGTTACAGGTGTCAATACTTTAAGTGTCTGTATGTTAGGTACACGTCTATAAAATAATAGCTCATAATTGAGGGTATGGGGGACATTCAGTACCTCACCCCGTGAAATGAATTGTTAGTAAACAATCCACTGTTAGCATTGCACTGCATAGAATTCTAGTAGAAATTCGTAAATAGAAACTTTATATCTTGCGATGATCGAAACTATCTAGTGGGCAATGGCTGTTAGATAACATAATAATGTACTTAAGGACAGTATATCTGGCTACATTTGAATTTCTACATTCTGATTGCTATGCACTGTATAAACTGTAATATCTACTCATATTTTCTTTCGGAGCTCCCTACGAAGAAAAATTTCTATGTCTCTTGCGAACATAGACAATAAAGATTTTCTTTATCTTGTATCTTGTAATACTAATGCCTACATGTGTATTAAACATTAACAATACACCCAACCTTCTTTCTTATTATGTACATCACGACCAACAAATACGAAGAAAATTAGCTTTCGTTATATATTTCTGGAATACAAGAAACTAAGTGAAACGAAAAATAGGCTTTTGTATATATTGAGTGGAATATTAGTTTGTATAGTGTGTACTGTTTCAGCTTCTAAAATAAACGTTATGTGATAGTAAGTAATGTACAGTCTTCTGTATATAATCAGAGTGGACATACGATGTTTTACGAGAAACAAAGTATCGTTTGCGCTGGCAGGAAGGACAGAAATAGAGGTTTGGGAGAGTAAAGGTGGATGTCGACAGGTGACAAATGACACCCGCTCCCTAATTGTGACAAAACTGACAGCCAGTTGGTTAGACCGTCGACATCCTGGACTGTTGACCGCACACTAAATGACAATACTCGCCAATTACCTCCAATTATACCAGTCCTTGACCTGTCTTTACCTTTATCTAATGTAGATGATTATTTTAGTACATCTGACAATTGTCAGCAAAATCGTCAGATGATTTCAAGGATTTCAATATTGTAGGGTCTCAGTAGTGACAAAAATCAATGTCGATTTTCCGAAATTCAGGTTTGTAATGAAAATAGACAATTTCAAGAAGTTACTTTCGTTTTGATTAGAATTAGTATGGTACGACTGACGCCCCATATGGTGGCAGTGGGTGACATAAGCATGAGACCGTTTCTCAGAAATAGCCGACAATGTTTTCCTAAACCTTTCTCAACTGCTCTCGTATGTACCTGAGAGAGGTCATTGCTTTTAGCTGACAGCGTCTCACTGAGGTCCAGTGACCTGACCCTGATAACCGTCTTGTTGATATGCACCGTGATTACACTTCGGTTACAACATTAGATACAGTCCATGGAAATCCCACAACATACTCTTACTGTCTCAGTGTTATCAAGATAAATCTCGTGTTGCAGATAAAATTATGTAACAAAATCAGGACAATAATAAAATTGTTGGGTGTCTCAGTATAGGATGCTAGTCATGCAGATTTCAATTTTATAGAAATCCCCACCTCTAGGTAACTGTCTTTAGGTGTCACCTACTCCTGTACAAGGTTAGAGTTATATTGATAGTATGTTATATTTAAATAAAAGAATATTAATATCAAAAGCAAGTGAGGATGATAGAAGAAGGACGACATCAGAGACTTTTGTAAGTGAAAGATTTTATCTGTGGTCCTTTTATTTAAAGTTTATGGTAGTCAGTAGAGATGTTCTTTACCTGCTCCATCGTCAATACCATATCACAAACAAAATAGTTAAATGTAGTTTCATATTTTCAAATATCAAGAATAGTCTTCTCTGTGTGCGTGTGTCCGCACTCGCGCGCGGGTGCGTGCGTGTGTGTTTGTATGTGTCAGTTTTTAAGTAAATAGGTGAAACCCAGAGAAAGTGAAAAATCTTGATTTAAAGGCCATGTTATACTAAAACACAAAGAGGTTTTCTTTTTTGAAATAGATGATTAACACTCTGCGGTTTAAAAATAGAACATGGAAATGTCAAACTATTGCGACGGTTGAGTAAGTCGTGTCTGACGGCTTTGACTCCTTAGCCACTTCACCTCGGCCAGGTGATCTCAGATTTCACTTTGTAATAAAGAGCCAAGTCTCCAGGTGAGACTCTATTTATAGACATGATATGAAGGACGATAGCACCACACTGATGAAGCATCAACACCACGCACGAAGAACAGAGGAAACGGCGTATAGAAAAAATTATTATTATTGTAAAAGGACTGTCTGCAGTTAATTTAGTGAAGGAAATTTAAAAGTGCTGTTGTGAGATATTGCATTCAAGATCAATTACCGAACGTTCTGGACATTACATGTAACTACCTTCACAAGACAGGGAACAGAAGGGACGTGAGAATGTACGGCATCGAGTGATGATGGAAGAGACGAGAATACAGAGAATACCTGTGTATTTATGTCTCTACATCTTCACACATCAAAGAACGAAAAACACATAACAGGTTGAATATTTATAGAAAAAAAATTTCAACATTATTACAGATAGCACTGGCCACACATCTTTATTTACTTCAACATAAGAGTATGTAGTTTCAACACACACACACAAACATACACACACTACACACACACTATACACACACACACACTACACACACACACACACAATGTTGTGCTTGTACCAGATTATCACTATCAGGGGAGGCATAGACCAGACTATCAGTCAGGTGTAGCTTGTACCTTTTGAGCGGAATATCATCGGTAACTGTACAGAGGGCGTGCACAACACATGTTATACTGGGTACATGTCACGCACGTCACTCTGGATACACGTCACGTCACTTACCATACATACACACGTCACATACTAGTCAATTTTCACTTGAGATCACACATCACACACGTCAATCAATCACACATCATTTCCAAGTCAATATTAACTCGAGTACTTTGCGCGTCATCACAGTGTAACCACCCGTGTAAACCTGAGACGAAGAGGAACAGTGAAACCTTGCCGTTAGAATACATCTCTGCAAGGGGCCAAAGGTCATCATTCCCGTCATCATCTAGTAGCACAGCACAGTGAGTGTGTCAAACGTGTGTTGCGATGATTCAAGGAACACATTCATATGAGTACACCTACTTCTAATATAAATCAGATCTTCACAGTACACCATTTTAAATCTCAAGATGATGATGATGATGATGACGATGATGTCTTTCTACCCACTCGTGCCAGTCATTCAAAACTTCCTCTCCTGCCCTATTGTAACCATGCCAGACACCCTGCAGCAACTCTACTCGCCCACCCTAAACAAGCCAAAGAAGCTGCCTTTCTCGTCGTTGGACACAGCAGAGGGTTCAGAGACCTTGACGTAGAGTTTGTCTCCCTTGTGGAGAGCAACAAGTCCCCCCACGTAGCTGGTGTGCCGGTCGGTCTGCTGGCTGTACCGGGTGTGGCGAGTTTTGAGCATGATACCTGACATGACGGGGTCTATCAGGCTCTCGCGGTACACGTAGCTGCTGACCACCTGAGGAACATCTTCGTTGTTGTCGTCGCCGCGGTTGTTGTAAAGCATCTGACAGTAGACGTAGTACATGCCGGACGTGACGACGTAGATAGTGTTGTCGTGAAAGGTCAGGCCGGTTCTCACGTGCGACAGTCCAGAAGCATCCGGTCCCTTCCATTGCTGCAATCCTCCCTGCCCTGTACCTAAAGCCAAAATAGACATAAACATTAAAAATCCAGCTGCATCTTTTCACCTAGTTTAGATATTTATATATATTACATAATCTACCGCTGTATTCACAATCTTACTTGAGACCAAACACAGTTTATTTAGAGAAGAAATACACTTTCAATCTCATTTGAGTGCAAGTCGTTTATCTATTCTCTCGACCTTCATCTGTCACCTAGCTCTGTTGATAACTCTTTTCTACTTGAAAATCAGTAGTGATCAGCGGTTGTAGTGGATAGATGTGATTCTGACAGGTAAGGTGTCCTATGACCTGGCACAGCGCCAGAGACTGATATCGCAGGTTGACAAACAATACCCGCCAGCCTGAGGTCAAGCAAACCTCGTACATGCATGTTGACAGTCCAAGATGTGTCACAACTGATTGGTGCATAAGAGGGCTAGGGCTTAATTATTTATTGATAATTAGTCTGCTGCTCTTGCCAAATATTGATCACCGCCACATAGCAGAGGGTTAGGGTGTATCACGTGACATGACGGACACAGAACTACAACCTAGTCTCTCACCAGCTTGAATGAGCAGATGAGCTGAGACTGCACTGCTTGAGCCTGTCTTTGCAATTTTATGACCTCCAGCAGGTTCCAGGATATCTGTAAGAAGATACAGGAGAAAATTAGTCATATCTGAAATTGTCCTCGTGATAATATTTCTGGTGACTGTTGTTAGTAAGTAATTTGTGTGTTTGTGTGTGTGTGACTGTCAAAGCAGGGTGAATGTCCGACGTGTTGGAGGTACTTTGAGGTCTGATTATTCAATAATAAATCCTCGAACATCAATACACCTTTTACTTTGATAGAATGTTACTGCTTCTGCATAAATCAAGTCCACATAGGTAGTACGATAAATTGTAATTTTGTAATTTTTGTATATTTTATCAGGGCAATATAGACTGTTATACAAATAATTTGTTTTATTCTCACCTGTAAGCTTCTGTATCATTTGTTGTCGTTGAATGATCTGAAATAATCAATGAAAAGATTAAGGAGAAATATTGGAAAACAAAACTTTAGGTTTTTATTTTTTGAAATGTTGTTTATTCTCTTAAATACACATTCTTTCCCACAATTATAGCAAGCAAAGACTATTTACCAGTTTAAAAAGTGCGGCGAATTGGACGTTAGTGCGCGCGCAGCAGATGGTTGGCTTGCTTTCGTCGTCTTTCCTGACATCAAGAAGGTCAAGCAGAGATGAACCCTTGCCGCTGACGGGGTCAGAGTTCAGCTGTACGCAAGGCAGACAAACCTCTTCACCCGCCGCAACTTGTGTCTGTTGGCCTCCGAGTATGATGTCGCTGTTATTGAAGAAGACGAAAGCAGTGATGAGAAGGACAGCGAGGAGACTGATGACACTAAGGACAAGAGAGATGACGGCGACAACGAATAGTCTCCGCCTCCTTCCCAGGGCCTGTGTCTGTCGGGGTAGTGGGAAGCCTCCTCCCTTCACGAGCAGCTGCTCCTCAACCCGCACAGCATATGTACTGTCACCACTACTGTCACCACTACTGGCAGAGTCCATGGAGGACTCGGAGGATGGCCGGGTCTTCATGTCACAGATGTCGTGGATGTTGTTCTTTCTTCACGTGGTGTTAGTCTTGCTACTGCCTCCCTCACTTGCTCCAAGTTGTTATGAAATGTTAATCAATTCTCGAGTGGGTTCAAATATTTGTAATGAAGACCACGACAAAAACATTGCCGTCAATATAAATTTAAAGTAGTACATCTACTAGGAGCTTATTGGTGTTTTGTGACACGTGTATAACTAGGACTACTGGTGAGAGAGACACTGCTGTCTACCGCCCTCCCCCAGGCCAGGTGTGACTACCTCCACGGCGCAAGGCGACCTGAGCTTTTGTAGGCCACGTACACGGAACACACACACCTGAGTCCCTGGCGAATCCTGTGCCGGGACCTCTACCTGTCGGGGGAAAATCCAGTGAGGTCACATACTTCTTCCTAGTTTCAGTTCACAAAATCCCTACGTAGAAAGATAATATTTGCGCATAATACTTACACTCAAAGATATCCATAGAGAGTAGATGCAATTATGCTGTATTTGTGATTAAGATAGGGTAATTCCCTTACTTCCAATGCTGTAATTATTGGTATATCCAACACACCTGTATCCTATGGTAACAGTTTGATTGGGTATTTTAGCAGACGATGATATTTGTTTATTCAGGTATTGTATTTTAGACTTTTTTGCGTAAAAGAAATGTTAACTCATTTTTATCATTTTGCTTTGTGTTGTCACGATTAATTAATTTATTACAAAAGGTAAACGAATATTCTCATTGTTACCAGCACTCTCAATAGACATTACTACAATTATTATAACCATCTTCGTCATCTTTGTCGTCGTCATCATCGCTGTATTGTAAAGATTTAAAAATATATTAAGGGTTTTAGTAGAATACATTAACTCTTTTGAAAAGAGTCTCAGTCCGACCTTTGTTTGTAGCCGAAATGTTGCCCAGGAGACGGCCTTCCACACTTCACCTGCCGTATGGAATGCTCATGAAAAAAACATAAAAAAATTCTTATGCATAAAAGAGTAACAAGGTCATTTACCAGAAACTAGATACACACCACTAACCCGACAGGTCAGGGGGAACATAAATTCATATCTCCAGGAGCTATAGACTTTTAAATCCGCGTAATTTCCAAGGGGTTGGAAAATGTCTCCACCTTTCTTTTTAAAAGCAGGTTTGTGTATGTCTCTTTCAGAGCTCGCTCAGGTGTGTGTGTGTGTTGGTGTGTGTGTGTGAGAGAGAGAGAGAGAGAATGTGTGTGCGTGCGTGTGTGTGTGCGCGTGTGTGCATGCTTTCCTTTTGTGATATACAAGAGCCTGAGGTGACACGCACGGACACACACGTTTCACAACACGGAGATGAGCAACATTTATTGCACGGACGTGTCTGTCGACTGCTGTCAGTTATCAGTCGTCGTTGTTGTGTCAACGACTGACAGCTGCTCCTTACTGTCGATGTCGAGTTTCAGTTTATGATTTCGTGTGTAAACTCCATTTGATGAGCTAGTAACACGATATTAAAATAAAGTAGTAAACATTAAACAGGCAGCCAGTAGGAGAGAGAACACTCACGGGGGAGATAGTTGACGCGGAACATTCTTCTTATATACCTCCCACACCTCTCCCCCCCCCCCCACACACACAAATAGACACACATACATACAGACATACCTACCTGGATGCTACATCCTAGACTTGTCGGCACCATCATTTTCCGACAAACACGAAGGACGGGGATGTAGTTATCAAGATAGAACAACATCGGGCACGAAAATAGTTTTCTTCTGTTAAAATGCGATGCCGCGACAAAGAAAATTTTCTCTCGCTTTATAAATTTGATACCAGGACTAAAATACCATCTACTGGGTGTGGACACTGTTTAAACCCACGGAATTAAGACACTCGTGTAGTTGCTACTCAAATCTCGCCAGGGGTCTCGTCTTACTCTAGTTTCACAGCTACGGGCCCTGGGTGTTGATACTTGCCTATATCTTGCAAGTCAGACAAAAACAAAATTAATTAGCCTGACATTGTACTATTGCTCTGATTTGTTTGAAATCATCGAATTTTTATGATGGCGGGTCAAATGGCTGACATATTCTCAGCTTTCTCCATAGCAACAGTACAAGTCATGTAGTTGATAAAGGACTGTAAATCTTACTACATGATACAAAAGCTGTTTCTAAGAAAGTCAACGTTCGTCTTTACCCCGGACTTGCACTTGATAAGGAGCTAGTTCACTAGGTGCACACAGCAACATGCAAGGGGTACACTTGTAAATCTTCAGTTATACACGGGGTACACTAAGTCTTCAGTCCTACTTACACGGGGTACACTGAGCTTACCAAATGTCTGGTGTAGCATATACAGCTCACTGTGTGCACATTATTGTCATGTAAAGCAACCTTCAGGGTGCACCCGAGCGTTTCGATAAACATTTGACCCTGCGTCGAGACCTCCAGGCCTACATTACAATAAAAGATTTACGAGAAGTCAGGTACACCAGACATTTTTGACTTTGTAGCTTTGCATTTATTTTCAAGAAGCTGTCACACGGACATGCATTGTTCACTACTACCCTTGTTATTGTTTCGAATTATTACAATGCATGCACAATCACGCTTCATCATATATACACAAACTGATTCTTAATGACCCCTCTCTCTCTCATATAAATGTTAAAATGTATAGATAGAAATGAACTGTATATACACATACAGAGATAAAGAGAGACTGGCATTTTTTCGGATTTCGGTCACAGCCTAATTTGTTTCGCTTTATCCGACACCGACATAGGACAAATAAAATAATAGAAACAAAAGCAACGCAGCTATACCAGTAGCTGGTCACAAATGATTGAATGTTGAAACAAAACACAAAATGAGTCTAAGTTTGCAAAACTAGTCTTATCGTCCAAAAAAAAAATAGCCTTAGCACCAGTTAACCTGAGACATGTATCTTTGGAAACATATGGTCATCAGGTACCCACACCCGACAATGACTATACATGGGTATGTATACCAGCTAAATCGGATAAACATGGTGTCAATGTTTGCGATGATAAAGGAGAGGATGATGATGTTAGCGTGGAGTCTAGTCCCTTTGCAACACACATATCCAGTGTCAAGAGATGCTGGTAAACAACAATTTATGTATGTAAATAAAGAGGATTTGTATCAAGCGGTGGGTAAAGTGACAGTGAGAGGACAGTTGTGACCAGTTGTTTGGATGATGGAAAACCGACGAGTACATTTGATGTTGATATAAAAAGGTGAAGGTCTCAAAAGGTCGAATTAAAACAACAACAACAACAACAACAACAACAACAACAACAACAACAACAACAACAACAACAACAACAACAACACTAACAACAACACTACTTACTCATTTGGCATGTTTATTACAAAAGACAGAGAATGTGTGTTGCTTGATGGCGCATTAAAGTAACAGAAAAGAAAACAAGTTCAGATCTTTGGTACTTCAGCTTGATGCTGGCAAACTTACATTTCACAAGTTATTTTATTTACGTTTGGATGTTGACACTAACCTATGGCTGAGTATCTCAAATGAAGTTATCCCAAGTTTCCTAGTCATCCTACCCCAAGCATGCCAAATACCCGTTTTCTTTGAAGTCTAGTCCCCGACCTTAAACATGCCAAAGAAACTGCCCTTCTCGTCATAGGACACGAGGACGGGTGGGACAGCTTGACATAGAGTTTGTCTCCCTTGTGCAGCAGGAGTTGTCCCCCGACAAAGGTGCTGTGTCGGTCTTGTTTGTCACCCTGGGTGTGGCGGGACTTGAGCACGATACCCGACATGTTGGGGTACATCAGGCTAGTGACGTACACGTAGCTGCTGGCCACCTGAGGACCGTCATCGATGCTGTCATCGCTGATGTTGTAGAGGATCTGACAGTAGACGTAGTACGTGCCGGATGTGATGACGTAGATAGTGTTGTCGTGAAAGGTCAGCCCAGGTCGCACTAGTGACCAGCTGCTCTCTTCAGGACCTTTCCACTGCTGCTTGTCTTGAGATCCCGACCCTGGAACAGGTGAACAGGTGAAACCATGCAAATACTGGCGTGTCAAGGGTGACAGTGAAAGGTTACATGAATTTCAAGATGGAGGTGAAAACATAATGTAGATGGTATAAAGGTCAAGATGGCAGATGACAAGCTATGAGAAGACGTTTGAATTAACGAAACGAATTAGCAAAAGAGAGAAGGAAAATTCGTAGTGCGTGTGTTTGCTAGTCTGCTATTTGTAAAATCTCTTCACGTGTGTCGTACGTCATCCTTACGTACTCAATAGTACTTGTTGTTTGTAGGTTTCTTGCTAAAGAGTCATCAATGATGTAAATAAACCTGTTCCTTCCTTACCTGGTTTCCAGAGCAAGTGAGCGGATACCTCCATCTTTGTGTTTGTACTCAAGAGGCTGACGGCGTTAGGCGGCGCTTTAAGCTCTGCAGATGACAATAAACACAGAAGTCTTGTGATATACACTTCATACATCATACACCCCGTTACACACACACACACACACATATATATAATGTATTCTATGCACACCGAGATATAATTACACTGAGAAAACACATCGGGCGATGCACGCTGTAACATCATGACATCCGGCAATGAATGCTTGAGTGCCAGTGCGACTTTTTGTTACATCTATTTTTATTTATTAGTTATTTTATTACCTGTTCTCTACTAAAATGATGAGGTCTTCTAGGTTCTTAAAAATGTTTTGAATCAGCCTTTTGACACAGTTTACGCCAAAAGAAAAAAATTTTCTTGATCAAAGAAAAATCCTTTTAATTAAAACTACCATAGGACAAAGAATGTTAGTGTGTTCTGTATTATTATATTTATTTATTTATCAAGAGTGATATATTGTGTTTTTGAATAGACGGACAGAGGCTCACCATAACGAGATAAAAACATCCCAATGTTAAAACAAATGTCAAGGACTAAGTAGGTAGTTCTCAAAACTAAGAAACAGATTCGCTAGTAGCCTGTGTCTTACCTGAAGATGCTCGAATGCTTTCTTGACGCTGGAGCATCTGAAATCGAATTGGCTTCAGGTAGTTTAATCTACATAATGTGGTTTAATTGGAAAAAATATTTAATAATTTCCTTGGAGGTCATTGTAAACTAATGTATTCAGAACGATATTATCACATTCTAATTAGCGATACTCAATTAAAGCTGTGTTCATACTTTCTGCTATATACAATGGCAAGACTGTAATTATAGATGGAAGGGAAGAGCCGAGTTATTAGAGCGCTGGCGTCTAAACTGAAAGGGTCGCAGGTTCGATACCCGAGTAGCGCTGCAAACTTCCCTTAGTAGACACATCCGGTAGGAATGGGTACCCGACTTCAGTGAGGGTTGGGAAAGGTAAGGCAGCAAACGGAAGGTTGGTTCCGAGAAACGTGAGGTCTCTAATACTTCACCCCTCCAACGACCCTAAAAGGTCAGGGACGACCTTACTTGATATGTATCTGTGTTGTTGAGTGAACATGTCCAGACGTTAATTCCGGCGAACATCTCATGTATATACAAAGACTCGGGAATATACGAGAGTACATATAACATATACTTACCAGTTTGAAAAGTGCGGCCAGTTGTGCATTAGTGCTTGCGCAGCAAATCTTCAAATCGTTGTTGTCTTTTATGACCTCCAGCCCGTCAGGCAGAGGTGAGAGCAGGTCAGCGACAGGGTCAGAGGTTAGTTGAGCGCACGGGAGACATACTTCGTCTTGTAAGTTAACAAGTTGTGTTGACAAAGCATCGTTCAAGAGCAACCACCCAGCAGCAGCAACGGCCAACAGCAAGCTGGCAATACTCAGACACACGGAGATTCCAACGATGAAGCCTAAATTTGTTCTTGTCTTTTGAGATCCTTCTTTCTTCACCAGGAACTCGACTTCCACAGGGAGGGCATAGGACAAGCTGCTGCCTCCCCCGATGCTGCCAGATGCTAGGGACGATACTCGACTATCAGACATATCAAAACCTTTGGACAACAACTTTGCTTCAAGAGTTTGAGAGTCAGACTTCTATACATGAGCTAAAGAAGGCGGGTAATTTGTTAGGTATCATGAACACAAACGTCTTGTATTTAAATTCTCCGATACTTGCAGTCAAATAATCCTACTTTCATTATAAACTACAGTTTGAATCCTCCATTTTTTAATCTGAAATATCTTGCCGCGCTTTCATAGCCGCTCTCTCCATTGTTTCTATTAAGTTACATAGAAATTCTTTACTAATTTCCTACCGTGTTTGTGCCGACTTCTACAAACATTCTCATCCCTCTACAGCTTTGCTTCCTTCTAAAGCCAACAGGGTATATCCGGGGTCATGTGACAAAATGTCGTGGTTGACTGAAGAAGTGGGGTTTGAGCAGTTTAAGGCACTGACGTGTAAGAAGCTCACCTGTGGCTGCCACCTTCACGGAAGTGGAGAAGGTTAAAGTTACTCCTGATATAAAAATGCAACAGGACACTCCAGTCTAATCATGTTTCTGTCTCACAAGAAAGTAGAAGATTTGTGAAGGGGGTTTCCGAGAAAAGAAAGAACGAAAACGATTAGATAGATAAAAAGAAAGGAGATAACGAAACAGGGTGATAATAGAAAGAGAGGAAGAGAGCACACTAGAGTGGATTAAAGATTGGCAAACAAATAAAAATAAACGAATTTAAATATTTCAAATAGTCTGTAAGCTAGTGCTGAACACACCGTAAATCTCTCGGTTCTGTAGACTACTACTACTACTGTTCGCTGGTACATTGCTGTATTCTGCCCTATAGAAAGGCTCAAGGCACTGCCCTATAGTCAAGTTTAAGGCGATTCACAAATGACAGATCACGAGATTGAGAAGGAACCGAAGCCACCGACACGGAAGAGACACTACATTCCACACGCACGATGGTAGGTTGTCACTAATATACACAATCACAATCACAATCACACACGAGGAAGACGTCAGATAAGACAAAATACAACACAGCTCTGTCCCTCCAGTTAGACGGGGGGATACCACTCTCTCTCTCTCTTCCCCCTCATGTGGATTTCGCTCTCTCTCGCTGCGTCCATGAGTATGTGGAAATGATTACAACATTCTGGTAAATGAAACCGCCAACAGTGGCTACGGGGCTACACACAGATGACTGAACACCCACCAGCCATCCCGCTTGTCGTCGCTCCTCGTTGTAACAATCAAGATGGCTGACTCACAGGGTGCCAGGACGTGTAACAGGCCAGACTTACCCACTAGTTGCTCGGGTGTAAACAGAAGTACCCTCTATACCCTGACCACTCTGTGTTTCTACTTGTTTATCAATTATCAAACAGCTAGTGACAGGTAATCAGAAATAATGACAAATACACAACCTATGACATAATACATTGTCATCTCAAAGGTTGACTGATAGCCGACTGCTGCAGGGAGAAGAGTCAAACTAAAGTTCACAGAAAGTCTGATATAGTAGTACAGAACATTCTAGTAAGATATGAAAGTCCGCTGATCACACATTACAGTCTGTCCGTGTCATCTGCTTGTAATGTCGTGAATAAGACAGACCACAAGGAAGCTTCCTTGTTGCGAGGCAAGTCTGTCTGTGGGCGTGTGGCTTCATTCTAGGGATAAGTACTCACCTTACAATAGTCAAATCGTTTGTTGACAAATTAAGGTCGGGAAATTAACCGTCAATATTTAAATTAAGAAAAAAGAAACGGTGCATAGAAACATCGTGAGAACATCGTAGACCGGATGAATGCTTTCCTCCCTACTGCCAGATTCTAAGGACGACAATGGACCTTTGCACCTCATATAAAGCCTTTGGTCAACAATTTTATTTTAAGAGCCTTAATCTCAGACCTCTTCACTATTGAAGCTGTTTTTGGTATCCTTTCTCTAATTTTCATGTGTTTATGATCTTTAATTTTTACAATACTTGGCGAGAACCTCAACAACTCCTTGTGCACTTCGATTTCCTTGTCTTCTACAATAGCAGATGGCTTGAAGGTCTATTTATAGCGTTGTTGGTATTGATGATTGCAGCTTAGCAAAGTGACAAATAGGGCATAAACGTAAAAAAAAAAACCAAACTGAACAAAAATAATAATAAAAAAGTATTTTTGGTATTTTTTCCTATCTCACTGTGTTGATTTTTATCTAATTTTTTTGTGCATATGCCAATGTATGTCATTATGTGTGTAGATAATAGAGACCTTGCTTTTTCTTATTTTTAACCATCATTTTTTATCAATGAATGATTGTTCGAAAACTTTGTTTAAATTTTTTTTTTACTGTTTTGCTTCTCTTCGATAATTTTAACTCTAGATCCTTAACGGTGTTCGTCAAATTATTATTATTATTTTTTTCTTTTTTTTTTGCAACAAAGCACACCGGTATTTGCCAAGGAAACATGCTCACATCTGTTAATTAAAAACATGTTGCTACTATTCTAAAAATATCGGAAAGTATTTGCTACTTCTCGTTGATCAAACAAGCTGTTCTTATAAAATCCTCAGTCAGCAGGACATGTTTGGTAAAGGCGTGCCTTCTAGTTTCTAGTTGGAGAATCGCTTTCATGTCTTTGTTGCTTTGACAATCTTTGAAGCTGACAGACAAGACCTTATTGTTTGAGACTACATCTCGGTGTCTGATGTCTGGGTGTTGGCCCCATCCGCTGGTGCTGGACGATTTCTCTCAGACTGTGCCACCTGGACAGTTCCTTAAGAGTTCTACCTGGGTATGACATCTGCTTCAGATGACACCTCCAGCACAATGACTTCTACATTAAACTCGAGTGCATGTAGTCACGCGTTTCTCGACACCAACAATTCGAATGGTTGTGAGAGTCAGAAAACCCGACATCTGATTGAGATGATATTTTACACAGGTTTTGGAACTCTCAAATGTCTGGTTGGCATGACGACCACCATCATCAGCTGTATGGTGTTTCGGCGACAGGGTCTTCGAGATCGTATAAACGTGGAATTGTTTTCACTTGCTCTGGTTGACTGCTTTTACTTCATCGGTTTCTTCGCTCAGTTTCCTGTACCCTTTTTCATCCGTCTACACAATAGTCATCTTTATGAAGAGTACTCATCCATATCAACAGTAACATTGACAGGTGTAATTCGCGGCTTCTCCCTGACATCAGGTTGTATCAACATGGTGGTGGCTGTGGACACGCGTGTGTGTGTCGTGTGTCCACACCGTGCTGCCAGCATTATGCGCACCAAGACAATGATTTTCCTGATAGTCTCGTGTTTCCTATTCATACAAGTCGCTTATTTTGTCTGTCCGTTGTCTTATATCCCTCTCAAAATTACGACAGGAGAAAGTGTACATTGGTCAATTGTTACATCTAAATTTTTTTCCGAAAACAAATTATTTGTATATTTCTTAAAAAATATTGTGCTTGAAACAGGTCTCCCTCTTGTTAATTTGACGACTGTGTCGATAAGCACCATCATCACAGTAAGCAGGCTGAGATCAGCGATATCATGGAGAGCAAAGAGCAGTCACATCGCGAATAACTTCAACATCCGACAGGTGGCGCTAACGAAGATGCTGGTGGTCGTGGCCGGTGTTTATATTGTAGTCATGCTACCATACGTAGCCTGCCAGCTGAGCTTGTGTTTTATTTTCTCCATTTTAGGGGAAGCCAGTGTTCTGGACATGTTCATGTCTGGCCTTGCGGTGGTGAACACAGTTACTCAAGTCAACGGCTGCATCAACTTCTTTATCTATTATCATCGCTCCTCCAGATTCCGTCAGGAACTGCGGCACATGTTAACATGTTGTGTGAGAACATCACACACATCATCTACATCAGCCAGTCATCAACAACCTTATTTGAGTGATACATTTTAAAATAAAATTTTACCTAATTAGTAAATGTATCGGTTGTGAGCTTAACACTAATAATGTACCGCAATCCGCACTGCCACCTTTTCAATGTACTGCAGAAAATATTTAAAGGGAGGTTATTCGCTCAGTCGCTTCAGGCTATACCATTCACAATGGTCTCCCCTTTTACCTCTCCGACTCCCATATTCGGACTGCCCACGTTTTGTAATTTCATTTATATATACATAATGTGAAACAGTGAAAAATTGTTGTTGGAAGCCTCTATTGTGGAACGATAAAGAAGAGCGACTGATTTGCGCGAGGACTTTTAGAAGCCGCGACTCGCCGGTGGTCAGGTGACAGTAGGTAGTTAGCTTGTAAACACCAGCAGGGTGCGGATACACTGCCAAAGGTCAAATTCTTAGACATACAGCAGTCAGGTAGAATCGATGCTAAGGCCATTTTTTAAGTAACATATTTTTAGTAAATAAATGTTGAGTATAATCAGTGAATATTTATTTTACATCACGTATGATTAAAAAAAAGAAATATTGGTTTGTAAGTAACTATTAAAAAGGGTAGGTTGTCTTTGAAAGAGCTGATGGATAAAAAAAAGCTAAGGAACTTCCATATCCTAGTGTTTTCTTTTGTGGTGTAAATTCTGTTTTTTAAAATAGAAACACCTGCTGGATGTAATAAACGTTTACAGTTTTACAGTTAGTCTTCCTGTCACCAGAACAAGTATGGTCACACGACTTTTACAGCAGTGGAACTCTTTTCTCTTCCATATCAACCCGACTACCACCATTGACTGCTTCAAACGTGAACTAAAACATTTCTGCTGCATGAAAACTAATTCCTAATAACAACCCAAATTCCGCTAATCCGTTTTCTAATCCGTTCTTTTGCTTGTTTTCATCTATTAACAAGTCTGCCTTCTTGTCTTCCTCTGCAAATTAACGAAACTCTCAATGCCTTGAGTGTGTTCTCCCTCATGATCGCGGTCATGCGCTTACACATCACACCTTGTCGTCATTATTATTATTATTATTTTTATCGTATTGTAGCCGAGTGGTGGGGTTTATGGAGTGGCAACAACAACCGTCCAACACTTAAATAAAGGCAGGAACCGTCAGCAGGTGCGCAACCCTGTAATGCACGGGCGAGAACAATGGCCACGGTTACTCCGCTTGTTTTTGTCGTCCTTTTCTGAACCAGTGTCGTCTGCTCTTTTTTTGTCGTCACCTTATTTTGACGTCACATCACCTTATGTCATTTGCTCAAGGGTTAGATTTGAAATCTGCGTATCGGCAGTGTCGACTTTAAACTTTAATTAATTGCCTTTCACCAGCTACTTGACAAATGACATCCGGGCCTCTACATCATTAAGAAGGAAAATATTTTTACTTTCGGTTACTTTCATACTAAGAAAAACACGAAGTTAATATACCTTCCTATGGTATGAGTCCTGCATTTTTGTTACATGAACTTTTTAAAAATTAACGAAAAATTCAGAGATTTTTCTCTGACAATTGTCCTTTTCTAGACCATGATATTGCATGCGAATACCACTTACCTATGATTACCTCGCGTTCCGAAAGCCAGTAAAACACAAGCGAGTTCTTGTTTCCGTTCTTTATTGTCGGTACAGTAAAACACACCTGAGATCTGCTTTTGTACAATTGTGCATCTGTAGCTGCACTTTCTTGCTTTGACAAATGTATGACTACGACATTTACAATGACGATGATCGTTATCATCATTACCTCATTATCTATAGGAACGGTCTTTATAGAATCGTTACGCGGATACTTTTAACTTTACGACTTTTACACAGTAGAGAAACTTCATTTAAAACACAACATTGTATGACACTGTTAGCCTTTACTTTTGGTTACTCGCAGAAAAGAAACAATAAAGATGAAGAAAGTTTAAATTATAAATCAAGAAACCTTCTGTCTTTTTTTCCTTTTTGTGAAATAAGGAAAAGCGCGGGCGGATGAGCGAGGGTGTGCATCTGATGACGTCACGTTTTTGCATGTAAGTTTTGAATGAGAAAAGTATTTTGCAAAATACATCAAACCAAATCAAATCAAATCAAACTTTATTGTCTGTCCGAGGAAGTCCAAGACATAATTTTTTCTTTTGTTGACAAGCCCAACCACATATATGAGTATACATATATACAATACAATACAATACAACTTTATTCATCCGCAAGGGCAATTATAGGTATGATGACACGCCAGCACACTAGAGGCAAGATTATGTAAGAGATTAAAGGGAATAGATTCTGGCGACATACATACACACACACACACACACACACACACACACACACTCATATAGTAACACAGCAAGTTCAGTGGGCACCCCGCACAAGGTCACCTCAGGCTGACACATCATCACAGCTAGTGAAATTTAAAAAGTGGATGGCTCGCGGAATGAACGAGTTAAGGTAACGGTTCGTTCGACTTACCGGTACAGCGTATCTGTGACCAGACCGCAGGAGTGAGAACTCACTCGCCAACACATGACCAGGAATAGTTAGGATACGAGATGCCGTCCTAAGGATTTGCTGCTTATTTAAGAGGGCTAAATCCCTCTGCTTGGTTCCGGTGATTTTGGAACAGATATATATACAGTGATACCTCGGTTCTCGAACATAATTCGTTCCGGGAGGACGGTCGAGAACCAAATTGTTCGAGAACCGAAGCAATGAAACCCATAGGAAATAATGGAAACTGGATTAATTCGTTCCAAGCCCCAGAAAAGGCCTATTTACTGGCCTAATTTGTATATAATATATAGAAAAACATGAGTCTCAACAAGAAATAAGAAATAAAAGTGTATTTATTAAAACAAACAAAAAAATAATAAAATGTACAGTACAGTAAATTTTCATTTACTGTACCTGTACCAAACTTTATGGCAGGAGGGAATGAATGTGGAGGGAGGAGGGAAGGGGGATGGTTATTGTCACTGATGACGCAAGCAAAGCGCGCTGGGCAGAATGAACGCCATTCGGCTCAACTCGGCTCATCTCGGACGTTCGGATGTTCGAGTTCCAAATATTTGTTCGAATTCCAAGACAAAATTTTCTCGAATTTCCTGGTCGAATACCGATTTGGTCGAAAGTCAAGGCGTTCGAGAACCGAGGTATCACTGTATATACACAACATAATTAAGATGCACATCCCTTAGGGATACCCGTGTTGAGGATCTGCTCGCCTTACCAAATCGTTCCATCCATTGACAGATTTACCCGTTCAGACGAGCTCAACACTACTGTACCTGTTGGTGGAACTCTGACCCACCCTGTGTGGTCGCTCCTTCAAGAACGATCGTATCACAGAGCTAGGCTGGTGTTAAAATCCAAGTCTAGTAGGCGTTCTACTTAAGGGTGGGGCTGGACTGTGTTGAAGACGTTGGAAACATCCATGAACAGGAACCAGAGGTGTCCAAGTGTTGTAGGATATCATCTAAAAGAGTGAGAGTGGCATCAGATCCCCAACTACGTGGCCTGTAGGCAAACTGCAGAGGATCCAGGCGATCAGCACAGTGTAGGTTATCAAACTTCCCACAACCCTATCCAAACTTTTGCCAGCACCAGACTACCGAGCTCACCACCGACCAGCTTCACAACCTCCCACTATCACGACTGCTGACATTTTATTCTCCGGACAATCACTTTGATAACCTACTCATAACTGCTGGTCATGTGTGTTTCCTACACACGTGTTTAAGTCTCTAAACAATAGCATCGTAAATATGTACTAAGTACATTCTTTTTGAATAACAGCATTGATAGGAAAAGCCCAACTGAGGTTAGAGGTGCTGTGACGATAATCACACATGTTGTCATATCTTTGAGTTGTCTATCAGAGAAGCGAAAATATATTTTAATCTTATGGTGTCCAGAAATTTAATTTTAGCTTGCTTAATTTCTGCTGAATGTAAATCACACACACACACACAGAGACACAGACACAGACACACGGAAACACACACACACACACACTCACACGAGCTGACATACCTGCAAACGCATAATTGCATTCACAGAAATCCACATAAGAGACATTAACACGAAATGGCAGGTACACCACCCGACGTTTGTATTTTACATTTACTTTCATCAAACTAAATTGCACAGTGCTCTGGTTATCTGAAAATGGAGGGAAAATAACAATATAAGATAAAAATGTAATCCTCAAAAGTGCTTAGAATCAATGATTGCCTACCTGTTTGAGCTAAAAGTTCATCTGAGATGCACATGAAAATTACTCGTTAAATACATTTTACCAGAAAGACAATAATATTTATGTTTGTTTTGTTGCATTTCTTGAGAAGACTTCGAAACTGCTGTCAGAAACTAGTTATTAGGTACTAGATTTTTGAATAAGAATATGATTATACTTTCAGTACATGTGTAAATGCTTTTTTTCAATTCCCAGAGAATGCAGCAATTATTTTGAACAAATGTTATATTTTTAATAAATGACTCTTTGCGCCATTTTTAATGTTTCTTTGTACAAAAGCAATTACCTCAAAGTGTATTTATCTGCTTTGATGTGTTCCTTTAGAGATATGTTTTGTTACTGGGATGGCAGATGACTTTGAGAAATCAAATATGTCGGCTATAATACAGAATGTGGAAGCGAGCAGCCTTAGAGGTTGGACTAACTGGACAGAACTGCAGGACTACCTAGTGAGTGAGAAGGTTTACCGCTACATACTACTCACATTTGGCGGTTTTGTGCCGTTTGTCGTTTCGCTCATTGGAATCCCTGGAAACATAGTCTGCTGCGTAATATTCCAGCGCCTGGGACTCAGGGACCGCATGAATCTCTGTCTCTTCTCTCTTGCCCTCGTTGACCTTCTTCACGTTGCTTACGCATTAGTGTGGTCATCTAGTGTTCTGTTGACCTACTTTAGTTGGTTTGGATTGGACGAGGAGAAGTACGTCACGTGCCTGCGTGTCAACCTTGGCGTTTCCTACGGTCTTCGAACGACCTCTGGCCTTTACTTCCTCGTGATTGCAATTGAACGGTGCTTCTGTGTGTTGTTCCCCCTGCGTGCATCCTCCCTACTGCGCACCCGCACGATGGCAGCACTGCTACTTGTCTTCGCTTTTTTTCCTCAGCTAGGATTTAGTCTATTGCCTTTAAAGTATAAAGTCGAACAGGTTGTGACAGTCGTTGGTGTCCGTTGGCAGCTTGTCCCATCCACCATGTGGTATCAACACAGAGTTATCATGGACGCCATCTTGTATATGATTATGAGCGTTGTAGTGCCAATAGTAACCTTTTTAATTATTTTCCTAGCGACAGTTATTACAATAATCAAGCTAAGAGCCGCGATGTCGTGGCGGGAGAAGGCGACCTCCACCATTGACCACAGTCACGTGCAGCAGACAGGACTGACCAAAATGTTGGTCCTCACCTCCTGCGTCTACATCATCACCATGGTGCCGTTTGTGTCGCTAATCATTATCCATCTCGTTATTCCCGAGTTTTCCACCAGCGGTCGGTATGTTAACGTGTACCTGGCTTACTACGCTGTGGCTGGTGCAGGTCCCTTCATCAACAGCGCCGTCAACGTCTTATCTACTACAGTCGTTCATCGCGTGTTAGAGCAGAGCTGCGTTTAATATGCAACTGCAACTTGTCAGAAACTTAATATAACAATTCAGATAATTGAAAGATGGCCAGCGACTGTCCTTTCAATCATTTTTCTTGCTTTGATATCCCTTCTTATTTCATTCTTATTTAGCACTATTGATTAGTTCTAACGTTCTCTTAGAATGAACTGAAATTTTGTTTATTTTCATCCGTAGTATAAGACATCTTGGTAGTACACTTCGTCGTAATTATTCTCTTGATGGTGCAGTAGCCCTTATACAGTCAATACAACTGTTGAAAGGGAGCGAGGACCTTCCAATCGACACAGATCCGAACCCTGTCCCAGTCTAGGGACGTACCCGTGATGTCTTTAACGAGTGCTTGCTGTCATACGCACCAAGATAAGGTAATGTCGGGTACAGCCGCCGAACGAACACCAACTTGGTGCAACATGATTCCCTCAACGGACTCATGCACATAAAGATTCACTGGTAGATGTAGCAATAAAATGTCCCAAGAACAGGTTTATTTTTTGGATGTTACAAATTCTCCCGACTGAAGTAGATCAGTACTTTGGTATTTAATCAAACTGAGCCAAACGGTGATTACTGCTAAAGAACCATCTATATCTTACAGCTATAAATCTTCGTTAAACAAACTACATTTTTTATACGTATGAAATGGTAAACTGATATAGTAACATTCTGGTAACTGGTAAAATGAGGCATCAGGAGAGGTAAGAGCAAATTATTAGCGGGTGTCAGTTATGATTTGCTTATGTGAGAATAGAAGAAATTATATATGTTGGACTCAGTTATGTGAATGACTACTGGTGTATTGTTCATTTGTTTTCTTCAGGTTTAAGGAAAAAACATGTCAGTGCCGAATCTCGTGGAAAACAAATATATTCATCATCGGCCACCGTGTCTTCTCGGGGAGGTTGGCGAACTACTTACATTTCAAACTTGACGATAGCGTTTCCAGAACCTTCCAAAAGCTCTCGCTACAGTAAATGACTACAGCACAGTCTGGCACAAAACTACCTACCCTTGACCTTTGCACTATTTATCTATCTATTCTCTCACCAATGAACGCGGTATCAACAGAAAAAGTATATCTCATCTGGATGGGGGCATAGTTTAATCAAGGGAGATAGCTATGCTTATTTTATTGCACGACACAGTTGCACTTCGCTCCCTTTTGATTGTGGTAGAGTAGAGCATCTCATCAACAAGAAGGACGCTGGCAATGAAACTAATGATTATTAAGTTGGTGACAACGAAAAGAAAAAAAGTTTTCGTAACGAATATTATTAAGTCTGCGTGACGTACAAATATTGATAAGTTGTCACAAACTTTTTACAATTTATGTGTTCTTTATTGTCCAACATATTTTCACAACTCTAAAACATGTTTAATTTAAAAACAAAAAGTGTAAAAATATGAAGACATAATACTGATAAGAGGAAATTTAAGTACATCAATCTAAACGTTTTTTTTTGCGCATGTAACAGCTGCCTTTTGAAGGTAAATTGATTGCCGTTAGTGATATGTAACATGTAACAGGTACACGGGATCAAGAGAGCAGTAGACCACGGTACACATATTGTCAGTAAAATATCCATCACACAATATCAGTAGATTATCCCCTCACACAATGCCAATGTAGTATACCCTCACAAGGTAAGTTCTCCCTTACATTGACAATAGAGAATCATATTGCTAGTAATCTTCTCACACAACCTGTGGAGTATCCTCCCTTCACACAACATTAACAGCAAAAAGTAAATCTCCTTGTATATCAGTGTAGCTTTATACAACAGTCCGTTGTCAGGATGTTGTTGGCAGAGAATATGATTGAATGCACACAGACTCGTCTCCGTTATTATTTCAATACAAGATAAGTACAATGAAATACTATTGCAGATAACAACATATATAGATATATAGATAAAAAGAAATAATGCACAAAATAAGTATCAGTCATAAGTGTCCCGGAGACACCACTTGTGTCATATCTGACCTCAACTGCTTTACATTGAAGCAATAAATGTTTTGTAATTTACATATTGATATCGTGATGAATGTTTGTAGAACTTTCTTAACGCAAGTCATTGCAGCCATATAAACTACTATTACAACGTAGAATTAAATGTCTCTATTATTTACATACGTATTCACAGTAATCTCGCACACAGTGCAAATTGTTTTGTCCTAAGACATACGAATGATGTGAGCATCTCGTCATGACAGGCTGACGCTGGATGTCACCACATGATTGTAACAGTAGACTGTGATGTCTAACCCTGTTAAGTGTAGCTGTGACACAGGTGTACACGAGGACTAACAGACATTGAAATTCACAACAGATAGTAAATACAAGAAACTGTTGCCAAGGTGAGAGGACGTCCCTCTCAGTTATAAACATCTTAAACACTGTGTTTAATGATAATTAATACAAATGTTTAAAACGCCTCACATCATCAGTGTAAAACTATAACCCTTGGCAAGGTAGCCTCTCACTAGTTTAACATCCATAAATAATTATGTACATTTTTATGCGTACGTACATATCCATAAGCATAAACACTTTGATGTGGATGTCTTTCTTCAATATAAAATATTTTACCTAATATATGATGTATGAAGCAATTCTTTTGTCAAGACAATAAATCTAATAATAGTCAATTGGTGAACATTTACATTGGGCATTTTGTTACGGTGTTTACAAGTTTATATCATACAAACGCCTTTTCTGTGTCTTAATCGCCTATCCTAAACAACCCGAAGAAGCTTCCCCTCTCGTCATTAGACACAAGAGTTGTGTTCGAGGTCCTGACGTACAGCTGGTCGCCGGCCTGCAGCTGGAAAAGCCCTCCGACATGAGAGACGTGGAAGTCCCTGTCGCCCCCGAGCCGAGTGTGACGAGCCTTCAGCAGGATACCCGAGATAGGGGGCAGCACCACACTGTCACGATACACGTAGCCACTGACCACGTGGGGTCCACCTTCCAAGTCGACGTCAAACAGGAACTGAGCATAGACGTAATACACACCCGGGGTGACCACGTACAGTGAATTGTCATAGAACCTGAGGCCAGGTGTGACATGAGACAGGTGTGTTTCGTTTGGTCCACTCCACTGCTGCCGCTGTCCTGATCCTAAACCTGTGACAGGGTGACAGATGAATATGTCAACTTCTTGGTTACATGTCGGTAAATGTGACAAGGTTTTAAATGTAACCCGTCAACTAACAGATAACATGTAGATAACTGAACATCCTTATCTTATTAATTTCTCGGAAATGATTTCCTGTTGAGTATAATGACTCAGCGCTGACAGTTTCACTTGGACAAAGATTGCTGTCACAGGAAGCATGATCATGTAAAGGTATAATAGTACTAATTTGAAAATCTACAAAATATCTTGGCTTACATGTTATTTTCACTCTGTTCCTACTTTAAAAGATAAACCACATCCTCATACAACAAAGAGTATTACTCGAGACTAAACACGCACACTGGGACTCGCACACCCACGCTTCTGTCCACAAGGAAGAAAATGGAGCACGACAGTTTCAACGACGTCTGACTCATCACATGCAGCAGTTATCACTGGCCCAGTTATGGATCCTCCCACTCACCCCTGGGTTCATGACCCATTGGGGTTGGGGTTTGATGTTCTTGTCTCTGCCCTGAACCCATTTCCTCTCCGTCTCTCTTATCTCTAACCCTGCTTTTTAACGCGAATAGACGGGACATCCTTGTCCTCATTGTGAGACTCATTTAGTCATCATGTGTTGGTATCATCGTCATCAGACTGATGGAACACTGACATGCACACCAGGTGGAATGGCTATCGTATCACAAGAGGGGGAAATGAATAAGGAGATCCTGAACTTGGGATGACTATCCAGATTACTGTGAACGAAGAAGACAGTGTTGTTCATAAAAAAATATCTTTTTTTATGCTGCAGATCCGTTTTTCTCAGGAAATTATTATTCCTATAACTAGTGAAGTTTAAATTATGTAAGGAGCTGTTGATCTGCTGACTTTGTGGGCACTCACCTCGTCGGAACAGCAGGTGTGCAGAGACAGCGCGCTGTGGGGCAGGAGGTGAAGGGACTGGAGGCTTTGTCTGTGTCCAGGGATCTGAAAAAAGGGGAAACAGTTTTAGACATTAGATGTGTTTACACTTCCAGCACAAAGCATGTCATGCTAGTATTAATAAACTCATTCAAACACTACCGACCCACTAACTAAATTTACCTGTATGTTCTTGTTCTTTTTTCTCCCGGCTTCGAAAACTCTGAAAGAAAACAAAAACCACTCTACATTAATCCATGTTAGCTAATTTGAGATGCAATTAAATGAACAATGACTTCGAGGCAAAAAAGTTTGATATAATGGTCATGACAAGAAATTCTGCCGCCACTATTTAGCTTCACTTAACAAACTTTCTTGTTTCTCTAAGAATTAGTTCAGGTGGGTAGAGTACACTGCAGACATTTTGGTCACTGACTATTAAGACTCGGGTAGAAGGATGATGTCCTTCAGTTAAAAACTAAGCATTATCAGCAAACGAATATAATTAAAGAAATATAATAAAAATGAAATGATACAATCTGTCACTTTGGTCTATTTTTAGATTGTGCTTTGTGTTACACCTGTGACAGTCAAGTTCGGAAGTTAATCTCGTGTACTACACAGTGTGAGTGACATTAGTCTGTGTATTTACCAGCTGAAGGAGGGTCAGGTACTGGGCTTTGGTTGTCGCACAGCACGTGACAGAGCCGTTGTGGTCCCTTCGAACCTCCAGAGCATTCTTCAGCCACGACCTGTCGGAAGGGTCATAGGTCACGTATTCACATGGAAGGCAAAGCGTTCTGTCAGTCTCTGCCAGGGAGGATGGCCAGTTTGTCAAACTGACGAGAAGAACCCAGACCGAGACACTAACGGCGATGAGGAGGCTGATAACACTGACAACACAGGCCACCCGGGCCAGTCGCAGTTTTCTCCCTTTGCTCTTTTTAAGGGACACGGAGGGATAACGACGGAGGCGACAGTTGTCCATGTCGACCACAAAAGCGTAAGTGCCGCTGGAAGAGCTGCAGCTGGAGACCGTGGACAAGTCCAACTTTTGCGAAGACATTTTCTGACACGTGCTACAACACAGACTGACCTCCGTTACATAAGTTACTAGAAGTCCTCGAAAACTCTTTTTTTTTTTTACCCAGGCAGCATTTGTCAGTCAGTGTGTGTAGATGATAAAATATGTATTACAGTTGTTACGTCTGTAATATTTCCATATGAGAGAAAAGTTTGAATGTTGAGTTTTGTTGGCATGAACCTGATATTTATATTCTAAACTTATCACAAGTAGGCGGATGTCTATGTTCACAACTATACAAGACGAAACTTCCCCTGTTAGTTCATTGGTCAAGTGTGAAGGTGGTAACCATAGTGACGAAAGGGTTATTCCCTGTTTCATTCACGTTCCTTATTTAGACCGTGTAGTGGATATTTTCACCCTCCCCCCACCACAGGGACGCATTTCAGCCTGGTGGCCCAGAAACACTGTCGTCGTGAAACTCACACATTAAAACGTATTACAAGGAAAATAAACGAAGCTAAGTAAAATAATCACATACACACAAAAGGCACACATACTCAAACACATAAATAAAAAGACACACACAAACATAAAGAACAGGCCCACACACACACACAAAAATAATAAAAACCCCCCCAAAAAAAAGCAGACATCATGCGTTCCATAATCATCGTCGTCGTCGTCATTATTATTACGATGCTTTTGTCTCCTAGAAATAAAAATAGTACTGATCGATATGCTGGTTAAGAAAGATGTAATATGTGTATATAATAGTATAATAATAAATGCAGAATTTATAAAGCGCATACTCACACTCCTAAGGAGCATGCTCTTAGCGCTTAAGGAACAAGAACGAAACATGGACAGTAATGAGAGACAGGAAAACAAACAAATAACATGAACTATACAAAACTCAACCACCGTACTAAACGAAGAATAAAATAAAATACAGAAAACACAAAGAGGAACCAAATAGCAAGAAAAAGAGCTGAGAGAAACATGATATTACAAAGGGAAGGGTGTGACAAAGGACTAGCATTATGGGACAGGTTGTGGGGAGCAATCTTTACGGAAAGATGCGTTTTCAGAGCACTTTAAAAGGATTTGCGTGTGCGTGTGTGTGCTTTATCTATCTAAGAACTTCCTCTATGATCGGTTTATTCGTGCTTAATATCTAATCTAGCGTTCTTCCCTTTTTCATGAAATAATCCAGTGACTATTATTTAAAAAAAGACCGGCTCACAATATTGTAACCATGCCGTCTGATTCACCCGAGTGTCGCGTGCGCGTACTCGAGAAAACACGAACCAATACATTGCGAGTATGTCAACGGAAAACTATACACTACATTTGTGAGAAGTTGTATAGAGGGTCAGCCACACGAAACTCAGCTTAGGTCAGACTGACCAATGGTTGTTTCTCTAACATTTTTTTTAAATGAAAACATTTTACTGTAAGTTATTTTAGTTCTCGACAGTAAAACTGTGGGGCTGTACTCTCGGTCCCCGATAACGGAAGTACATGGCATGAATTCGAATATGAAAGAGATTAGAGCTGTAGGACACAAATAGTTTGTCCATCTGTGCTGTATGTCAGTAGGTCATCATAAGGACTTTGGCATAGCCTAGTAAGGAGATGCCCTCTGTCCGGAAGTTACATTGTTTCAACTTCACAGAGGTGGCCATAGCAGCACACGTGGGCTTGGGGGGGGGGGAGAACCAAAAGTAGAAAGAAGAATCTCTTATTGTGGCCCTTCCCCCCCCCCAAAGAGTGTGTATGTAGGGGGGTCAGGGGCAGTTCCCTTGTCGCCACCTACAAAGGCCTCATCTGGCTCACACTTCACAGAGAGTAACGTACTTGATTGTGTGTGTGTGTATGTGTGTGTGTGTGTGTGTGTGTTTCGACAACAAATCTTCAATGAAATTGCAGGAAATCTACATCGAGTAAGAAAATAAATATCTGATTGAATTTCTATTAAAAAAAACCTTTTACTAAATGAGGTGATAATATCAATCAATTGTCACAAAAAGGTGAAATGAAGTTACGAGTCAGCACAGCGTGGGTGGCCGAGCCGCACCTATTAAATATATAATAGATTCGAGTATTTGTGGTAGAAAGTTGGGGGAGGATAAGGGGAAGACGACATCCAGCATCCAGCACTTCCTTCCCAATAAGACACGACAAGTGTCACGACATTGCGTGTGGGGAGTGGAGGCTTATTCTGTCTAAAATATGAGGAAATCCCATTTCTTTTGTAGTTCGGAAAGTGGAAAGTTTATTTTTTTCTTGTATTTGTGTAATGATTTATATTAGTATTTTTTGGAACTCCTAATAGGAGCGGTGTAAGGGTCAGGAGTGTTTGGGGCTGGCTACTGCCACGGGGTATTTAGACTTGTTGACAAGGTAGTACATTTTGTACTTGGACGAAGTAACCGGGTAAGTGCTGCTTTCCTCACAAGGGGGAACTTGCTAACCAAGAATAGTAAGACAGGAAGAAGTTGTGGCTGGTGGTTGCCAAGAGACAGAGTTTATAAAACCTGTATCCCTAGAGGCGGAGTCTGAGCACAGAGTGTGGTCACTTGTCTCCAGGAGGCAGCACCGTGTTGTTTTAACGTCTGTCCCCCAGTGGAGGGGTCAGTGTTTTTTTATGGAATATATAAATATCGCAAGCGAATGGCTCGTACAATCATACACACTGTATAAGAGCTCAAAAAGCGGGTTAATGCCAACTACAAAGGGAGCTTTCACCACAGTACGCCTCCGTCAGGGGTTCCTCAGTCATCTGTACTGTTTGGGCTTCTTTTGTGAACAATGGACATGATACCCTCCATTTGTGGAAGGCTGATTTGCCACCTACACTTTGAATACAACATCTGCCTGATATCAGACACGAGCAGAGAGCGCTTGGTACTTACATCACTTCTCTCACAAATATTAGTGATTTTCTGTGTGCACCCTTTCTTGAGTGTGTGTAAGTGTTGTCACATGATATGACTCATGCGAAGATGCTTAATTTACAAAAAGCTTCCGTGTTAGTTTCGAGCCATTGAAGTACTTTTGTCTGACCTGATTACAATCTCACACAACGAGAGACTTCAGGCCATACTCTACATACAATGATACACACATACACACCTACACAGACACACAGGCCGACACTATCTATCTATCTATTCCTCTTTGTGCATCAGGTTGCACATAAGGCCTCAACCAGAGTCCGCCACCGATGTCGATCGGCTGAAACACGCTCTAGGTGACCCCATGTCCAGCCCTTTCCTTTCATCTCCCTTTCCACTGTTCTTCTCCAAGTTTCCTTTGGGCGGCCTCGTTTTCTTCGGCCGTCTGGAGTCCATCGTAGGGCGACTCTGGAAAGGTCTGCTGTCTGCTGGCGGAGCACATGTCCAATCCATCGCCAACGCCTTCGTTGAACCTGCTTGGTGATGGACTCGGTTTCACTTCTTCGGTGGAGTTCTTCGTTGGTGATGTGTTTGGCCAAAAGATGTTAAGTATGCGCCTGAGGCATCTGTTTTGGAAGACGTCAAGCTTGTTACTGATGGTTTTGGTCATCTTCCAAGATTCTGATCCGTAAAGGAGGTGCTGATCACATTAGACTTGAAGATTCTCAGCTTGATCTTCTGGCTGATGTTTTTAGCCTTCCATGTGCTCCTGAGTGAGGCAAAGGCCTGACTGGCTTTCGCCAGTCGGCTCGAATCTCCACCTCCGCATCCCCCAGTTTTGACATTTTGGACCCAAGATAGGTGAAACTGTCAACTTCCTCAATCTCTTCTCCATTTAGTTTGATGCTGTCTTGGACTCTGGCGTTCACTCTCATACTGTTAGTCTTTTTTGTGCTGACCTTCAAGCCAAGGTTTCCAGCTGTTTCTGAGAAGGCCTTTGTTTTTTCCTGCATGTCTTGGTGGCGGTGTGACAGCAGGGCAATGTCATCAGCAAAGTCCAAGTCTTCCAGCGTTGTTGTTGCTGTCATAGTCATGGTCCATCTGATCCCTCTCCTCTCACTGTCGGTGGAAGTCTTCATGATCCAGTCCATGGCCAGGATGAAGAGGAACGGCGACAGAATGCAGCCCTGCTTCACCCCGGTACTGACGTTGAAGGGGTTTGTGAGCTCCGTGTCACAGACAACCTGGGATTTGAAATCGCTGTACAGCATTGCAATGACCTGAACAAGTTTTGCAGGGACTCCGTAATGCTCAGGATCTTCCATAAGGACTCGCGGTGGATGCTGTCAAAAGCCTTCTCCAGGTCGATGAAATTGATGTACAGCGGTGTGTTCCATTCGTTGCTCTGCTCCAGAATCTGTCGCAGAATGAAGATGTGTTCGAGCAGGATCGCCCAGGGCGAAATCCTGCTTGCTTGTGGTCGGAGGTCTTTCTCAAGAGTTGCCGTCAGTCTTGACAAAAACAATCTTGCTGAAGACCTTGCTGGTGAGGGAAAGAAGTGTTATGCCCCTCCAATTATTGCAGTCTCCAAGATCTCCTTTCTTGGGTAACTTGAAGATGAGCCCTGTCTTCCACGCAACAGGGACCTGCCCTGATTCCCAAATTTGCCTGAAGATTTCAGTCAGCTTGGGAGCTGTCACATTCACGTCTGCTTTCAACATCTCTGCTGTATTTCCATCTGCCCCTGGTGCTTTGCCGCTCTTCATGTCTTGACTGCTGCTGTCACTTCTTCCAGGCTTGGTGGGTCTGTGCAGATGTCAAGGTCTATAGCTGCTGGCTGGATGTCTGCAAGCTGAGGGGATCTGGTCTGTTCAGAACTGACTCAAAATGCTCCCTCCAGCGCTGTAGTTTTCCTGCCTCTCCCTCGACGACATTACCGTTCACGTCTTTCATTGGCACATCACTGTTCTTAAACCCGTTGTTTAGCTGTTTGTTTATCTTGTACAGTGTCTTCAGGTCATTTTTACTTGCTGCATTTTCTGCTTCATCTGCCAGTTTCTCTATGTGATATCTTTTGTCGGTTCTTGTCATCCTCTTTACCTCTTTGTTCAGTTTTGCATATCTTTCTGTGTTGTTCCTTCAGGCGTTCAGATCTGGTGCTGTTGATTCTTTGTTTGGCTGACTTTCTCTCTTCTATCTTCTTCCATGTCTCTTCTCTGATCCACTGTTCTTTCTTTTTCCGTTGGAAGCCCAGTATTTTCTCTCCTGATTCCTGTAAGACTCGATTGAAGTCGTCTAAGGTCATCTCTTGTTGTCTCCTAGTGCCTGGAACCTGTTCTTTACTTCCATAGCAAAGGCCTTTCGGTGGCTGGATTTTTTAGTTTGCCGGAGTCCACTCTCTGCTGACGTGCCTGTTTTCCTCGTGATCGACGCAGCTTCAGAGAAACTGTGGCTATCACAAGAGTGTGGTCACTGCAATGTCTGCTCCTCTGTAGGCTCTAACATCTTGAAGTGAGCTCCTCCATTTTCGGTTGATGATGACATGGTCTATCTGGTTCTTTGTGATCCCATCTGGTGATGTCCATGTTGCTTGTGGATGTCTTTGTGTGGGAAGAGTGTGCCCAATCAGTAGGTTGTTTTCTTCACAAAAGTCTGCAGTCTCTCCGTTGTCATTGATGCTTCCGATTCCATGTTTGCCCATGACATGCTCCCTGCAGTGTTGTCACTTCCCACCTTGGCATTGAGATCGCCGATGATGAGCAACATGTCGTGGGCTGGAACGCTTTCTGAGGCTGCCTGGAGCTGATCGTAAAAAGCATCCTTGTCTTCTGCCTCAGAGTCATTTGTTGGTGCATAGCAAGCTAGCACTGTCAGCTTGGTGTACTTGGAATGGAATCTTGCTCTCAAAAGCCTGGGTCCATAAGGCTTCCATTCCAGCAGTGCCTTTTCCGTTTTCTTGTTGAGGAGTAGAGCTACTCCTTCAGAGTGCTGAGCGTCTGATCTTCCTGAGAACAAGATGGTATGTCCTGACGCTAGTCTCCTCTTTCCCGTGCCGGTCCATCTGACCTCACTGACTCCCAGGATGTCCAAGTTGTAGTTGTCAAACTCCTTGACTAATTGGAGCATCCTGCCAGTCTGGTTACAAGGTCTGGACGTTCCAGCACCCACCCTCAACTTCTGCCTCGGCTTCAGTAAATCCGCTGTCGGGGCGCCAGCTCCCTTTCGGGTTTGGCTGTCGTCCGTCATTAGTCCAGTCTCCTGGTGTGCTTCATTACCTCCGCCATCTGTGACGAGTTCTCTGGTTTTAGTTTCTGTAACAGGATTTTTTTTACATGGTGGGGTTGTTAGCCCTACCACAACCTATTTTACCTCTAGGTGAGGTGTCCACCTTAGTCGCCTCTTACGACATGCCTGGCTGGATGGCAGGGACCCTATTCTTGCAATACTTGCTAGGCAAGCATACCCCGGGGTCCCACAGGGGACAGGCCGACACAGGGTGCAAATTTTGGAAGTAGATCTTCACTTGCCTGTGTGTGTGGTTTATTTCTGAAGGTTTATTAGCCTGTGGATAACTGTGTGTGTGAAAGAAAGTGTATTTTTGTGATTTTGTCTATTTGTGCTTGCTGTGTGTGTGGAATGGAAAAGGTCTTGATTTATTTTCCACCTTGCGTTTCTGCCTGTATAATATGATAACTTTATGTACAAGAATGATTTTTTGTTATTTCTATTAACACCAAATAATACTAAGTTAGTACATGGCATGAATTAAAATTTGAAAGAGATTAGAGCTCTAGGACAAAAATAGTTTGTGCATCTGTGCTCCATGTCAGTCAGTCATTATAAGCACTTTGGATTCACCCAGTATAAATTACTTTTTTGTGATTTCTTTCGACTACCACTAATTAATACTAACTTTTTATATTTGATGATAGTTACAAAGCCGTCAAACTTTGTTATTCACAATTATGTTATGATCTTAATTTTTTTTAAACAATCGTCATAAACTTTTTTAGGTTCTAAGATTAAGTTGTTATTATGTTGTTATTGTTGTTATTATTATCTTAATTTTTATTATTAAAACTTTAAATATGTAGCAAATGGGTTTAACTCAGTGAGCACTATAGTTATGTAAGATCTTAAAGTAAAGGCTGACTAATGTAAAAATTTATCCTTACAAAGGACTTAAATTATAGCCCTTTATCTGTTTACCAAAGAATAGCATGATTTTATATACACCTTTAAAGCAAAATTGTTCTTGTGTTTGTTAGTAATGGGATGAGGAAGCGTTTGCCTCTTCTGAGACAAGATTTAATGGACACAAGTCCCAGTAATCAAACACAACAGCCGTCACTACAGGCAACCCACTGTCAACAAGTCAACTCACTGCTTTTCTGCTGTTACTGAAATATTTGTTTACCAGCCCCATTATCACAACTATTGCATTTGTTACAGAAGTGTTTGTTTTCAATTAAACATCAGAAAAACCTAATGTATTTGTGAACAATATAATCAAGGAAGTGATGTCATTGATGCGATTCTAACCCGCCTCATTGTTTGCACGCACACGTGAAGATCTAGTAATGCCTTACCAGAGAAGTCGTGGAAATAGTTGCACAACTTCGAGGCAGGAGGGAAAAACGAACTACAAGTGGAGCTTGTGAGTACATCCTTTCAGTCAACCTGACTTCACTCTCTTATTATTGAAGATGAAGCCGTCACAAACATGGCGATATATCAACTGAATCATTGCCTGCTGTTAAATATAACAAAATAGTTGATCGGCTGACGTTTGTCATCATTCTAAGGGAAGTAATCGCTAGTAGGACAATCCCTTCAGGAACCAACAGTTTCTTCCCCTACTTATTTACGCATTTCTCCACTTGCTTTTGACTGCCATTACTACCTAAAACTAAGCTTTTGTGTACATCAGCTCAGTCAAACTTACTTTACTCTTTAAAATATTTTAGAAAATGTGACAGATATTTAAGACACCAAGGATAATGCGTAGTTTAGAAAGTCCCAGCTACACACAGAAGAAACTGTGGTGTTGGTGGTCTATTCATGCATTACGTGGTTATCACGTAATCGTTCCTAACGGGAATTTCCGACAGTAGCTGAGGCTTATATAGGAGGGCAAAACGCGAAATCCAGACATTCCCAACCACCTTGTCCTTTTGTTTTCAGTTGCCGATTGCCTCTGCCCGATTAACCACGTCTACGAATCCAAGCAAGTCTAACGTGTGCAGTCGTGAGCAGAGTGCAGTGCCCACGACTGATCATCAACGTAAGAAAGTCTAAGAAAATAGGCACAGAAAATGTGTGGAAAATAATGAGTTTCACCGTTAAGTAAAGTCATTTTCTGCAAATGTGTTTCTGCTTTACATTTTAATTTTGACTGATAAGCCGCGGCTAGTTCAGTCTGCCACATTGTTCCAGGGCAAACATAGAAGATGAAACAGATGAAAGCGATTCATCTTGAGGACGTCGATGACCGCATTAGAAGTTTTTTTCTGGACTCACCCACGAGACAGGATCTTTCCAAGAACACATACCGACACAAGGTAGTCACACCTACATCATTGGCTGCTTAATTTTTAGAAAAACAATCTCTTGCTCCACTTTATATGCCCAAATATTCCTACATTGTCATTTATTCCTTCTTTGTTTCTTTTATTATGCTACTCTTCTGACTTTGTGTTATATAACTGTGATTTTTTCACGCAGAGTATTTATATAACAAGTCACATTGGACGAATTCTGATTGAAAGCTTCTTTGACCTGGAACTTTCTGACTACACGTTGTCTGGAAGACTGAAGTCATTTCCTGGAAACTGGCGGGGTCCTCCTCCTCTTGAAATGGCTTTAGCAGGTTTCAACTACATCGATACCGGTAACAACTTAAAATGATTGGCATATTTACTGATTTACTGAACTGCTTTAAAAGGGCTAGTACAAACAACAACTATTAAGTTAGATGCTTTTATAAGTGGTATCTATAAAGAGTTCCAGATGGGGCGTAGGCTGTTGAAAGCATGCATGACCTTGTTGATGTGGCTTTTGATATCATCATCCACTCCACCATCCTTGTTGACAATGCTCCCCAGATACACAAAGCGATCTGTTTCCAGAAGGTTATCTCCTTTAAGTTGGATTGGGAGTTCCTGCTTGTTAATGGTTCTCATCACTTTGGCCTTCTTTCTGCCAGTCTTCTCCGCTTCCTCTGCTTGCTTACTCAGTTTGGTTTGTGCCTGTTGCTGCAGATGAGATAGGAGACTAATATCATCTGTACAGTCCAGGTACACTAGCTGTTTGGGAAGGTCCACTGGATACCGGTGTTGTTGTCTAGGGTCTTGCGCATAATCCAGTCTGTGACAGTCAGTAAAACTGTCGGTGGTAATATTCAATCCTGTCTTACGCCGGTCTTTATTACAAAAGGTTTAGTGAGTTTGTCTTTGTGAATAACTTGGCAGGACGAGTCTTCGTACAACCCCTGCATAATGTTTATGAGCTTAGGTGGAAGGCCATAGTGGGTCATCAGCCTCCAGATGACGTCCCTGGCTACACTGTTCAAGTCCACAAAGATTGTAAAAAGGGAGGACTGCCACTCGATAGACTGCTCAATGATAGTACGGAGGGTTGCAATGTGGTCAGTGCATGACTTACACTGGTGAAACGGTGTCTGCTCTGGTCTTAGTCTCTTGTCTAGTGCCTTCTTCAATCTTTCTAGTATTACCCTTGTCAGGATTTTGCTGAGAATGGACAACCGCATTATATATATATATGATCAGTAGATATACATATGTTACGTACTGTTATTTGATAAGGCTGTGCATTAATTCTCCATTTTGATTTCCGTCATGTAGTACCTTGTTATATGTCAGATAGTTCTCGATGTCTTTCATCCTGCTTTCAGAACGGGTGACGTGCTTCAACTGTCGACTAGAGATTCGAACTCAGGAAGGAGAGAATACATGCCCATGGACGTCGCACAAGACGTTCGCACCAAACTGTGCCCACCTCAGGCGTTACCATGTCAACGGCTTCTCCTCCCTGGTAACGAGCACTGATTTTTCAGTATTTATTAAATTATCAAACAAGATATACTTTCAATGAAAATTCAGTATGATGTTGAAAATTTAACTTGAATGAATTGAAAGGTTCTGAGACAATGAAATGAGGAAAATGCTTTTTTTAACCCCAAAATAAAGCGCTTTTACGAGAATGTCTTGTTAAAATTTTCCCTCAGAAGGAAGGAAAACGCATCAATAGGAATTCTTCATCGGATACCTACAGGCTGATAAAATGACGTGGAGTGATTGATGAAAGTGAATCCTACCTCTACTCTACGATCTTCGCCCACACCTTGATGTCGAAACCGGTTCTCTCTTCTCTTTTCAGCGAGATTTTCTTTAATGACTATCATAGATTCTTTTACCTTTGTTGTAGATGCCAGTATCCGTTGTTAAAATCAGCGCTTTAAATATAATACAACTTTTTATATATAATCAGCTAAGATGGTAGTTAAGAAAAACCATATTGTACTTGACAGACTGAGACAGTTAATTGTTAATCACAGCTATGGCTCTGACCAAACAGTTGTAATATTGTCCGTGTACAATATACATTACTCCCAGGCACCCTTACGAGTACGACTTGTGTGTATTTTATCGAAATTAAAGTGATGCAGCGTGATGTTGCAGATGACCTTTTGTGACAATAATGGCACAGTATGATAGTAAAATGACCTACCAAACCGGTAGTGATTACATGTAAGGGAGGACCTGGCTTATCAATACAATTACTCGACCTTACAACTTGTTGTTTGTCTCAGTGACAGTGTGATGTGAGAAGGAAGTATACAATATGAGAAGGGCATACAATGTAAAAGTCTGGAATAGTCACTTTTTCTCTTCGAATACGGCATTTATTAAATGGTTTTGATTTTATATGTGTTCATTTTGTTTCATAACAGGTCTGCTTCGATAGGCTACTATCCCCCACCTCATTATTACTTTCATGTTTCAAATACACATAACTTGCTTTACCTGTTGCCTTTAGTTCTGCTGGTTACCCGCACACATACTGACATACATACTGACATGCAAACACACACTGACACATACACACTGGCACACACTTCACACGCACTCACAAACTGATGCACTCACACACACACACTCACAGAACTCCCCCGGACACACGTGTCTGTGTTGCTAGGAGACGAAATACAACAAGTAAGCGGTGACACATTGCGTTTGTTTCTTTTGAAAACAATGGTTCTCATTATTGTGTTAGACCACGTGGTGCAGTCCGTGAACAGCTCACAGACTACACTGAACAAAGCACGGACTACACACTGGATGGTGTTGCTTACTCACCACACACATATGACACTTTATCCAGTCTCTTACTTGACCAGGATTTGTATATAATTTACAGAAGGAAATTAATACCTGCACCTACATTTTTGCTTATTGTTTACATTTATAGGTTGGTCTTATACATCAACTTCTTTCTACCGACACAATCGCTAATCTGAGCTTATATTTAGTTGACTAAACGATAACAAGTAGTTACTTCACTGTTACAACTAGTCACCTGTCATTCAGTAATATCATCACTGACAATAATAGTGACAGTAATGGCCTTTAGACAAATTTATTATGTGTATTTATGTTAGCTGCGGGTAGTCTTACCACAAGTAGCTAATCAGCTTCACAGTAACACTCGCCTCTGACATACACTGTCAGCAGCATCAAGCAGCATCAACAGTTTGCTCGCGATGAGACTTTATGCTCATAAGGAGGTTCTGTGCTCGCAGGTGAAGACAAGGTTGATATAGATGTGAACACACAGCAATACGAGTTTTATAGGTGCAACCGCGTGGGCTATAAATAGAAATGTGAGGCTGCCTAACATGGAAACAGGTAGAAGAGGGTTTCGGTCTTTAGAATGGATTTTGTTAAAAAAGAATGTTTGTGCTTTATTTATTAGACCAAAGTGACAGTATGACTGTTGTTTACTTACCATTGACAAGCTTATGAATAAAGCCTGCACATCACTTGCACGTGTGTACTGTTCAGCGTGTTGTTACTCACAGCAAGTACTATAAAGTCTGTAGGTCTTCCATCCTCTCATGGACCTCAACTCGTGTATTCCTCCTGTCTTATTTCTTAGAGAGTAGTCTCCCTCGTCGTCGTCGTCGTCGTGTGTGGGCTTACTGTGTAGTTAATTTATTTATGCCTTTATCGACACACTCTGCTATAACATCCGTGAAATCACAAGTGTAAGAACTGTGTGATCAGAGTAAGTACGTGACAACATTCTCGACACATTTCTTAAACTTTCCAACACTAGTACCACTAGTGAACAGCTCACATGTATTTATCTTCTATCATCGGACACTAGTTTTGTCTCCAAGACTGGGGCTTTAGCCAAAAGGGACAGAGACACAGGAAAATATCAGAACACATGAGTTATGGAGCCCTGACTCAGGGGACTAGTCAGCAGAAACGAAATTTGTCGTTCTTGGTCAGTCAGTTACCTGTAGTTGGGGGGAATCACGTGAATAGACGCGGTAGGTGATGGAGCCCTCCACTCTTGCTTATTCTGGGAGATAGTCAGCAGGTCTTGTACACTTTGTAGACACCTCCCGAAAACATCAAAGAGGTGTTAATGTCAACAACAGAGGAGGTTCTAGGGCAACATAAGAGCAAGAAACAGCCATTCTAGATCTTTGTAACCAGGAAAGGGCCATAGAGAGAGAGAAGATAAAGTAAACCTGAAGAAGCTGCAAAATACAGAGAAGTGAACTATGCCATCAAGGAAGGGATGAAAGCAGCTAGAAATAACTGTATTTAGAGCCAATGCCGGAACACAGAAGATGTAATGACATGAGGTGGTAGAAACAAAGATCCTCACTAAGACAGGTCGGCACAAGACCTCAGTCATCCAAGACAACAGAGGCCACCTTCTGACACAAAACATTGCTGTACTCAACAGATGGACTGAGTACTGCAGGTATCTGTACAGCTTTCAGCTGAAGACCGACACCAACATCCTCCAAAACAACCTCCATAGTATAGACAATGAACCTGCAGACCTGCCAGTCCTACGGGAAGAAGTCGAAAGAGCTGTGCACAATCTGAAGGGAGGAAAGTCGCCAGGCTTTGATAATGAACCAGCTGGACTGCTGAAGTAGGATAGGGAGGAAACTTTACAGACCCTGTCTGTCTTGTACCAAAGAGTTTGGGAACGCAAGGAATGACTTACTGAATGTAAATAAACGAGAGACCACGAAACCTGAGAGAGACCACGACAATGATTAGAATATCACGGACGTGAATACAAGTTCGTCACATGCAGGCCTGGTCCTGAGCACCACAATGAGGCCACTTTGTTGTCAACACCTCAGCGACAGATAAGCAGTGTGTGGAGGAGGGAGAAGTGGTTGGGGGCTCAGCCACAGAGAGACCAGCACGAGTGCAGCATCCGCTACAAAAGTCACATGGTATGCTGGCTGTTCTATCTTTAGACCACACCCAAGCGCCCGACTCAGTCTGTTGCCGGCGCTGCACCACCTCACATCACCTCTATTTTTGGCACCGCTCCAGAAACACAGGTTACCTCGGGAAAGTCACAGGTAAGATTATACTTCCTTCACAGCGAGTGCTTACTCATTCTGTCCGCTACTTTCTTTTTCGCATAGAGCGCGGTGTAGGAGACGTTGAGCGAATGTATGGACATAGATAACGGAGAGAACGAGTAAATGTGTTACTTTTCAACAAAATCCTCTTCATGCCTCCGTGTTTGTTTGTTTGTGAGTGGATTGATGGGTATATTTTGTGTTTGCGCGCGTGCGTGTGTGAGTAATACATGCAGCAATACATATAATTATATGTTTAAGTAGGTTTGTGTTCATGTTTTTACATATAAAGTATTTGTCACAGCTACATATGCCTTATATTTATTGGTGAAAATGTTGAGCCACCTGTTTAAACCGTTGGCTATACCCTGAGAATTGTCCATTGTTAATACAGTGACACTGACATGTGTAGTGTTCTTTCAGTGTCACTCTGTCATGTAGGCGTTAGTCTTGCTTTTTCAGACAGTTTTTTTCCAGTTTACACATGGTCACAAATGCAGTTCTTTTGGTTGCAATTTTCCAAGATAACAGTTCTATCAGAAAACGTTTGTTCACGCATACACACCTGATCACAATATGCCCCACACCATATTGTGCACTTCTCATTCCTGATAATCTTACAGACACTGCCACAACCTCTCACCTCCATTCAATTCTCACATTTCTTTCTTGCTGAGCTGTGTGGAACAAATAATACTTCACGCTAGGTACCCAAAAATAATTACAACGACGACGACGACGACGAGATGATGATGATGATGATGATGATGATAATGATGATATTAAATAAATATTTTTCGTCAACAATGTGGAATTAAATGAAGTCGAAATTTTACCAGGAAACAGGTCACGGCAAAATGTCTTCACACATTCAGCTACGACATAAGTCGAGATGTCACATTCAAACCTGTGTCACGTGTCATGAGCGAGAGCCCATCGTCCTCTTCTTCCCATGTGGTCACGTGATCACGTGCTCGCCGTGCTCGGAGACCATGGTCAGCTGTGCCTCGTGTGGGAGGAGGATTCTGGGCTCGTGTGTCCTCGCTCCACCAAGTCCCTCGTGCAGGACAAGCAGGGTGTGAAGGCAGCGTGACGACATCGTCACGTGGGAGGCTTCATGTACAGCCAGACGTCCTGCCGCCTATACCTTGTGTAGACGGAGAGTATTGACGAGGGACAATTGTTACCATGCATGTCATCTCTTGATACTAAAACCAGCACCGACAAGTGAGCATTATATAACCCTGACTACAGCACTAAGATGGTAGACACTAGTTTCACTTTTCTCTGTTACATTGTTGTTGTTGACTGAAGTGTATTGACATTTTGTATGTTTAATTTCCATATTATCCCAATCACGTGTACTATAAATGTCACATATTGACTTTAAAATGTCATAAGCAGTCAAAATATTTGTCTAGTTTTATGTCTAGTAAATACCCCCAATTAAAATCAATGCACGAGGCGTCTTATTTTTAATTCTTGATGATATACTCTTCCTACAAATGTGAATGGATTTTGGAAAGACTTTTAAGAAGAAATTTTTTTGCCAAAATATTATAAGGGCTTTTTTATCATTAAAATGTTTTTAAATTATTGTTTTTTTATCAATGAAGAAGCTTCCTAAAAATTATTTTTTAAAAGTAGCTATATTCTAAACCGAAACCAAATGCAACGCTTAAGCTGGACAAGATGTGTAGAAGTGTAAGGCTTCTCGCCGTACACATAAATGTGAATGTATTAAGTATTTTATCAAATATTTCTCTAAAAAAAAAGAAAGACCAAGAACTGTCTCTCTGTCTCGCTCTATTGTCTAATTGTCAGGTATTCCAACATGAGGCAAACGGGAATATACGGGTCTTTCGAGGGATTTTCAACCCCCCCCTCCCACCTCTACAGTACAGCCCCTTCAACTCAAATACAAAAAAAAAAAAATTCTCCATCATAGGCATAGCCACTTAAAACACACGGTCCCATCCATCCCAGAATATAACCAAGCCTTTACGGTTTATTTTTTTTCTTAGGAAAACATAGAAATGATTGGATAATAATGTAAAGTATGTATCATGTTCCAATTCAACACCCCACCCCCACACACACACACGAGCGAACACGCGGACGAACACGCACACAGTCATACAATACATTCCTTCATGATGGTTACTAGCAAGCGTTATTTTACTATTGTTAGTATGAAATCCTTTTCTTTCCTGGGAATAGCCTTTACAGGAGATTTTAGTTCCGTGGACGCAGTCCCGCCCCCTGCAAGCTGCTGTGTCATCTGATTGGCTGACCGGAGGCGGGGCCAACACCAGATGGAGGCTTCATTGCCAGATCGCCTTCGAGGACAGAGTGGTCTGTGTGCTTGCAGAGGTAAGTGCCTACAGAGACCTTTGTAACCTTACAGATATTCAGATAGGTTTTCATGTTTTAAATATTTAGTTTTTATGTCTGAGTGGTCTCGGTTGTTACAAGAAAAGCCTGGAGCGTGTTGTAGCGGCAAGTCAATAGAAGTTTCAAACTGACCTATTGTGTTTGGATACAGTATACACAAAGCAAATTGTGATCCGTGACTAGCTCCGCCACGTGCCGATGAACATGGAGAAAATAAGATGTCTGTTGCTGACACCTTTACCCTTACCACCACACTTGAGACACTTGTAGACACAGCAGCAGTAGCAGCATCTACTACAACTGCACTTCTCAGGATCGTGTCTTTCTTGTTTTGTTGAGATGACATTGGTAATGCTACTTCTAGTGCTTCTGCTGTTCTTACGACTACTTCTTTCATCATCATCATTACGGAAGTGTGGTCTGACTGCTGTTTGCCTACTGCCACTAATATTTGACTACTTCGTTCACTGCTACTGCGCACCTTGTGACTCGATTTCACAGAGATCACTGATGACGAACTTTCACAGATATAACAGCTGGTACACTGACTAGATACCAATCCTGGCGAGTTTCTCACTGGTGATCTTTCTGGGAGTGGAACAGACAACTTTCTGCTTATATTGTGGCCGTGCCGCTATAAATACAATGCTGACGTCATGGAAGCACGTGTCACTTGGTCAGCTTTGTGCTGGCGATATATTTAACCATCGGGTTTTCCCGCTCTGTACACCTCCCCTAGAAACCTTTCCAGTTAAGGCTGTCAGAGGGTTTTTTCCGCAACTGCCAAAAGATGACTAGATGACATTTCTTCCAATGGGAGAGGATTTGAGGGTGCAAAATGTTTCTTGACACTGTTTGCAAACAAGTCATAATGTGTTAAGAACGGGGTGGGGGTGGAGACTGATTAATGATTCACAGAGGCAAACAACAGTTTAAAACAGACTAGTCGTTGAGGATTGATCTTACATAAATACATAAGTTACGAGCAGGAATTACGATGGGGTGAGGCTAAACAGTAATGATGCGTTAATTGTTTATAGGCATTTAAAATCAATGCTTATTTCTTAAGAATGTTTATTACACGCGGATTTCTCTAACGCAAAGACATGAACAGACAACTGACACAATGTATTTCTATTTTGGTGTTATATTGTAATTTTTAAGTTTAATCGACTCTAAATAATGTACCTAAATGTGTTCGGTACATTGCTAGCAGACTGACGTATGTGTCTTTAGTAGATGTACAGAAAGTTTTGGGAAAGTCCGCTAATTGACTCTAGTCTTTATGTGTAATAAATGTCCACAAAGTGCCGTGTATTTCACTAACGTGTCTGTGTTCTGTAGCCGGACTGCCGCTGGCAGACGACGCAGCGAGATCCAAAATGGCGCAGCCCCGTAGGGCTTCAGGTGTTTCTCTCCTCGACTCTCATTGGCGAGAGATAACAAAGGCGCTCTATGAGGAGGACGTCGATGACTTTGTGAGAGGGTTTTACCCCGACTCACCCACACGCCTACAACTGCTGGCTGAGAGCCACAGACACAAGGTATGAGACTTGTTGTTTACCAGGCTACAGCAAAACATTTGTTGAATTGTTAAAACTCTTTTAGCGACTAGACAGACCTCAGGGTGGCGCTGGAGTCGCGGTGTTGTGAACACATTTGTCGTCTCTTCTTGCTTTCTGAATAGTTCATAGAACACATGTGTTATCTTTTATTTCTCCGTTTAAGTACCTTTTTACCTTTTTTCCTGAGAGATTTTTGCTATAGTACATTTCTCATTTATTGTACTATCCTGTTTTTTATTGTAAAGGCATAACAAGCTTACATCCTTCCATTTCAAGTAATTAATATAGTTTAAAACTGTTTTAATATCAACAGGCTATATTTGTCAGCGGAAATCTTGGCAAAACCCTAACAGATAGTTTCCATGATCTCTCTAACCCTCTAATGACTCTGAGTGGAAGAAAACTCAGCTTTTCGCAGGACTGGAGAGGCCCCCATCCTCTAGAAATGGCGCTAGCAGGGTTCTTCTACACCAGCACAGGTCTGGTCAAGATCCATGGACATAATTACAATGCATATTATTGAATGATTTATCTAAAGATAAAGTACTTTCCTCTCAACATTAACTATATAATTTATTATACTGTTTTGAAAGCAAGTTCAAACTGCGTTTTCTTTGCGACTGCTTTGATTTTAGTTAGAACCTATGTTCAGCTATGAGAAACATACTGAAAGCGTGTGGTGGTAGTGATTTATAACATATAACCCTATCAGGAAAGTTATAGTCCGTCTAAAGAGCTACCTGTGATTCTTTACTTTTTGATCTCGCAGGCCAGGTGGAGTGCTGCAACTGTGGACTGCAGGTGAGGGATGCCAGTGAACCCAGGACGTGTCCATGGAGAGTTCACATGGAGCTTGCACCCCGCTGCGTGCACCTGGCACGGTACAATGCTCAGGGACCCTCCTACAAGGTAGAACACACTATACACTCCATAAAACTTTAACAACACATATACACTGCACACCTCTATAAAATACTAAAGCAACGCATATACGCTTTACACCATAATAACAATAATAAAATGGACACATTTGATGTCCATTTTCCAATGATTTGTTCAAAGCGGTTTACTGAAGTGAGATAAAGACCAATCCAGGTGAACAGAATCACTAAGAACCACGCATCCATATTTTCATGTAACAGACACATTAACAGACACATTCCTTTAACATACCTTCCTACTCACTCACAAGGTAAACACAGACACACTTATGCTTTCTTGTAGTCGCTGTGAAGTTTCTGTTTTTGAAAAATGTTTGGACTTAGCAGTTGTAAGAGAATCAGAGTGACGAAGGTTTAACAGTAATCTGCTGACTTGTTGTCTTTTTTTTATTTATTCTGACAGAGAAGTAAACTAATCAGAGTGAATTCTACGTCAGCCTTTCTTGACCTTCTGAGATAGTCTCAGGTCCAGGAGACCTCAACATTTAGTCGCAGTTTGACTGATGTGTGTGGGTGTGACCGAGGTGTGAGCTACAGTTTGTCCAGCCTTCAGACAGATCGGAACTCCTTTTGTCGGAGACTGAGGAGTAGGGGTGAGTGTATACAAGTGCAGGAACCATGACACCCATTGACTTACATCTTTGTGTGGTCCATGATCTTCTCATCAGGCAGCACCCATTCCCAGCATCTGGTCCAACTTACATCAGCGCTACGGTCGGTAGACGACTCGTGTTAGAAGCATCTGCAAAATTATCTTTGGGATTAGGATTAGAAAGTGTGTAGTAACTGAACTAGGGATTAGAGTATGTAAAGAAAACACAGCTTGTATGGATGCCATACTCATACCTGATACATCTATGTGGTACTAGGTGTTACTGGAAGGTTTTCTGTTGTTAATGTCGTGTCAAAGTTTGTTGAAACGGCGTGTTTGTAATATGTTCTGTTGTAATACAAGTAATATTAATAATTTTCTACTGTTAGAATATTATTTTAATTTAATTGTCTATATTGCTTACATTTATTCATGTTTTTTCGTTCAAAGTCCACTTTCGAAACTGTGATTTTAGTTTATATTCTCCAGGAGTTTTGTCGCTCAGGATTGATCTTTTACCAATATTTTTAAAGACTATCTAAATGTAATAAATTAATCAAAAATAAATAAATTACTGTATGCGCTTACGTATGTGTTTTGGGAATAAATACACACATCAGTAGCAGGGTGTGGCGGATAGAAAGAGTATTTTGGGCTAACAGCAAAGGAAAGGGTGTTAGACGGGTGTGCACCCTAATCTGTTGTCTACTAAGACTACACTGTAGACTACACTGTAGACTAACTTGTAGACTATACTCACGTGTTTGACCTGTTTTTTGCTGGTGCTTTACCTGCTAACATCGGATCTAGTCATGGCACACCTCCGACAATATATCCTTTGCTAGAAAAAACCGATGTAAGATTTACACATCGAATATAGTCTCTTTCTCTCGCCTAGACATGGGGATTATGAGTCCTGATGTGATAATAAAAGGTGATAATAAAGGGCTATCTTTCAACCAAAATCAGTTATTTTTGATGAGTAAGAGAGAGAAAGAAAGAAAGAGTATGTGCATGTGTGTGTGTGTGCATGTCTTATGCATGTATGTCTAATGTTGTGTGCACATCATGTTATTTAGCTCTTCATGGCCTCTTGTGGTAAGGAGAGGTCAGGGAATGGCATCAAATCTTTTTCTTCTCTGTGAATTCTGCAAGTCGGACACCGAGCCCAGGGTTACGTGTGCTGGTGATTAAGTAAATATTCACTCCATGCCTCCATGTTTTTATTCTCATTACTGTTATGCTTCCAATCATTACAGAAAAGTCTAAAATTACCCTGACAAGTCGACAAGCTGGTAGACATCATCAGTCAACACAAGCAACATTACATGATTGACTGGACGATTGTTGGAGAAAACAGGGCTTGTTCTATCCATGATCCATGTGTATCCGAACTGCTGTGTCGGACAGTTCATAGTGTTTTATCCAAGACATCAAAAGCTTCTCGCCGACTACACATTTTTCCCATTTACCTTAAAGCAGTTCATTTAAAATTATTTTGTAGAGAAACACTGGCTATAAAATGATAGTCAACATTCTTACCGCGATAAAGATGATTTTGATTGGAGAATGACTGTTAAATTCTTTTCATCTGTCGCTTCTTCATGCTTGTAAAATTCAGTCAGTAACATAAAATTAATAAATAATTACCAGGCTAGCTCTTCATCTCAACAGATTTCTTCGCTGATGACCCATTACTGAAGAATTGTTAGGTAACCTGTCGGCGGGTTTTAAATATTTAAACTGTTTTACACTTGAGTAGAACACCTTGATGGATCTCCTTGCTTGCGACATGGTTGGACTTAACTGATTGAACACATATATCATTCTGCTCGCCAGTCTGTAGTTTTCTGATCGAATACATCTACTGTGTAATTACTAATGTAGTTTACTGCACTAGACATTGCTGCTCCTCGCGCACGCCTTTTTTTTCTAAAATCTTTATAAATACTTTTTTCTACATCTTCGGCTGCTCTGATTAATTAACGTTTTTGCTCATAGGAAGCAAAAGCTTCTACTTAAATTCCAACATGTACAGCCGTTGATAAATTAAGTGCGCACAGCTCCTACATTTCCAGAGATATTAAATTTCATGAAAAATACAGTTACACGAAAAAGTCGATAGACACCAACAGATTCACATACAAGACTTACAGGAACGAAAACACACACACACACATGCACATGCTCACACACACGCCACAGACACACGCGCGTGCACACAAACACACAGAGATAAGTGCACGAACGCTTTATTGGAAGGCGAAAGACTAGAATAACGGAATTATTACATTAGTTTTTCATTGTATTCTTCTAATTAGCTCAATTTGGTTCATGATTCTCTCCTCGCAAGAAATCGAGTTGACATTTTCTAAGCGGGAAAGTTTTATATTTCTTTTTTCTTTTTTAATTTTGTGTCAGATGTTACACCATTTTTTAATTATCGATATTTTGTCTTACATTGATGCTTTTTTGTTTTTGCTAATGTCATGACAGAACTCGATATTTTTAAATTAAAACATAAATGTGCTTTAAAAAATTGTGTTAAATTATTTTTGAGAAATGTGTATAAAAGTTTAATTGTTTCAGGAAACATCTTGGCAATGATAAAGAAGTTATACAGTCTTTCATCTGACAATACACAGAATCACCTCTAAAAATTAGCAAAAGATTGTGCTGGTCGAAAAGTCTTTACTGTTAAAGACAAAAGCAAAGTTTTCACCAGAGATTGGCCGTTATTTCAGTGTTCTTTATCCTTTGATGTTAGATGGTGTGTATTTTTACCTGAACTAAAAAGAAACTGAAGTGGTGACGGACATTGTTTTGTTTTCTAGTAGTTGCAAGTGAGATCAACCCAGCAAAAACCAGGTAGAAACCGTCCTGCATTCATCATTTAAACACAGGATCCGTTAGACAGTGAGACCCAGCATACTTCAACCGCCGCATACAAAATTCGTATACCTGGCGTTATCAAATATTTCTTAAACATTTCTCGCTGGTAACCATGTTAAACACGACAAACTCAGGTACATATAGTAACATAACTATCGTTACCAATAATTCGATTAATAATGAAAACTTTCGGCAGATAGTGGAAGGTGTATTTTACGGTGCTTTGGGGACTGTGGAATGTCTGGTTGGCATGGTGACCAACGTCATCAACTGCCTGGTGTTCTGGCGACAGGGTCTTAGAGACCGCATCAACCTGTGTCTCTTCTCTCTAGCATTGGTGGATGGTTTGTACTTTGCAATAATGTGTTCAATATATACAGTAGCCTGGTTAATTCGTTTTTACGATGTTGCTCTGTATGACGAGTACCTGGCAAAAGCTAAAATTGTTCTGATAGGTGTGTTGCGCGGGTGTGCGCTGACATCCAGTTGTATCAACATGGCGGTGGCTGTGGACACGTGTGTTTGTGTCGTGTGTCCGCACCGAGCTGCCAGCATCATAAATACTAAGACAATGAAGTCGCTGATACTCTCATCCTTCTTGCTCATTCAGGTCTCCTATATTGTATTTCCATTTTCTTATAGTGCTTATCTCACTACGACAACAGAGCGGGTACAGTGGGTAATTGTTCGCTCTAAATTTCACGAAGAAAACAAATTATTTGTATACGTGTTTCACAACCTTATTCTTGAAACAGTGCTTACCTCTCTTTAACTTGGTAGTCGTGTCCGTTACAACAAGTGTTACAGTAAAAACTCTCAGGTCAGCCATAGCCTGGCAGGAAACCACGATGAACAATAATAACCTCCGAAGTAGAGAGGTGGCACTGATCAAGATGTTAACAATAATCGCCTTTGTCTTTATTATCGTGATGAGTCCGTTTATCGCTTGTCAGGTGAGTTTGTGGTTTCTTCCTCGCCTTTTTGATTACACGACAATCGCAGAGCAGTTTATAACAGCTACATCGATAATATTTGTCTTGTGTCACATCTACGGATGCGTTAACTTTTTCATCTACTATTATCGCTCCTCGAGGTTCCGTCAGGTCCTGCGCCGCATATGTAATGTCAGTGACACTACATCGTAAAGTACAATACTAAGGTAGGAAATGGTGTTCATCATCTGACCTGGCTGATCTTATTTTTTTATATGTGACGTGTACTCAATATAAAAAGAAGTAGGTGTATGTAATCGCCAGTCCAGTGCTATTTCACACCTGTGATGGTCTCCTGTGATGGTCGCCGCGGTGACCACTGAATCCCACGAGCAGTTGTCAGAGACCTCTAGCGTTGACCTCATTGTTGACCTTAGGTCATACGTGAAGAATTGAATCCACGAGGTCGTCTGTCTGTAGTGTCAACCTACATATCCCAGACTTCGAACGACAACGACCATCGTGTAATGTCACAGATGTGTTAAGGACACAGGTCTGGACCTGGTCTTCCACTGACCATTGGCTGAACTCACAAAGCCTGGTGGTATCACAAAAAGCACCGCACTGTTTGTAATTAAATAAATAAATCAGCCTTAAAGGATTGTTTGACTAAGAATTACTTCCATTGTGAAGCTACAGTGGTAAAGCAATCAGGTGTTTTGTTATAGTTCAGTATATTTGCAAATAGGCAATGAGTCCGGTGGTCAAAAGTCGTGTGTAAGATAGTTGCCGTAAACCTAACTTGACATGGATGTTTACCACAATACCAATACCAGGATAAAAGTGAGTAATATTTGAAATCTATTTTTATTCTAACAAAATATTTCATTGTTTTGCATTTTATGTTTGCAAAATAATTTTGTAAATATTCTTTGTATTCTGCCTCGTAAGCTTTCCATTCCATATTGTTGCCATCTTTCATTTAAATTTCAAAGAAGAAAGCAATGTATATATACATACATTTCTTGCAAATCCCATAGCTTTATTGTTTCAACAAATTCTCTGTAAATTGGCCTATTAGTGATGGTTATCTTTTCTTTAAAGCTAGCAGTATATATTCATATATGTTGTATATGTTGATATATATGTGTTGAATTATTTTATTATTTATTGCTTAATTTATTATTTATTGCTTAAAGTGGATTATATAAGTTTAAGTCTAGAACTGCCCTTAAGAGTAGTACCCTTAGAATATGTGAATTCATTTGGTGTGTCTTGATGCAACTTGTATTAGTTGATGTGCATTGTATATTTTTGTGTTATTTTCCTCTTCGATTTTCTTGTCCATCCCAGGGTCACGATTAGCTATTGTAGTATATGTATGAATGTAGTTAGGTAATTTGCTTTGTCATGAATAGAGCTGGACAGGATTACAAGAGAGAAATAAGAAAGCAGTTTAAACTCTACCAGCAAAAATGGTTTAGGAAAATTAGACACTTAAGAAGTAAGGACCCAAAGGTTTTCTGGAACATTCTGAACAAGAATACAGTGATAAAATAAAGAAGGAAACCCCAACCTGTAATGAATTTTTACAGCACTTCATGGAGATAAACAATCCTGGCAATCACACCTGAAACTGACCTACTTGTGAATACCACTGAAACTAGCAATAACTATCTCAACAGTGAAGTAACAGAGAGTGAGGTTTGCTAATTGCCTAAAAAAAGCTAAAAGAAATAAAAGCTTGTGGAAATGACAATATAATAAATGAATTTTTAAAATTTTTCTCAACCAAAGACTCTGACCCTATTCACAGCCCTCTTTAACCTCATATTAGCAACAGGTCATGCCCCCACAGATGGCAACAGGATTATAACACCAGTTTTTAAAAACAAAGGAAAACAAAGTGATCCAAATAACTACCGTGGCATTACAATCCTTAGCTGTTTTGGTAAGCTATTCACAAGTGTCCTTAATGTACGCTTAAAACATTACCAGAGGAAAATGATCTCATAGGACAGGAACAGCAGGCTTTCGGCAGGGAGTTATCACACCTTGACCACCTATTCACCATGCAAAGCATCCTCGAAATTTACTAAGTAGAAAAAAAACGAGTTTCTGCGCGTTTTTATAGATTACCAGAAAGCATTCGACAAGATAGATAGAACTTACTTGTGGAAAAATTGCTAGATTCTTGGAGCGAAGGGAAAATTCATGAATATAATCAGGATATATACAAAAAGGCAAAAATCCTGTGTTAAGATTAATGGAAACCAGTCAGAGTTTTTTAAAAGTAGTCATGGTATCAGACAAGGAGAAACCATCTCCTCTATTATTTGCAATTTATACTTAATGATCTGAAAACGCATCTCTTAGCAGACTCTGTTAGTGTCTCCCAGAACTAGCCAACTGACACCAAATACTCACCCCCCAAGAAACTGTGTGCTTCTAAATATTCATACTCCTATATGCAGATGATACTGTTATTTTATCCGAAACACCAGAAAACTCTACAGAATGCTTAGACAGCATGAAAAAATACTGTGACAAGTGAACCTGACAATTAACTCAGACAAAACAAAAATAGTATTTTCTCTAGAGGTAAAATAAGAAAGAAACCAACATTTTGTTATAACGGTGAGAAACTTGAAATAGTAGACTATACTCCTATCTTGCCTGAAACTAAACTACAATAACAAATTTCTAGTAGCACAAAAAGACCTATATGACAGAGCCTCAAGAGCCATGTTTGCTTACTGAAAATAATGTAAAAAGTCACAGAGAAACCTACCACTAATATTCAACTCGACATGTGACAGAATTGTTCTTCCCAGTACTTACCTATGGTTGTGAAATATGGCATCAGGAATTAGTGACATTTGTGGTAAACTACCAGCTAGATTTTATAAAATGGTCTCAAAATAAGAAAGTCACCCATCTTAGTATAGTGGCTTGGAGAATGTGGTCGCTCCTGTTAGTCTTCTATTAAAGTAAGATGCTTAGCTTGGTTAAATTAGATTAGCAACAGTAATAAACTATCAAGCACTAATATAGAATTGCTCTTAAATCTACACGAACAAACATTCTTAGTCTAGCTATATCATTACTATCCAGACAACGCTGCAAGACCTTGGCCTAAGTGGAATATGGATAACCAGAAAAGCATAAACATAACAGGTGATTGGTTCAAGAAGAAAGTTAGATACCCCTACAGGACCAGTATATCCAGAATTGTTAGGGAACTAGACTCCAAACAAATACTCAAATTACAGAATGTTTAAAAGCAGCTTCTACGAGAACCCTACTTAAAAATCCTACCCCCACCATGATTACCTCCCTTTAATAAAATTTAGGTCATTGAATAACCACTTTCAGTTGAATAAAGGTAGGCAAACAGATATCCCTAGAATGAAAGGTTTCTGTAGACTCTGCAACACCAAGACATAGGGAAAATTCCACTATCTTTTAATTGTAACAAATTTGATACCCAGCCGAAAAAATAGCTTACCAAGCTACTATACTCGTAACCCAAATGCTTACAAATTCCAATCTTTATTAGCCTCAAAAAATAAAAAGACCCTTAGTAGACTATCTCAATTGTAAAGATTACTAAGAACAGTAAATTTAGTTAAAATTGATAAAACGTGTGTGTGGGATATATTTACACAGGATGGATGGGAGTGCATTACCCTGTGATAAAGAAATATAAAGAATACAGAACACCTGTGAAAGAGAGTGAGCGGAGAACAAGAGAGTGGTTATCCATGTTCTGATATGTCAGATGCTTAACCTACTCGATTACAATATCCAAGTTTACACGAAATGATTGGAAAAAGGAAAGAATGAGTGGATGATTTTTGAATATAGTAAATGAGAGACACCCTATATAATTAATGATAAGAATGTGAATGTATATGCATTGATACTTCCTAATTTCTCAATACCCCCTGGAGGGCGACAGAATAAAAGAATAAAAGAATCTTGAGAATCTTGAATCAGAATCATAGAATAGAAAAAAGTATAATCAAAATGCGATCCTGACAGTACAATGCAATCTTTCTGATTTGTTGAACGAGCTTGCCATTGTTACAGAGAGACTGACGAAACTTTTTTTGCATTGCAGTAAACTGTACATAGTAAAGAAAAAAGATATCGTTGTTTCTGATTAAGACGATTATTGTATAAGCTGTTTCAGAGAACATTTTATTTCTTAAATCAGTTTTTTTAAAGCAGTAAAAGATGTGTTTGAATGCTCGTGTAAGTGTGTGTGTTGCTGGTGGATTGCAATTAAAAAAGTAAAATGTAGAAAAAAATTAAGAATAGTATCTACCCTTTATTCATAATTTGTGTTGTAGATCTTTAGAGTTATTCATTGTTTTATGGCATTGTGTCTAAAGTGTTAGTCAACTCAAATCAATGGTTAGGAAAATGGTGATGAAGGCAGAACATTGGCACTGGAAGCTTTTTAAGTAGACAAGATGCCCTATAATACTGAAAAGGATGATGTTGTACTATAGTTTCTCAAAACACGGGTATTAAGATGGGCAGCATGCCTACCTCCAGCCTCAGAGGCTGCTTCCCTGACCCCTACTGTCCAGCAATTAAGCAAATCAAGTAAATAAAATGAAGTATTATAGTATTTTACAAACGTTTTCAGTTGTAGGGTCCAAGGTATGACCACACCGTACTTTGTATGGCAATCTGTTCATTTATTTCTAAAAGTTCATTATTTTGTGAAACAAGCTACTGTGATGTGTTCAATAAAGTTTAGGTCAGTAATTGGCAGAGGGCTATTGTTGTCTTGCTAAGGGAAGAGGACAACCCAATAATGTCGTTTCATGAAATACCTGAGTGAATTTTACTCAGCTACTGTGTTGGCTAAAACTACCTCAGTCTCCTAAAAATACATAAAATTCTGCAAAATATGTTCCATGAGACCAGTGTATCTACCAACCGTGGGAACGGAAACCTCTCAGGACTGGTGTTCAGTGAGAGGTCGGTCCTCGGTTAACTTAGTTTGACATGACTTTCATAAGGAATACTGTAGCTTTATCTAATCTAGAAATGCTTCCTATTTTTCTACCTAGAGATGAAATAAACTCGTACTTTATTTCGCTGATAAATGATTGAGATTCTTAAGCGTTATATGATTACCCGCTGATTCGCGCCTCGTAATACTAGCATTGTATGAACATAAATTTTACGGTGAAGAAAGATACGTATCATTAAGATAAACTCAACTTAATTATCGCAAAGCTGTACATTTAATGCTTGAGTTACATATTGTTCTTCCAAGTAGGTCTGCATCTTAAGTTCAAGGTTCATTGCTGCAAGTGGCGGGTACACTTTGTTTAGAAGTCAGGTCGACCTGTTCATTCGATTTCACGACACTTGTCACCTGTTAGTCTTCTCTCGATCCTGTGGTTCGACCTTAGCTTCGTGCATGTTACAGTCCAGGGGGTGAAGAACAAGAACATGTCAAGTGAGCAGGGGCCTCAACTTCTGACATCACCCTGAAAGTTCATTTGTGATAGAGCGGGACATAGTGAACTTTATTGGAATCTTCGACATGTAAGGTTCCCACCCACCCCCATGCTCACCTGTATGCCGATTTTGATTTGTTTTTCACACAGTATAGATATTACTGACAAAGAAAACCTTTAATGAAGCAAAGTTCAACCAAAATCTGTCGAAGAAATGTAAAAATAATTATTAATTTGAAAGCTAATAAAGATGGTTTCTAAAGTTTTCGTAAGTACTGAGTTTTTTTCTTTGTGTGTGTGTAAATGTGTCATTTTTGTTGATGTCGAATTTGGTTACCATCGACGGTTAATGTTTTGTAAAAGTAGTTTGCTAGTCAGTTAATGTCAGTAGACATTCGTAGACACTACAGCAAAAGCTTGGGGTGTCTCTTCTATCTCTAGACTAGACTCAGTGATATTACCTCAGTTCTGGGTGATTCCTCACATCTGTTTTATAGATAAAAGCTGAAAATAAACACAAAATAAAAAGGGAGACGACGCCAGTGAAAAGATATTCTTCTTGTCCGTAGAATTGAGGATTGCAAAGTAAATAGGAAAAAGAGATGGAAACTACATTTCCAACCGCTGTTTAGTTGTTCTCACACCTTACTCTCACGATGTTAGGGTACTCACTTCACTTCTTGAAATTATTTGAATAATGAACACAGTTCCTTGCTTAGCTGAAATGTTAACAACACAAGCCTGAAGTCTCTCCTTTTGTTATTTTTCTGTGGATTATGATGTTTGTATGTTCAACACCAAAAAGTATGTTGCCTTCCACTGGCCGATTCAGTCCATACCCTTGCGATGAAAGCTATTTTTCTGATTTGAGCAAACTATTCAGAAAGCTGGGGAAAGTCAGGCAGCAAGGCACAGAAGATGAACATAAACTGGATAAAAGATAAACGAGGGCACTAGAACATGCTACCACAACTTTAGTTCGTTCTCTACTAAAGCATTTTTAAACGACAAAAGTTGTTTGTTTAAAATAAAAGAGAACAAACGCTCAAAAAGGCTGTCAAAAGGCAAAATTAATATCTCCTTTGTATTTATTGAATGCGAATGTTAGACTCGCTGCGCTCAATTCTAGTGCGTGACAGTGCAGTCAGGTGTGGTACTCTTTGATGTCAAAGACAGGAAAACAGTAAATTATTTATTGAGAATTTGGTAAAGGTAAAAAGTGATAAATACTACTACTTCAAATATATATCTCTCTCTTTCTTTCTCTCTCTCTCTCTCTCTCACACACACCACACACACAGATCATACGTATTTAGTAAGCATGCAGAAAAGCTCACTTTCCTTGCAGAATGCTCAGTGTTTCTGATTATCCAGCTACCTTTATTTTAAAAAAAACCTGTTGATTTAGAAAGATAAAATAAACATGTTCTTAAGTGAGCCAAATCGCTAGCATTGTTTGATCTAATAAATACACCTTTTTCGCCTGTTAAATATCATGTGCTAGCAGAAGACGAACTATGTTTACTTCCTATAGGACCAGCATTTTCTTGCAATCAATTGCCAGCAAGACTGCGTGGTTTAACAATATCCTAAAAAACTCGTCAGGAAACTTATCTAAAGGCCAGTAATTGTATTGTATTCTTTTATTTTTAAAACTGTAAAAGAAATAATGAAAGAAATAATTTTTTGCAAATTTACACAAAAAGCATTGCTTTTCTCTTGTGAAACACTAGTGATATATAAACAAACATTATGGAAAAGACGCCTTTGTCGTCTTACTTAATAACGGGACAAAAAAATTACGAATTTTCTAAACATGTTTTTAAGAAGAAAACTATAAATTATTACAAAGCTGCTTAAAGTAATGTTCGACATGGAGAACACCTCTAGTACTGCAAACAATGAGATAATCACTCATCTTGCGGACGGTTCGCAGGAACTGTTTAGTCCTGAGACTCGTCAGATAACGGAGACAGTGTGTTACGCGGGTCTGTCCACACTTCTGGTTCTGTTCGGTGTTCCGACCAACATCATCAACTGCCTGGTGTTCTGGCGACAAGGTCTACGGGACCGCATGAACCTTTGTCTGTTCTGCCTGGCGCTGGCTGATTGCTCTTTACTCTTCTGCGTGTTCTCAGTGCAGGTAGTCAGCTCATTTCTACGTTTCTATGACAACGACCTGTACGAGATGTACTACTGTGTAAGCACGGCCGCACTGGGGGTGTCACTCGCGGACTGATGCAAACATCTAGTTGTATCACCATGGTGATTGCTGTCGAGAGGTGCGTGTGTGTGTTTCCCCATCTTGCCTCTACCCTCCTCGGCACACGAACAATGGGTGCAGGGATTTTAATCTTGTTTTTTCTTCTGCAGATTGGTTATCTGATATTTCCCCTTTCCTTTAAGCTAGCCAAATCACAACAGAAGGACGATCACAATGGATGCTGTACCCGACCCAATTCTACGAGGACAACAAACTGCTTGTTTACCTGTCTCAGAATGTCCTACTCGAGGGCGTGATACCTGCTGCAAGCTTGTCAGTCGTGGTAGTGGCAACAGCCATCACTGTGAAGCAGCTGCGCGCCTCCATCACTTGGCGGAAAAGATGAGCTCTGTTAGAAATCACGACCACCAGACGGCGCTGACCAAGATGCTGGTGATCATCTCGTCTGTCTACGTCGTCACTACGACGCCTTACGTGGTGCGGCAGATGAGCTACTGGTTCCTGGTTGATTGCATCGCTACCACCAGGTGTCGCGAAACCTTCTTGACCTTTAATGCTATGGCCAGTGTGATTTCCCAAACCAACAGCTGCATCAGCTTTTGTGTTTATTGTCTGCGGTCATCGCGATATCGGATGGTTCTTCGCAGCATCTTTTGTTCACTACCTTTTACAAGAGGCAATTCCTTTACAGCACCCAGTAAATATTAACAGTTTTCATCTTAACAATGAGTTACATAAACGGTACTTTAGCAATAATATCACTAATGTCAATAATCTGGGGCAAAAAGGACATGAAGCTCAACAGTGAGCAGTGAACAGTTCGTTAGGAATACGGGTGTCATCGTAACCAACATCTAACCGCTGAACTTAATGTTGGTCAAGCTACGACCGAGAGCTTTATAATAAAGTCGTGCATATTTTTCTACATTCTGCTACAATAAAAATCGGTAAAAAAACAAGAGGCATAATACGTTTGATGAAAAGATAGTAAACATAGAATAGTTGCTTTCCATAATAGTGAAGGTAAGATGAATGCTTACCAAACGCTAACCAACTCTGTCGATCTTCGTGTCCCCTGACAGTCAACCTAACATTACTAACAGTCCCTTCTTTGGAGTGTACCTCATTGTTATTTAAGATAATGTTCTGAGTTGAAGGGTTTTGTTCCATGCTTTCTTTCACATCTGACAAAAGTGGTATGTTTGAAAAAAGAGAAAATAAAGATGTAGGTTTGCTAAATGCTTCAAAAATCTGTTCGGTTATAGTCTTAATATCCTTCTTGATATCATCATTGAGTTTGAAGTAGTAGAAGTCTTCTTCATGGATTTAAAATTTCTGAGTCTGCTTTTAGTTGTAGTTGGGTCTCCTCTTGTTATGCTCTGTGGTCTTTGACATGCTAACGATCAAAGCAATGTTGGTGGATGATTGTTGCCTCCTGTTGCTTCCGACTCCACTGCTGGTTCTCTTCTTGGCGTCTGTTAGGTAAAGGCAGTGTCTGGAGTTGATGTCTTATTCCAGGGCCTGGCGTATAGAATGGCTTATCGTCTGATTTGCTAATGAGGACTAGTCTTTTGTCTACTATCCACTCTTTAATCTCTTTACCTCTTGCACTGCTATTGTGATACTAACGACCACACACACATACATGCAAACGCGCGCGCACACGCACAAACACACACAGAAGAGAGAGAGAGAGGGAAAGATAAAAGAATAGAGAAACATAAATAGCTTGTGTTTTGTAAATATGTCTATCACACAGCTAAAACTGTTAAAACTGTCAGGACGGACCAGCGAGGGAGCGGTTACCGCCTGTCACCAATACAGTGATTGATGGATGTCCTGGGTTCAGCTCTCGTCTCGCGCACGCCGTTCTTTCTCTGCACGCGTATCTGTTTACAGGGCTGGCTGTCTTCCCGTGATATACCCTAAGTTACTGGCTCGGCATGAAACACCGATTTCCCCAACCCCATGCTTTTTGAAATTCCGCGCAAACTAATATAATTATTGCTTCCTGTACCTCAAATTTTTTTTACCCAACAAGAGTTGCTAACATTAGGGTCAATGTGATCTTGTTATGTTTTTCAAATAACAAGGATAAAAATCATTTTCCTGCTATCTTAAGTTTTTTCCAGAAATCAGTGCTGTGAGGTTTTTGTGTTCATTCGGGATACAACCCCTCTCCTGAAATGTTACCCAAGTTTGAATAAATACAGTGCGGAGGTCGTGCGAGCATCGTGTCAGTGTCAAATAATGCTGACAAATAATTTGTTGACAATGTACATGAAGTGACTTTGTACGAACGTCTCTGCATCCGTATGTCAGCAGGACCCTTACTCGCAGCAGTCAAGTGACGAATAAACAAATGAATGCATGACACAGACAGCACGTGTAGTATGGAAACTTATTTTACAGTCAGTCTGGTGGTAGGTCTGACTTCAGGTGTTTATGTGTGCACTTCACTGCATTACATAATGAGTGTATTACCTTCTGCTATTTTCTTTTAATAGTTTATGCTAGCCATGGAGCCCATTTCTACTCCTGCGTTTTAACCTATTTAACCGAAGTCGTTGTGATTTAGTATTTATTACAACTGTGTATAGAAGACAAATGGATAAAGAAATGGATGAATACTATTAATAATAATATCGTCAAGTGACTGTTCATTTATCTACGCGCCTGAACACACTTACACAAAATAAACTGATAAGATGTTAACATTGAGATATCTTTCAGTAAGATAACAGTGGGTAGACCTTTGAGTCATCACGTGACAGCCAGCCTGTGACTTGTATCAGCGTGTGGAGGGGATGGAAAGGTCGCTAGTAGCACAGAAAGGGTTAACAGCTGTCTGAGGGCTTATCCTGTTCTATATTTAGACTACACCTCACGTCCGCCACTCAGTGTCTTGACGAGGTTATATCATTCACATCAGATTTATTTCGGGACAAGTCCACCGAGGCAGCAACAACTAGCAGACGTCAGAGGTAAGATTTTACTTCCTTTTACACAGCGACTTCTCCTTCTGTCCTCTATGATGAGGTCATGTTGAGGGTAGTGTGGGAGACTTGAGTGAATGTATGGAGGTGAATCCGAGATGGGAACATGTGTGTGTTTGTGTGAGTTTTGGGTGTTCATGTGTCCATGCGTTGGTGTGTGTGTAAGAAGGTATGTGCGTGTGTGTATATGTGTGTGGTGAGAGGTGGATGTGCGTGTGTGTGTGATGCAAAGATACGCATAGTTATTGTTTTACGTCGGTTTGCATGAACGTTTGTGCCCAGGTATTTGTCACAGTTACATGTACCTTTTTCTCTGTGAAAATTCTGTGCCACCTGTTGAAGGTGTTTACCACACCTGAAGAATTGTCCGTTGTTAATACACATGTTTATTCTGTCAGTGACAATGTGACAAGTTTACGGTTCTTTCAGTGACATGAATACACCAGTCTTTTTTTATCAGACACATTTTTCCAGTTTATGTCACACATTCAGTTTGTGACAAATGCAGTTCTTTTAGTTGCATTTTGCCTCGAATACAGTTCTACCAGATCCCGTGTATACTTCTACCCCACACAGTCTTGTGCACTTCTCCTTTCTGATAATCTTATAAACACTACTACAGCCTCTCACCTCCACTCACTTCTGACATTTTCCATCCAGTACATTAGTTGCTGATGGTGACAAGTATTTATTAGTTGCTGGCTGTGCGGCAAAGAATGATACTGCAAACTAGATACCATAAAATGATGATGATGAGATTTTTATTATTTACTAAATATTTCTCATCAGCAGGATTAATGAAGTCCAAATTTTACCAGGAAACAGGTTAAGGCAGAATGTCTTCACACAATTCAGCTACGGCAAAGGTCGAGATGTCACATTCAAACCTGTGTCACGTGTCATGAGCGAGAGCCCATTGTCCTCTTCCTTCCCTGTGGTCACGTGATCACGTGCTCGTCGTGCTCGGAGACCATGGTCAGCTGTGCCTCGTGTGGGGGGAAGATTCTGGGCTCGTGTGTCCTCGCTCCACCAAGTCCCTCGTGCGGGACAAGCAGGGGTCTGAATGCAGCGTGACGACATCGTCACGTGGGAGGCTTCATGTCCAGCCAGACGTCCTGCCGCCTGTACCTTGAGTAGAAGAGTATTGACAATGCAAGCAATGCAAGCAATTACCATGCAAGCCTTATAGTCTGCAGCTTTGACTACAGACAATGGTAGACGCTAGTTCCACTTTTCTGTGACATTGTTGTTGTTGTTGTGAAGTGTATTGGCATCTTGTGTAGTAAATTACCATATTATTGAAATCACTTCTAATATGAATGTCATATACAGAACTTTAAAATACCTATCTAGTCTATGAAACTGGTGACAGTTCTTTGCTTTCTTTTTAATGACTTCAAATTAAAATCAATTTACAAAACTGTCTTTTTTTTCAATAGACCTTTTCTACAAATGTGAATACGGTTTGGAAAGACTTCGTAAACATCTTACAAGATCTTAGTCGAAAGAATACACTGACTTATTATTCATTCAAATGTTAGAATTGCCATACTACTGTTTGTTTGTATCAATGCAGAAGCTTTCGAAAGAACTTTAAGTTTTATTTTAAGACATAGTAACAGGCCAGTCCTAAATTCATGTCATATTCAACAACAAACTTGACAACATGTGTAGACATACGGGCATTCTTGTTAGCGTACTCTTAAATGTGGATATACTGTGTATGTAATCAAATATTTACAGATATAGAAAACACACGACTCTTAAGAAAAAAAGCTAAGCCTGCACATAATATATACTGGTCATCACCCCTTCAGGATGTACACTGAAAAACTAACCTACATAAATAAAAACAATTCCAAGGAAACATTTAAACAACAACACGTGTGAACATGTGGTACGACAGTCAGGCTTCTTCTCTTTCTTCTGTGAGTTTATGGTTTCTTCAATATTCATTATTTTATTTGTGTTGTCTTCTGTTTTCACACTTTTTAGCCTTATGATTGCAATTGCGTGTTTAGTATTTATTTCGCCTTGTGTTGTCATTATGCCGTGTGTGTTTGTGTGTGTGAGAGAGAGTTATTTTCTTACTTTGTGTAATGGCACAACTTGAATATTCTCTATTGCTGACTATTCCTTTTACAAAGAAGACAATGATAATAAAAGGAAGACAAGGAAGAAAACTAGCAAAGTTGTACTAAGAACGACGACGATGGAAGATATCGATTTATTCGTCGGCTCCAGTAATCTCCGATACTGAGAGAGAAGCCTGTAGTTATTTAGTTCGATAGCATAATATTTTATGTTCGTGATTTCCAGAAAATTTAAGCTCAAACAGTATTAAAACAAAAATAACTTTCGGTTTACTTTTCTCAAGTATCTTTGTTAGCGACCGTCTGTTGACTGAGTAGTTGTATGTAAACAACACATTGTTATGTGCTGGCATTATTTACAAAGACTTACAGGGACCGTGAGTGATTCACCAAACTATTGGACTTATATACTCCAGCCCCTTGTCCACCTGACCTCAACTTCCAACAGTCTGTGGTCTACTGTTCTACTCATGATCCTCACAGTCCTAGCTTCGTGTCTGTGATTTTCGGGAAAGTCCACTCACTTCTCTCTACACACAGCTTTCTATGACATCATGAAACTTTTTAATGTATAGGTTTTGGGGGGAATATATTTGCATACACATGTATGTATTGCTCTGCTATACGAGTAATTAGATGTAATGTCCACTATAATAACTCATGAGCACACAGACATAACTGTTGTGTCACCGGCTTGCTTACAAGTCCAAGTAATGATGAATGTTTTTTCTCCTTGATGTGTCTTAGGGACACGAGAATTGATGACTGAACCAAAAAAGGATTTGCACCACGTCCTTCAGGTCCTTAAAAGTTGTAATGATGATCTGCTTGAAGACATCTGACGGTCCACAAAAAGTCAAAAGATCAACTTAGTATCTCAAGATTTCACGAGCCGTGTCTTTTAATTCTCAAAGGAGACCGCCTTGCTTACAATAGTTGTAAACTCTCATACCTCCAGGGATACGAACACCACTGTCCACGCTGCTAGACACACCCATCCATGCTACTGGAGCTGACAGGCCGTTAGTACACGCGTCTTTGTACTATGATACATGGTCTGTACGTCGATTCTGTCATTACTTCCTGAATAAAATGTTGCACTTCCTTTTACCAGAGTGTTTTAATGTATTGATTTGTGAGTCTGATCACTCATCTTTACTCATATTAAATAGATATAGATGTATTCGTGCACACACACACCCGTACATACACACAAGCGTTAATGTAACAGTTAGTTATTAATATTAGCAGTTATTAATAATAATGACAACAATCGAACTGTTTATTAGATAGTGTAAAATCCTCCCAGCATATAACCAAGCTTTCAGGCTCAGGTAAATATAAATGCGATGAAATAATAGTGTAAAAAGATGTCATGTTCTACTTGATTACGCACATACGCACATACGAACACACGCCCACACGCATATACAAACACACAGTCAGTGATGACACCTAAGTAAATTCTTGTGTCTTGTTAATTATTATCAAGCGTTATTTTAATCTGTTAGACATGAATTTTCTTTCCTGGGGGCAGTATGTCCAGGATATTTTCCGTTTTCTGACTGCAGCCCCCGCCTGAGTCATGTGATTAGCTGAGCAATGGATGGGCCGACACCTGATAAAGGCTTGATTGTCCCGAGGGCAGAATCTTGTGTTTGCTTTGAGAGGTAAGTACCTACAGAGAACTTGGTGATTTTACAGATATCCAAACAGTTGTATAGCTACTGCTGCAGGTGTAAAATATTTATTTTTATGTGTGAGTTGTCTGGGTTCTTAACAGCAAGTGACTTTAGAATTTTTTAATTATCCTGTTGTGGGATATATATATAAAGCTAAGTTGCTTCCGATGAAAATCTTAAAATAATCGGCGTAGTTACATTTATATTTTACTAGTATGTTGGTGTCAGTATAGCACTTTGTATTATTAGCTCTGTTCTTAAAGGGAATGTATTAGTAAATATTACGACCTCTGTTGTTGACACGTATACTCTTACTGCTTCACTTGAACAACCGACACTAGTAGATACCGCAGCAGCTAGCATCATCTACTACTTCTGTACTTCATAGATGTTTGTCTTTTTTTTGAGGTGCCACTAGTTTGGTACTTCCAGTGCTTCTGCTGTTCTTACTGCTACTTCTTTCATCATCATTACGGATGTGTGAACTGTGACTGCTGCTTGATTACTGCCACTAATATTTCACTACTCACCACTAATACACTAATATAACTACTTAGCCTTCTACTCCTACTTTGAAGGTTTTGTAAAGTTGTTGATGCTGAAAAAAATAGTGTCCCCACCGCAACTGATCCAACTGATTTATTACTACGGTGCTACTGAAGCTAATGAAAAAAGAGATTTCTATCTCGAGACATACTTATCAAAGAACATAACATAAAATCAAGTCTGAGAATTGAAACTGTCCTAGTGATTCCTCCTTCCAAAGACATTGTGAAGAATGAGGTAGGCTGTGGTCTGTTGAGGTAGCTTGTTGTCAACTGATAGACTCGCCACTTCGCTGTCGACATCTGCTGAGCACACAGACCAGTCTCGGTGAGCTTTCACCAAAACAAGTGTCGGTGAGAGTTCACAGAGATCACCAACGGTGAAGTTTTCAGAAATTACAGCTGGTCACATGTATTAGTTACATAAGTGGTGGCAACTTTCTCACGAGTGATGTTCTTGCTGGGAGCGGAAAACACAACTTTCTGTTTAATATTGTACCAGTGTTGCTATAAATAGAAAGCTGACGTCATGCGAGCCCACGTGTCACTTGCGTGTTACGCTGATAGATGTAACTATCGGGTTTACCCGCAATGTCTCACATATTATCATCTTTTCTGTAAATGCTATTAACGGGTTTTTTTTTAAACAGAAGTTGACTAGAAAGCATCACATCCAATCGTAGAGGCGAAGAGACTTACAACGCTTGATGACGGGGGATGAGAGCATGATATAAGTTGTTTCAAAAGGGAAGGGGATGGAGACTGATCAACAATTAATAGTGACAAGCAATAGTTTACAACTAGTCGCCAACGATTGATAGTCCGTAAATACATAAGAATTACGATGGCGCTAGGATCAACAGTGATGATGTGTTGATTGTTTATGTGCATTGAATACTTAGATGTTATCTATGGTTATCATGGTTATTACATCCTTACTCCTGAAGCGCAAGACAAAAATGCTACGATAAATTATTTATTTTTGTGTCGTTTGATACTGAAGTTTAAAATACACACATATATTAAATTTAAATGATTTCTGAATTATGTACAGAAAGTGATAGGGTACGTCCACTTGCGGACTCACGTATCTGTGTTCTGTAGAAGTGTTGAGTATGTTTGTTGACTGAATCAAGTATCTGTGTTCTGTAGTTGTGTGACTGCCGCTAGCAGACGACACAGCGGGATCCAAGATGGCGCAGCCCCGTAGGGCTTCAGGTGTTGGTCTCCGCGACTCTCGTTGGCGAGAGATAACAAAGGCGCTCTATGAGGAGGACGTCGATGACTTTGTGAGAGGGTTCTACCCCGACTCACCCACACGCCGACAACTGCTGGCTGAGAGCCACAGACACAAGGTATGAGACTTGTTGTTTACCAGGCTACAGCAAAACATTTCTCAACATGTTAAACCTCTTTTAGGGACTAGACTACAGGGTGGCGCTGGAGTCGCGGTGCATCATTTTGTGAACAGAATGTTGTCTTTTTTGTCTTGGTATTAGTAGATAAAAGGCAGGTTTTGTCTTTCATTTCAGCTTTTTACCGTTTTACCTTTAGTGACTTAGAAATATGACTGCAATACCATCGGTTATGTAGTGGGATATTAGGCTGTTTATTGTCAAAGGCAAAACGAACCTATATGCGGCAGTGTTCAACAAGTTCACTGCAAGTGTAATTAAAATGGCTGTAATTTTTTAAATATCAACAGGCTATTTTTGTCAGCGGAAATCTTGGCAAAACCCTAACAGATAGTTTCCGTGATCTCTCTAATCCTCTAATGACTCTGAGTGGAAGAAAACTCAGCTTTCCGCAGGACTGGAGAGCCCCATCCTCTAGAAATGGCGCTAGCAGGGTTCTTCTACACCAGCACAGGTCTGATCCAACGTTTACATATTTACAATGCGTATATAATTAAATTAATCATTTATGGTTTAAATACATGTTACTCAATTATATCTATTTCTATTATTATAGGTTTCGGAAGCAAACTGCTAGATCGTAACTTTTTCTTTTGTGACTGTTTTGTTTTTACAGCTGAAACTATATCCGGTATGAAAACAATCCGCTGATATCGTGTGGTGGTCAGCATTTTAGGAAACATAACCTAGTCGAGAAATGTGTTATTCCTCTGAACACTTACTGTCAAAGCTGAGAGGTGATTTTTCACGTTTTTATCTCAAAGGCCAGATAGAGTGCTGCAACTGTGGACTGCAGGTTAGGGATGCCAATGACCCCAGGAACTTGTCCATGGAGAGTTCACATGAAGCTTGCACCTCGCTGCGTGCACCTGGCACGGTACAATGCTCAGGGACAGTCCTACAAGGTACAACACACTATAGAATTCCATAAATCTTAAAATTAACTCATAAAACCATAGAACTCTAAAAGACATTAAAGAAAGATATGTTTAATGACAAGGATGGAAATGAGAGTTTAATTTACAGTTACACCTGAGAAAGCTGTGTTTAATACTAAGTTGAGGTCAAAGTTTCGAGGTCTTTTACTGTACAACATGAAGTTCTTTTACTTTGACTCGACACATATTTGTATTAATTGTGTAACTGTATCAAGTTTTTGTTTGTTGTTTTTCTGTTTATTCTAACAGGGAAGTAAACTAATCAGAGTGAATTCTACGTCAGCCGTACTTGAGCTTCTGAGAAAATAATTTCAGGTCTGGGATAGCTACACGTTTAATAGGAATATGATTAATTACTGTAGAAATATGTAACTGAGGCGACAGCTTCAGCTTGTTTGTCAAGCTTGCAGGCAGGTCTGAGCTTTTTTTTTAAGAATGAACAGAAGGAGGGAGTGTATACAAGTGCAGAAGGCATCACACCCATTGCCTTACATCCATGAATTTAGTTCATCACCTTCTCATCATGCAGCAGTTAGTCCACCTCACACCATCCTTCAGTAGGAGACTCGTGGTCAGAACAGCTGGCAAAATATTTTGAGATTTGGAAGACAAAGTTGAGCAGTCACTAAACTATTTATTAGAATATATAAAAGGCAGCACAGATTATATGGATGCGCTGCTCGCTCCCTTGTCTATATTTATATATCTTTGTGGCACTAGGTCCTATTGTGTTTTCTGTTGTTGATTTGGCATCACAGTTTTTATAAATGTTTTAATTATGTTATCGTGTAGTACACGCATTTTGTTATAGTCTCTAATAATTGCTCTGTGGCGACGGCATTTACTGTGACTTGGCAGATTATTAATTTGCTGAGGGATTGATGAAGATGTTTTGTATTTGTATTTATAACACATGCGCACACGCGCACCCACACACACTTACTTTCTCTCTCTCTCTTAAATCTTGCATCGGGATAAAAAAATTGCAGTGATATATGCGATATACAAAAATTATTTTTTTCTGAAAGACAGACGAGTACCTCTCCTGATAACGTATACATCAGGCTTATGTCTCGTGGTACAAACTCATTGTACGGGTGGCATAAGCCTTGTCTCGGGTAACATGACCTTTCTTAAGAACACAAACAGTGCAATACTTTACTTTAGCTGAATTATTGAATTATTAGTCTCGTTCGTGCGCTTTTGAGTTCACAGAGATAAAGTAATCTACACATAAATAGACATTAAAATTAAAGGTTTTTATCTCCCTTACCTCGCTTCTTGAATGATATACTTCACTCTTTGTGAAACCGCATATCTCCTATTCTACCAAAGTGAAATATTAGACTCTGTTCTCTCTATTCTGTGTGTGAATATTCTGAGCCACCACAGCTCTGTATCGGACAGGTGATGTGAAAAATTCTAAAGTAAAAGTAAGTGTTATTACGAGAAACACACCCAGATGTTTCAAAAAATAAACAGTCTGAAAGTTAAACCAGACTGACATACAGAAAGAGCACCCTGGATGCGGATAGAGATGTCAACGGGTACATGCCAAGCAGGGTGGATAAGACGCAATAAGTGCAGATGACTAGGCGTGGGCAAGTGTGGCACACATGGTACAGAGCCCACGGATCCTGCAGGCTGGACATGAATAACTCGATAAATGTAGGACCTTGACATAGCAACATTAAGTTTATTAAGTAAAGATAGTCAATGCAAACACTTTACATACTAAGCAAAAAGCGAAGAAATTAATTATCGCTCATCAGTCCACTCAGATATGTGGAGGTGAGCAACACCAACATCACGTTCACGTCGTCCTTCCGTTATTCATCCATTCTGCTTTTCTTTGTCTGTGCGTTTGTTCTTTCTCGGCTTTTTTTTGTACTTCTTGCTTTCTTGAACTCCTTCATACCTTTTTCACAAACTCCGGAGAGTCGAGAGCTCCGCTGCTCGTCTGGTGCTTAGATCTCCGAAACATGGCTGTAACTCCTTTTCTGTTATTTATTGGTGTAAACAATTTGCACAAAAACATCCACCCGCTACAGCCATCGTCAGCTCTATCCGCCATCCCAACAGGAAAAGAATCTTAAAACTACAGAATCTTTATTATGCGAAATTACGGGAATGTTCGTAGTAAAATGCGATTATGACTTGCGTCTGTTTCTTTGTCTGTCTTGGTTAGTTTTTTTCTGTTCGGCTGAGAAATAAAAAAACTCCGTAACATTACCATTAATTTAATTAAACATTAATTTCTCTTGATCCTCGGTGACTCTCATAGTAGCCTTTCCGCTTTTATTAAAATTTGTGGAGGTTCGGTTATTTTAGAATTTCTCGAAAGATCATCGATTATCTTGATACTAAGAATACATACTATCTCAATAGTGAAGTGACAATTCCGGAATCTTCATTAGCTCTAATATATTCTGGCAAAGCAATGTTAGCTAAATAGTTATGTACACACTTGAATAAAAAGGTGAAAACAAGTAGAATCCACAGAGCATTCTGCTTATAAGTCTATAAAAGAGTGGTTGTAGTTAAAAGAATTTTATACATTCGATTGACTCTAATAAACACTAAATTTTGCACGATTTATGTTTACACTGAGTTTAAACGGCAAAGAAATAATTTAATCACACAGGGTCTTTCAATAAAGTCCAGTAAGACACATTATGAATATTGTGGGTTTTTTTTTCAATTGATAGCTTCTAGGGTCGAGTAAGTATTCCTATTTGAATAATTCAACACAACACCAGAAAATAATGAACAAAGATTTGTTACACACACTATTATAGAGCAATGGATTTCCCTGTGTGCTTTACGAACTTTTTACCGTAAATAAGACAAGAAACGAACCATCACCAGTGTAACTTAGTTTTCCGCTTCACACTGATGGGACAATAAAGAAACATTATTGGAGATAACTCTTGTGACAAATGCGTCTTCCTTCAGCTAATCACTACATGGCCGTGGACCGTCAAGACCTAACTACTGTGTGAATTCCTTTCTTTTCTCTTGGAAAGGATTTCACAATCAAAATAGTTAGGATCAGTGACTTTTGACGAGAAAAGAAATAGTTCCTCCAACTTTCAACATTCTGTACCCGTCTATGTTTAAAATCACAGTGAAAAACGTTCACTAATATCCAAATGTGGACAAACCAGGCGGGTGACGAACACCAGGAGAAAATGTCAAAAAACAAATCAAAGGCAAGATGACACTACAGCAAATTCCTTAAAGAGAATTCAAACTTAAGAAATCACCCAGTAGAAAATTTTAAAAATATAAACGAACACACATACGAACCTGAAAAATTGTAGGACTTCAAATAATACATGCTCCAGACTGTAAACTGCTACTTATCCAGAATACTTCTCTTTAAATCATAAATCAATGTGTTTTTAGAACTTCAACATAGTACAGTGTACGTAGTGTTATGCCTCACATTCACTCTAAAACTTTCTTCCATTGATTTTGTTGTCATGAGTAGCTCCTGAGGGACCTCTGTTGTTCTTGGTTGTGAAGTCCTCACGTCCCGTACTATAGAAGTTTATATATGAAAGTAATGTCTGTACACTGTGAGCAGACGACCGTACCATTAGTCACAAGACAAAAAGACGTGTGTGTGTGTGTGCTGTCACCTTAGCTTGACACAGACAGAGTGATTACAGGTATTTATTTACACGTGTTTGACTAGCGACGATGACACGCGAACAGCCTCGTTGTCAGGTCATGAAGGTCACAAAGGTCTAAGGTCAGGGCTGCAGGAGACCACACAGGTCTGCACATCCACCGTTAGGACGATTCCCGCCATCATCTACTCCAACGCCTACCACTTGTTGGTGTAGTAGAAGATCATTCACATTCAAAATAATTCTCCCTGGTGGAGGGTCCTGTAGCTTGCACGTGACTCTCACTCCTACAGTTCCGCCATTCACTTCTGGTTAACGCGCAAAGTAAACTCCGCGCTACTAATAGAGGTATGTTTGTTGCTCCTTCACTCATTTCCTATTATATAAAGTAGCTAAATGTGAAAACATTTTCAAGCTACTCACATTTAACCGTGTATCACAATATAAACAACCGTACAATAACATTCCATAAACTGCATTGTTATCTTTTACGAGTCTGGAGCTCGGCGCGTGAATTGCCGACACACAGACGTCTGCTTGATCGTCGTTTGATTTACCGAATATCTAACGATAACCACCAAAGACTAGGATTTGTTAAAATATCTGCACCCTGACCACGGACAAACATCTCTGGACTGATGGTTGTCAGTGGAGACCAACCCTCAGCCTCTCACTAGTAGTACTTGCAGGCTGTCAGGTCTCAGCCAACCATCTCACCCATTAGTATCTGGAATCGCGATAAAGTTGATATGCAATAATATGTTACTTGGTTACTTTTGTGCATTCCGTCAATATTATAGTTCACATCACCTGCTCTTTTTCTTGATGTTAACAATTAAACTGATAGAAAATTTGTATTTTTGGCTTTCTTTTAGAAGTTAACGCCAAACATTTGTCTGAAAGCAGTCTAGAGACATAGACTGTGTCAACACATTCTAGTACCTTTCATCAGTTTTGTATTTAATAATTATCTCATTCGAATCTTTACAATACTGACTACTAAGTTCCTCTATAAACTGTGCTAGTGGTGCTGATCGTTATCTCCCTTTGTACACGTCATCGCAATATTTATCGCAATATTTATCGCAATACATTATAAACATAAAGGCACCGACACACACATGGCATGGTGTCTAGCACCTCTAATGGTGTTGATCCCTCGAAGTAAGGTGACTGTTGCAACCGTAAAGCTTTTACTTTTTTCATAAATAATATCTCCCGATTCTTTTTTGAAGGCAGCATTGTAGCCTATGATTTCATTGGTTGTAGACGATTACAATAAAGAGTAATTAAGCCTTAAAATGAAGGCATTCATAACGATATCTTTAAATATGCTTGTTCTCTTGTTCTTGCTAGCCACGGACATGGACGTGGACACCAGAGTCAAGTGCGAAAGAAAACCTTAAAATCCTAAGAATAATATTATAATTATACTATGAGCATAGACATTACAATAACCCGCACAAGCGCAGAGACTAATACTACACTACTTGTGCTTCAAGAATCGTCTAACACAAATTTATCAAGACTGTAAAAGTGTTGTTTTTTTCATATAGATGAGGTAGTAGATGAAAAGAACTGTACCTAACGTTCAACTTTAGTGACGTCACTAGGATGGCTTGTCAAACACCGTAACAGGCTGTGTGATTCTTCACGAAACCGAGAAGACCGATGATAGTAGATGAAGATGTTCAGACAGCCGTTCACTTGATACACTACACTTGTGATGGATATGACTGCCATGAACTGGTCTGTGACATAAGAGTCCGAAAACCGATCCACTACAAACCAAAAACTTAACTGACAGGCCACGTGAGGTATGTAGGTGACAATGAAGACGATGGCGACCATGGTCAACATCTTGTTCAGCGCCACCTGTCGCCTTTGAATGTTGTTAGCGACACAACTTGTGTTTTCTCGCCACATCATCGCTGTCCTCAGTGTCTTGACTGTGACAATCGTTGTTACTGTCACGACAGTCAGAATGACAACTGGAAATACAGTTTCAAGAGTGACATTTCTAAACAAATACAGAAACAATTTGTTGTTGTCGTAAAACTGAGTGTAGACAGGAAACCAGTAGGTGCAGTTTACAGTTGACATCTTTGCAGCACTGTAAGAAAATGGAAACGGTACATAACAACCCTGAGTCAGCAAGAAACACGAGACTATCAGCGATGCCATCGTCTTGGTGCGCATAATGCTGGCAGCACGGTGTGGAAAGACGACACAAACACACGTGTCCACAGCCACCGCCATGTTGATAATAGAGGATGTCAGATAGAAACCGCGAGCAACACCAGTCAAAGCTAATGTGACTTTAGAAAAGTATTCTTGAGAAAGAACAAGATCGTGGAGGCGGATTATTGAAGCGACAGGGAATGTGAAAAACACGATGACAAAGAAAGAACCGTGAGCCAACGACAGCGAGAAGAGACACACGTTCATCCGATCTCGGAGACCCTGTCGCCAGAAGAGAAGACAGTTGATGATGTTGGTGGGTACACCGACCAGGGTGACCAGAGTCCCCAGACAGGCGTACACCACAGTCTCCACTACCTGCGGCACGTTCATGTTGACAAACCCACGTATGCAGATGCTTAGGTCTGTAATGGCGGACATCCTGGGTTTAGCAAGTGTCTTCCGTAAGGAAGGAAACTATTTCAACCGTCAGAATGTTTGGTTAAAAAAGATTTTGTCCTGTTAGAGTCCAACAGTTCACATCACTGCTTACTTCTACACACCATGCCTCATATATGAATCATTATCAATGGAATAATACACGCAAAAAGTCATGTTAATAGTCAAAGAAAATATTTCTTCAATGGCTAGTGACCCCTGGGGTCAAAGTAGCATTGCTACATTGTGGTAACGATGAACACATCGAAGATCATGTTCTGAGTGCGCGAGGCCAGTATTTATATAAGCGGTGCACCGTGCGCGATCATTAAGGGACACTTGATATATGATGGTGGCAGGACAATTCAAATACGAAATAATAAAATTATTTTTATGTCATGCTTAATTGGGGAAGGAATTCAGAAGGTTTGGAAATTAAATTCACGTGGCTAACATCTCGCCGTGAATATTTACGACAAGGGAATGTCAGCAATGTCGGGACTGCAGGTGATTTAGGACAGAAATACCTCCTTATTGAGTTTGCTTCAACTAATGAGACTCATATTTTTATTTTTTATTTACAAGATATAGCAATGTATGCATCGGGCGCGCTCGTGTGTGTGTGTGTGTAAACGTGTGTGTTAGTGTGTTTTAGCTTTGGATGTATCAGTAGGTGTGCGTGTGTTTGTGCGTGCGCGTGTGCGACTGCTAATCGATCCTGACATGAGACGAACTTTAATTACGAACTCTGCTGAGACATTTCTGACATTTTTATGTAAAAAAGTGAAATAATAGGATTTACTCGAAATATTTAATTTTACTTTAATAGATAATAACGTCTCCATCTATCCTTTCATAGATCTAATTATAAGTGAACAGTTGTATGCCTTTGAGTAAAAAAAACTGATAGAAACTAGCAGCTGCTTTATTCAGGGATCAGTTATAGCAACACTACATATTTTCAAGTAAACAGACTTTTTGAGTGTAGGCATTATTGTGTACGGTTCAAATTTTCAGGACTCCACGAGTCTTACGCTGTAGGTAACCCTTTTGGGTCGCAGTTACCACAGAGGTCATGGCGGTGGGAGATGTAGATGAGGAAGGACAGTGCAGGACATTTGCAAGATGTTCACACCACCTGAATGACCTGTTCACTGTTTTCGCAGGTTTCTTTCTTCCTCAGTGTTTGTCGTGTGGTCGTCTGTGTTGCCGGGTCCTGTACGACGACCACACGACGGTGACGGACTGCGTCGATGACCGATGCAATGTTAGAGGCTATGATTCCTACCTGGAAGATGACTCGCATTGGCAGCATAGGTAGGTGACAGGCAAGGATGACATTGTCATAGACTGCCAATGACGAATAACACACATTGTAACAGCAACAGCGAACATGCAAGAAAAGCTACTGCTCCTTACGAACTTTATTGAAAAAAATTTACAAACACATTTATCAGAATAGTTTACACGATACTTAGCATGAGAAGCACAATAAAAAATAATGTAACCAATGTCCAGTCGGCGTTTGAACAACTCATCAAGTATCGTTGGACGCGCATTCTGCTTACTGACTGCACTTGAATAAAACGACCACAAACATTTCAAGTAGCAATGAGTGTACCTTCATTTCCCTCCCTCCTGCATGAAATAGTTGCTCAAACTTTCAGTGAATCTCCGGACATCGTTTGTCACCTGCAGCAACTCATCAGGGACATCATCACTTTCCTGGACTGATGATTGTTTCATGTGTTTCGGTGCATGTGGAGCAGCAATTGTAAGCTTCGTGATAGTCTTCATTGTACCATTAAAGCTCTTTTTTGATAAATAAATATTTTATCATTTTAACATGTTGAAATTCCACATTTCACTCATTATTTTCCCTTTTCATCAGCATGTCCACAACCATCTCCAAGACCAACTATTTCAAGTTAGTAGAAGCGACTTTAGCTTGTTCGCTCGATTAAATAGAATTTTGGTGCAAAGAAGCAAATATTATTAGGTTTATATACTAGGATTTCTTTCGGTTCTTTAGGATTCGGTCCAAATAAGCGAATAATAATTATGTAAACAAATATTTTCTTGAAGCAGAAGAAGCTTGAAAAGGCTAAAAAGAAGGTGGCAATACATGTGGTTCACAGACGAATCCCCGAGTGTTGCTCAGTCCAGTGGTTTACTCGCTCTTGCGTGTGGTACATTACTCTTGTTCATGAACGTCTGTGAACACCATTGAACCTGCTTTGTACTCATTAAACAGTCATGTTTATTGCTATTTGAGATACACTGTTTCGAATTTACCTAACGTAATTCATGCATTTAATTTTATGTTGTTGATTTTTTAAACCATGTATCTCAATGTTATTTTTTTTACATTTTATCGCCATGGTAAAGTTGTATCTAAATGCCAGTGGTAAGATGCTCCCTCAGGTTTGCAGCAGTATTTTATCTGACACTTGTGATACACTCAAACATACTTACAGGACACGATGTGATGCGTTTGAAAATAAATTGAACAGTTACGGAACAATCTTCAATTTGTTTTGCATTTTGAATTCACTTTTCACACAAAACTCACACACACATAGATAAACACATGCACAGTATCCGGGAAAAGTTAGAAGAGCAAAGAGAGAGCGAGAGAGGATTACATTATCTTGCAGTCAATGTGTACAAACTAAAGAATCATGACAGAAAAAAGAAATAGCACAAATAATAAAATAATTACAAGAGTCTTAGACCAAACCATGGACACAAAAGCAGACATACTGTACAGAACGGAAGACCCCTTGGCTGTTGATGCCAGTGAGCTGAAGGGATCTTACCTTCTTTCCCCATTTTCTCTCTCTCTCTTAAATATATATATTTACACACGCTCGCAGATAATGTTTAGAAGGCGACTAAAGTACTAGACAACAGGTACTTCATGGACATCTCCCGTGTCGTACTAGCTCTGTGAGTCTTTGCCTTTCAATGATCCATGGACACTCCCTGGAATATGTCTGAACATTCTGTGCATCTCCAGACGAAAGCGTGAGGAGCGATGATAGTAGATAAAAAAGTTGAGGCAACCATTTAGTTGATATATTCCTCTTACTGCCACTCTAACCTCTTTATAGTAGGTCACATTAACAGAAGAGGACCTGATGAACCATAGGCTGAGCTGAGAAGCAGCGAAGGGAATGTCAGAAACAATGAAGACGCACGCGACGATCAACAGCATCTTTGCTGGTGGTGAATGTTGCTAGAGCCATGACTACAGTTTTCTCTCCATGTTATGAGAGATCTCAGTGTCTTGACTGTCACAGCCGTTGTCAGCGACACAACTGTCAGATGAACAAGTGGCATCACTGTTTCGAGCATGATGTTGCGAAACAAATAGACAAATAATTCATTATCTGTGTGAAATGTAGTGAATACAATTACCCAGTTGGACACATTTCCTATGTTAATTATAGCAGCCTGGTAGGAAACTGGATATATCAAGTAGCTGCCCTGTATACATATGAAACACAAGACTATCAATGACGCCATTGTCTTGGTGCGCATAATGCTGGCAGCACGGTGTGGACACACAACACAAACACACGTGTCGACAGCCACCACCATAATGATACAACCGGATGTCAGCGCTAATGCACGTGCTACACCTGTCACAGCTACTGTAGCTTTTGACATGTACTCTTGATACAGAAAAATGTCTACAAACCGGATGAAAGAAGAGATAGATAAGAGCACAAACGTGGCCATAAAGTAACAACAGTCCACTACCGCCAGAGAAAACAGACACAGGTTGACACGAACTCCAAGACCCTGGCACCAAAATACCAGACCGTTGATGAGGTTGGTGCAGATGCCGATGAGAGACTCCAGACTGACGATCCCCCCGTAGAAGACAGTCTCTAGCACCTGGAGGACCTCAGAGCTCGTGCAGTCGGTCCACGTGTTGGTGTTGAACCGTTTGTAGCTACAGTCGCTGGAGTTGGTCATGACAGACATGGTGTCTACAGATATTTCACCGGGCAGCTGACGATAAACACCTCGTGTGTTTTAGACATGCTGTCAACAATTCAAAATGAAATGTTTTGTCTCCTTTTTCCTTCTTCTACGGCAACATTTTATACTTTTTTTGCAGTTGTACTGTTTACAAAAAGAAAACAGCAAAATTGCATCGACAGAAAGATAGAAAATGTAGAGATGAAATATATTTTTGTAAAAATATAAAGCACGTTTAGATAAATTTACATTGGTTGTACCAGATGGAAAGTGTAGCCTGAATAGCTAACAAGAAATTTAACAGGCAAATGCCAGCAGCATCAGGTTTGTCAGAGACATGTACACTAGGTGTGTGCTCAAAGAAAATTATTTTTAAAGTTTGCGATGTTGAGAAGACATCTTACTAATTGTTAATAGTTTCCACATCTTTGATATTTTAGACAGTTATTTGTGTGTATGTGTATGCGCGCTAGAGAGAGAATAAATATGTTCCTCTATTGAAAAGGAATAAAATGAAAGTTTTTCTAAGAAATTATTCACGATTTGATCTCATTGACCCCAATGTAAAGGTAGCGATGAAGGACATGTTTACCAACCAAACAGCATGAAGTCTAGTGTTTAGCAATGGCGGGAAGATTTCGCTGTTATTATTAAATTAAATGATGTTTGAAGGGTTGTGTGCTGAGGTTTGTGTTCTCACGAATATCGTCAGAAGACATTTATCAATGCTTGATGAACTTCGATAAACATTTTAGAGAAATTAGAAACTAGACAAGATTTAGGTTTTCACACAATAATGACATTCTAAGTCTGTTCAGTATTCCCACCTGTGAACAAGATAGTTATTTTACATGTGCTTGTGTTGACATCAGTCTTTCCAGTTGGTGTAGCGATGTCTGACACAGTATGTTACTCGTGCCCCCAGGCTGTGTGAGCTGTACTTTGAGAATACTGCCCACAAGGTACATAGAACTCTAGACCATCGGTTATAAATGTAACACTGAGTAGATACAAACATTATAATCAAAGAAAGAGACACAATGAGTGCAAAGGAAAGTGAACAGAGTGAAACTCTAGTGTACGACAGACAAAGTGTTGTGGATGTTGACTGAAGGGGAAATAAAGTTGTTGCTTGTGAACCTCTGGCATAGCGGAGTAAAAGTGGTTAAACGGGGTCACAACCTCGTCGTGCACGGGAACAACGACTGAATCATCAGTGAGGAGCAACGCCAGAGGCGAGCACAGCGACACAGTGTGGTGACATCGCCTGTCGTCTGCAGCGCACATCTACCTGTCGATACATCTCACCGACAGTGTACAGCTCCGCCAGGTGAGGCGGCGTGGCACAAACCTCACATCAGCCATGCCCTTGGCTAGGGATACCAAGCAGGATACATCACCTTATAGCAAGTCAGACTCCTCGGAGAGTGGGGAAGAATGAAGGAAAGAAGAAATCCCGTCACCTTACGGCAAACAAGACACTGCTCAAGCAAGTGATGTCATCTGTGATTTATTTACAATTCCTGTGGTCACGTGCCCCGCTCCGTAGCCTCCACAAGGTACAGGGGCGTCAGGGGATGAGGGGACAAAGCACTTTCACAACTACAGCTGCTCTAGCAGGCTCTCTGGCTACAGTTTCACAGAAATAAAGTTAAGAGTGCTACAAGCTAGATTAATTAATGTGATAGTACATACACCATCAGTATTGACAAATACCGGGATAGAAAGAAGATTAAAACACTTCTGAGTTATCGTTTTTTATTTATTTCATTATTCGAATATTTCTTATATTTACAGCTTCGTGTAAATAAATAAAATAAATAATCATACTTCAGTCGCCACTCATTTCTTGCATCGTTTTAGAGTTACATGTGATGGATTTTTGAACTATAAATTAGAAGTACTTATACATCGGCATGTAGTTTCTCTTTCTATATATATATATACACACATAAAATTTCAAGTTATATCGTAGTACTGCTGAGAGTATTACTAGAAACCTACAAACGCAAGCAAGCAGTAAATAACCAACGTGCGAGAGTGAGAGTTCCACAACAATCCTGCATTTCCTTGTCACAACACGATTGAAAGCTCAGGGAAATGAGGAAGTTGATGACAATTATCCGGTTACTGTTACAGCCCACGTGAGCACGATCCTGCAGGTAACAGTGTGTACTATGTCAGGTGCATCACGTCACGTGGTTCACTAGAACCCACCCGGGCTCTCCTTCCAACAGAAGACTCGACGACATGAGAATCAAAATACAAGAAAAAAAATTTACGATATAAAAATCATGAGAATGACTTCACAATATCGCTCATCTATAAGGTTATTAATTCTGTTCACACTTCCAATGATGCAGTGTTTGTGTAGACTGTTGTAAAAGCCAGTTAGACACAGACGTGCGCACATCACTTTAGCAGCTGTTGAGTGGAAACTGCTGTCCAGTAAATCAGGTGCCAAACACTGTCCCCGCCCACACACGTCACGTGGGATTCTTCCACCACCGCTTGTTACACGGCTACATTGTTGTACAACATACAACAGTACATGCTCCGTGCAGTCACAAGCTAACACCTCCCTGATGACACGTGATCCTCCCGACTCTAGAGTGCGGGCAACTACACAGACAACTTGTCTTCACGGCTTTGATGAACTGCTACCTTAGACAGGTAGCCCATGATCTGGCGTATAGTGCTAATCATTTTAACGACGACAGAGAAAGTGTTGACAGTTCGTTGTCACTGGTTGACCTCCTCACATAGGAATTCTTTCTCCAGAATCTTTGCCCTTCTCACTCACTTTTCGGTACTGAAGAAAAGTCTCCTGACATTAAAGAAAGCTTAAAGCGCATCGACTGTTGGGCAAGTAATCACATCATACCTACAATTATCCTGCAAACTTCTTGTTTCCTTATTTAATGCATTCACACACACACTCACCTACACACACACACCTCCAGTATCCCTCATCCAATCACAACTGACCAGCGCAAACAAGACAAAGGTTACACACTTACTTGACCTATGAGAAGCCACGAACAATCGTGCTTAACTTTTATATATACTTCTAACCCACATTAATATTTTACTTTTTTAGGGTTCACAACAAAGCAAATATCCCGTGCGGTGAGGTAATGAACAATTAATTGAATAATTTTGGTTAGGGTCACAGACCTGTCCGTCATTCGTGGTAGTGACTTTACCTTGCTGATACCTGTAATGATTTGAACGATCACACGATAGTGATAAACATCTACTGATCGGCAGTTGTAAACTAGATAAACACAATGACTGACCTGCCCTTCGTCTCATGCGACTTTCAATGGGAGCTGAAGGAAACTCTTAACAGTTTCATTGAGTATAAAATAGGGCCTTGGGTTAAATTTGCTGTCAGCCGGCAACAACCGCTGCTACCTACACTGCTGAGGTAATGATTGCAGTTAGTAAACAAATATTACAGCTTTTCGACATTATTACAGGCCTGTATATCATCTAGTGCAGTGCCACTCACCAGCGGTTAATAGAAAGAATGTGGGTATCAGTAACACATTTCGATCTGAATTATAACTATGGTAGATTATTTCATACCTTTTCATTCTCTCAGATATTTATTTATTTATCAAACCGCCACTTTGTCTAGAGGAACAGTTGTTAATTCTAAGCAGAATCACGTGCTTTAAAAATACAGTAAAGTTTTACACCTGTAAAAATGCGGGTTTTGCATCTGCCTCTCTCTTATTTTTACACTAACACGCACGCATTTATCTATGTACAGACATATACACATATCTCAGTCACACACACACACATTTACTTATAATTATTATCTATACACTTTTCCACTTTTTCGCCGGTGAGGTGCGCCGTTTCGGTACCCGTACAGCGCAGTAAACTTCCCCAACTTCACCCACCTGGAGAAAGTAAGGCCCCGTTATACAGCTAATAACGAGACATAAAACTTTCACAATTCTTTTTTGCCGTTTTTCTTCGAGGAATGACTCACCATGCTGAACAGTTTCTGTCGGAATTGTGAGGAGCGGTAGTAGTAAATAAAAAAGTTGACACAGCCGTTAAATTCAGAAAAAGCAGATATTACCGCACAAGCTGTCATAAACTGAGAAAAGATGAAAGGTTCTTCCAACAGGTGCATGATGAACCACGAGCTCACCTGCACTACAGCAAAGGGTGTCATGGTGATGACGAAGACACAGGCGAGGATCACGAGCATCTTGGTCAGCGCCACCTGGCGGTGCTGAAGGTGATTAGAGACAGAGCTTGACTTCTGTCGCCATGTTATGGCTGATCTAACTGTTCTTACCGTGACAACCGTTGCCATGGATACCACTAGTACAATAAGGAGTGGAAGAACTGTTTTAAGAGTGATGTTTAGAAACAGATATACAAATAATTTATTTTCTTCGTGAAACACAGAGGGAACAACATTCCAGTGAGTCTGTTGTCCTACGGGTACAGGCACAATCCTATAAGAAAACGGATATATTATAAACAACACCTGCATGAGCACGAAACTAAAGACTATCAGTGACATCGCTGTCCTGGTGCGCATAATGCTGGCAGCACGGTGTGGACACACAACACAGATACACGTGTCTACAGCCACCGCCATGTTGATACAACCGGAAGTCAGCGCTAAAGCACGCGCTACACCTACAACGTATGTTATCGTGTTTGCGCTGTACTCTTCATAAACATCATTACTGTAAAAACGGATTATTGTTGCCAGGGGGAACACACTGAATGTGACAGTAAAGTAGCAACAGTCAGCCACTCCCAGCGAGAAGAGACACAGGTTGACACGACTTGCCAGACCCTGGCGCCACAACACCAGGCAGTTGATGATGTTGGTCACGATTCCCACCAGGCATTTCAGAGATTCGAACCCCGAGTAAAATACAGCCTCTACTATCTGGCGAGTCATCCAGCTCGTATCTAGACCACGTGACTCAGAGGAGAGATATTCGAAGCCATTAGTACTTGTGTTCATACTTCCAGTCGATGTGTTTAGCATGTCTGTACGATGCTCGCAGACAGAAACCGTCTACTTCAGAAAGGTAAAGCTTGTTGTGGTAACAAGTTTAATTGCAAATATTATAGAATACTGTTTACCACGATGAAAACGACCATACCTTTCTCGTCGTTAACTTTCTAGTGATCATAAAAAAAACTTTTAGCAATCAGCAGTCTCATACTAATTAGACAGCTCCCTCTATTACAGACTGTGAAGGAATCAAGGATCGGTAGGTCGCCTGACAATTTTTATTTTTGAAAACAGCGTTTATGATCTCCCTTATATCATATTATTGCAGTACAATTCACGGTAAAATAGTCAATTATTAATAACAGTTACTAAACAGTTCTTTCCGGTCTCCTCAGTCCCGAATAGTTACTATGAAATATGTTCACCTTTTATACTGTTAGTCGTCACATTTTTGTCTTGATAATTTTAAAATACTTTTATATTTATAATGATGAAAATACAAAAGATAAAAACGAAAAAAAAAAAAACAATCGAATGATGCACAGATTGCAAGTGAAGTTTACTAAAACAATAATATTGAATAAAACATGTTAAACTCTATTCACGAAGCTGATAAACACAGTGAGGAACTCAAATAGAAACCTCCATGGAAATGTCAAAGTCATTAATTCTGTTGATAGTATCTTCACACAGTCTACAGAAAGGAAAATCGTTCTTATATTGTCAATATTATGTTTTTTTCTTCCGCGCGCGCGCGTGTGTGTGTTTCTGCGCTCGCGCACATGCGTGTGTGTGTGTTAGTATGTGTTGACTTGTCACAGTATGCGTTTGTGTTTCTGTAGCACGTGCTCGGTTTGAGTATTTTCCATAGAAGACTATATGTTATTCGTATAATTATACAGGTTTTTAAATAAAGGTGAGGTCTCCTTTACGTATTTTACAACTATTTCTACTTGCGTATGTGGAAGTATTACTAGAGCCAAATAGCTTTTTATTGTAAATACAAATTTTATGTAACACTGACCGTAGTAGTGCAACTCATCATTTAGTTTAAAATATTTAAATAGCTTTATACGTTGTTCTCCTAGTTGCTTGCTCGCAGGAAAGGTGTTTTCACCCAGAGATAATTTCGCAGAGTCCAGAGAAGACCCCGTGTGTCAGACCTCTAGACACGTGTCACAACGTGAGCTGAACATGTAAACACAAGGTCTGTAGCTGATGATCAGCGAGTGTTTTAACTTCTACACAACTAAACAAAACATGGCTGCCATGCTACACTCCCAGGATGCACTACTCCTGCTTGTGACGTCACACAAGGTTTGCTATATGACTGTTGACTGTCTACCACAGGTGAGGAGGTAGCAAACTGTAGTTTCAGCTCTCTACCTCTTCCCGTCTCTAGCTCACGGTCAACCACATACATCAGGACAAACTGAACACGACTTGGTCGCCTCCTGTCTTGTGGTCAGGCCTGACGAGAGGGGGGGACAGGGGGGTCTGGTGTACCCGGGCCCGCGGCTGTCAAGGGGGCCTGACCTTGGTCAGTGGAATTTTTTTTCTTCTCTTTTTCTTTTTCTTTTAAAGAAAGGTCTAAGGACAGAACACCCAAGCATTACACATGCAGAAGTTGAATTTGAGTGTAGATATTGAGATTCGAATTGTAAACATACATTATATACTGGGAAAATAATTTACGATTACAAGTACAAGGGGCCCGGAGAGGTCTGTCCCGGGGCCCGGGCTGGCTCTCGGCGGCCCTGCTTGTGGTCACGATGAAGATAAATACCAAGCACAGACTATTGAGAGTGTGACTCCCTCGTAGATAAAGTAATTCCTCGAGTTATACTCCGCTCGTAAATATTCCTGTTAGTTCTTTCAATGTCTCGGTAGGAAGTCGGGCCTTTAAAGCTGTATTCGCGTAGGGGAGATGACTGAAGTGTCTAGACAAACAGATATCATGGGTTAGCTCCCTTCCACTAGATTACAATTGCTGTTTTCTAAAACTTTTAACGTTAAAGGATTTTTTTTAAATATCAACAATTAGTGTCAATAATAGAGCAGTCGAAGCATTTTTACTTTTTGTGACAGTGAAAATAAAAGTTTATTGACATATACAGTAGATTCTAAAAGAAGTGAAATGAAGACAACATGACTTAAACTTTTATTTCTGGAGGAGGAACGTGTATAATGATCTCACTTTTACTGTCTTTGGTTGTTGCTAGGTTACTGTTTTGATAAAGGTAACGTAACTGAATGTGTTATTAACCCCTCTTGCTTAGCTAGGATTTAAAAATGTTACTGAACTTGGCAACGAAATCTCTCTACTTCCTCAGGTGCAAGAATCAGGTGTGATAAAATGTGTAAGATGTGATAATATATACGACAGGTGTTGGGTAGCTTGTCCATTGTCAGTCGTGAGGAGCAAGCAGCTTGCCAGATGTCACTGTTAGTCATTAGGCCGGAAACATATGCAGGAGTAAATTATCATGGTTTTGAAACATGAAGATTATCCCGTAAGCAAGATGGTCCTTCTCGTTCCGGATATTATAGCTTCCCTGCCAACAACTGATATCTTCAAAGTACTCTGCCCCATGACTATCTGCCACTTGTTATACTGTAGGAGGCGTGACATGTAACAGTTACCCTATGCTACTTTTACTTCTTAGATCACCGACTGTTGAAAGGAGGCCGGCCTGAACGCTCTCTACATCTCCCACCCATGACACCAACAGTCCAGTCATACAAGTCCGTGGACCCTCGCTGTCCGACACCTACCTTCACTGTACGCCCTCAGGACACCGTCAGTAATAGTCAGCATCATGGATCTCTTTGAGCTCAGCTTATTAACAACCTCCGATACACAGACCTTCTCCTCCACCTGCCGGCCTTGGCGAGCAACGTGTACATCTCACAGGTACCCGAGTTCTCGTCACCTCACTTCCATGGTCACTGACTGGCGCCAGGCTCTTATCCAAACGTTGACACAGTCTTTGTTTGCCTGGCTAAATTTTCCTTGCGTTGAAAAATGATGAAGATGAGTCGACTGTTGATCACGTGCCCCGTGTGGACTGACACAGTGCCAAGCAGTGTTCTGCCAGCAGAGTTCTTCAGCTTCGTACTCACATTACACACCCAGAACCTTTCGTAATAATAAGCCAACGCAATCACAGAGAAAGCCCACATCTTCTGAGCAGTGACTACCTGTAACCATGCCTCACAAGTGACTCGGGTGGGGGTCTTGTTGTTTAAATGTTGTTGACTACCCGTCATGTGACGTCATGCAGACCGTCTGCCACGGACCGTTGTCAACACGTCTGTCAGCAGGTGTTTGTGCTTGATTCTCTCTAAGACTGACTGCTTCATACTCTGTGTCTAAGCACCAGTACACTAAGTCTTTGCAAGTACATTTTTTTCTCGAGTTTTAGTTGTAAACAAGTATATAAAAAAGCAGTGAGCCCATTACTCGAAACCTTTTGGACGCCTGAAGTTTTCTTTTGAACTCACTTCTAATGTTCGCATTAAATTTTCTAGTTACGCTGTCATATTTTTTCACCGTATGTGTCTCAAGTATTTCTAATTATACATACAGTCTCATTTTCAGGCGTGAAATGAATGAGCACACTTTTCATGGCTGAGTTATTAAAACTGCGTCGAACAAGTAATATTTCCTATAAGTGTAGACGATTTTTTGTCTCTTGGAATGGACTCTATACAGTTATAATGGTTGTGGAGTTGTTTTGTGAAAAAACGAGCTTATAAATAAAAGTTGTAGACCCGACATTACCTCTGGGTACTGACGATGTTAGCGGCATCTACCATGTACCCGACCTGTCTCAAAGGTAGCAAAACTTTTTTCTACCACAATGTTATAATGGAAGTATATTAAGAATAATACATTTCCTTAAAATTCCGTTAGACAATAAGATGCAAAAATTACAAAATTCGTAAAATTTAATCTGTGTAAGTCACATGCAGGCAATTAAGAAAATATCAATTTTCGAACGTTCAGTTTGCACTTACTTCAACAGTGGCATTTAATACAGCAACTATGTTGGTTTTGTTAAATACCAAAACCTTCTAGCACTAAGCAAACAACATGGTAAAGATCTTTCTACAACCTTTTGAAGATTTCCTAAAACATCATTGTGGATTGTGACTCTAGCATTTAAATTACCGTGAGTGTTTCTCACAAAAGTATCATCTTCCCTCATGTTCAAGGACTGGAAATTACTGGTTTTCGCCAAAGTTTAAGACTCTAAACTGCAATGAGATGAAAACAAAAGCTCGATGTAGTCGAGAGGAACAGCACTAATGAACAATGGTAATCAAGCATTATTTACGAGGTCTTTGGTTCTCTTCATGTCCAAGACATGGCGATATATTTCAACATTTCTCGGATAAACACTTGTGAAGATCTCGACGGAAGCGTGACGAGCGACGATAGTAGATGAAAAAGTTGAGGCAGCTGTTGATGTGAGAAAACATTAAAATCACTGCAGAAGCTGCCAAAGCATAATTTTGAACGCTTCGATTTGCAGAGGTACGGATGGTAAACCACAAGCTGATCTGGAATATTATACACGGCAACATGATGGCGACATAGACGCAGGCCACCGTCGTCAACATGTTAATCAGCGCCACCTGCTGGCCAATGAGGTTGTTAGTGACATTACTTGTGGTTTGTCGCCACTTGATACCTGACTTCAGTCTCTTTACTGTGAGAATTGTTGATACTGATATTATTGCTACATTAATAACTGGGACTGCCATTTCCAGGGCGATATTTTGGAATAAATAAAAAACTAATTTGTTTGCTTCGTGAAGCGGAGTAGGGCGAATAACCCATTGCGTTCGGTTTGCTACGGTAATTTTAAGATAAGTATAAGAAAGCGGAAAAATAACATAGCACACCTGTATGAACAAGAAACTAAAGATTAAGAGTGATGTCATTGTTTTGGTGCGCATAATGCTCGCAGCACGGTGTGGAAATACCACACAGACCCACGTGTCAAAAGCTATTGCCATAGTAATACATCCAGAGGTCAGTGAAAATCCATTTGCCACACCTACTAAAGCTACTGTCATTTTAGCATAGTACTCTTCATACAGAAGAGTGTCACAAAAACGGATAAAAGTTGCGAGAGGAAATAGTAGAAATATGATAACAAAATACAAGCAGTCAACCAGTGCCAGTGAGAACAGACACACGTTCATGCGATCCTGAAGACCCTGACGACAGAACACCAGACAGTTAACCCCGTTGGTCGACACACCAAGCAAACATTTTAAAGTTCCGACACCTGCGTAAAATACGGTTTCCACCATTTCGCGGGTGTCCCTGCTGGACTGAACACTCAAGTCGGTAGAGGGAGGTTCGTATCCACGCGCACTGAAGTTTAGTGTGAAAGACATTATGCTTGGTGATATTCATTCAAAAAAAAAAAGACTCTGGAAACATTAATGTCTGCTAGCAGCTTGAACTCTTACGAAAAGTAAAGATGAAACTAAATGTTTATCAGAAAGTTGTAGATTATAAAGTGATTGAGATAAAGGTTAGCATTATCTGTCGTCCTTTATTCTCGGCTAATTTTAATCACCAGCAGAAAAAATACGATAACCAATAAAAAAGACTGTTGAACACAAGTCTTTACGGGAGAAAAACTTTTTAACAGATTAGGAAGTGGTTAAATTTTTTACCACAAGTAAACAAAAAATAATTTCATTAAGAAGACAAAGAAAATAACGGTATTGACATATTCAGGACCTGCCATAATAATTACTTCTGGCCAGGTTTGCAGCTTCGTGATGTAGTCTGTATGCAAACATTCAGCAGTAAATGTGCACACACACACACACAGAGCGTGGTTTTGGTTTGTTTTTGTTATAGATCAGCGATTGTAGCAAGTAAAAGATGTAAAAAGTGACCTCCAACAGTTTTTTTTTAATAAACGCCTTTTTAAAAATGATTTTTCTTTTACTGAAAATTCTACAGACACATTTTCAAGTAGTATTATAATGTCTTAAAATACCCTTTGAGCTAGATGCAAAATAACTCAAAGAAGATAATCATACGTTAAAAATACCCACATTGTATTTTTTCTATTTCACATATTTTTTACCTTTCAAAACTAGCTTACAGTCACGTATGGTAAAAATAATATTCCTAATGAGAGCACCATTTTCCTGTTAATTTTGATAAAAACATTTTATGTCAATTTTTCTTCTTTCTTTTTTTTTTTACAAAAATTACAACATTGGAAGCAAAGAACAGGAAAATAAAATACAGTTGCAGGAAAATGTAAAGTTTGTTCAGCCCGTTGTTTGCAGTGCGTTTGATTGCGTGTAAAATGGAGACAATTATCATTGTTTGCTTTCAGCCTAAAAATTTAAGTAATGGACGGATGCTTCCTACACTGACAGCAGCTTCGTCTATATAGATGAATGTTTGTAAGTGTATGGGTGTCTGTGCAGACGTGCGTTGGTGTGTTTATGCGTGTGCCCATGTGTTCGCCTGTGTCTCACACTAGTCAGACCCCAGTAGTGTTTGTGTTTATTTAATGCATTACTTGAAAGAGTTTGTCGTGACAAGTAGACAGTTTAGCTGAGTTGGGGCGACTCACGGCTTAGGTTACCTGAGAGAGATAAGTGCGCCAAGTGCAGGCTGAGATACAGAGAAATAATTCTCCATAAGCCTGGTGAGAACATTTGTTTTGTTTATTGGAATTTAGTTTTACTAACCGGTGCAGCATTGTCGCTCATTATTCAATTTTTTAGACAAATCATCTGCGTGATCATCGATTCATCGTTGGAGTCATCTAAAGTGAAGTCAACCAACGCAGCAACAATCCCATGGGAGAGGCACATTAGCTGCGTGTACAGTGTTTACACAGTGTTTACACAGTTCTCACCGCTTGCTCCCAGTCCTCTCTTGGGTATTTGTCAAGTTAATGCTGATGCTGCACTCAACATTGTTCTACAAATAAACTAAAATAAATTCCATCGTCTCTCCATTTGCTGGTCTTAACATTTGGAATTTATTCTCTGACTTTTTTGTCTTTAAACTTTGACCATGTTCCACGCTTTTAAGATACATCTTTTCGTAGTTTATTATTGTTTGTGTTCCCTTTATACAGTTTTGTTGTATTACCTGGTAGAGTATGTATCTTACAACCCGTTGAAATAGATAATCAGTCTCTTTTGTTGAGTTTTGTTTCTTAGGTAATGTAATGTTAAATACCTGATGCTTTTATACTGTTCAGAAGATTTTAGGTGTTTACTCTGTTGATATTTTAGAAAACAAGTAAAATGCTAGATAAAAGGAAAACTAACCTTTGTGAAGGTGTTAAAAACTTTCATGCAAAATGCGAGAAACGTCCATTGCTGAATGGAGTCCAATTGTCAGGACCATTAATCACAATGACAGTATTTGCTCACATTGTTTAACAAGGAGAAAACGTGTGAACAGCTTACTTCACATCATCAGTTCCACAGCTTCCTAAGCTTTCTCTTAACAGTCGTGTGCGCTTGTGGATGAGTGTGTATGTGTCTCGAATTTATGGGACCTACAAGACGCAGGTTAAATGTTGCTCCCTGTAAATTATCTCATAAAACGAGTTGTTTATCTGTTGTTGGTGATATTCCTTCTCCTCGCACACAAGAATTTGTTTTAAAAAAACTCTGTTATGCTGGTTAAGAGAAAGAAAAAAGCAAACAGCAAGACCTTACTTACCTTTAGTTTGATACTTCAATGACTGACAATAATTTGTTGATACAGGACATGGTGTTCACTCTGACTACTACATAGGGATTTCAAATCAGTTTCGGAGGTACAAACACATTACTGTGGGGAAGATATGAGTACACAGTCAGCCACGCATGCACACACATAATTTCACAAAGCTATTAACTTGGTAACATCGGACACAACCAACCTTCCGACTCCGAGCACACAGCAAACAAGGTTTGCATTTAATTAGCTGTCAGGTAACTTTAGCAACCAGGTAGTTGTGTTGACTAAATTGATGTATCAGGGTACCTGGGCTTGTCTGACATCGCCACCGGCTTGTAAAATACTATTTTATATCAAGTTAGCTTTTAGTTAATCAAACTATTTTAATGGATGGGCATGACAAGTTAATGACTTTCAAGCCTGGAGACTTCAAACAACAGTTAATTTAATATGCTAATGGAAACTAGTATAAAATCAAAAGAACTTTGCAGTGAGGCAGTGTAAGGCTGCCTGGGATGAGAAAAACAAGTTTACTAATGTTGATGTGACTGATATTTCAATATCATATCCTATTTGTGAACGTACGGATAAAAAACACAAGTGAATTTGTGGGTCAAAACAACCCCACAACACTTTGTAAAGATATGGACTTGAGCTTCATGTTTTGAGGATGTGGTTTATACATTTCTTAAGAACGTGTCCCTGCAGTGTACTGATACAAAATGTCGATGGCAAGTACATTAAACTAGAGCCATCATCTACTTCTCTACTGTGGAAAGCCCGTCTACAATACCACCGGAACTTTCATAACACGTATGTTCCTTTCAGTCAATAAAAAGCGAGATGTTTACTGTTAATTTTGCCTGAGAAATTGATAATGGAAAAAAAGCGACTAAATTGTTTAATAAACTTAATGGCGATATTACCGGCAGTCAAACTAAAATTTTCTTACGCCGTGCTATTAGTGAAAAGGAAAACTAGAATTCTTTCCCTTGTGATACACAACTTCTGAGAGTACAAAAAAAGTTTTTCTTCTGCTTAGTGAAAAACTAAAAAGACCTCCGTCATGGAAACTTCAATTTTATGTACCGACGATTTTCTTGCCAACAACTCTACGAGAAATTGTTCTCGTCAAAACATCCAAGTTTTAGCACAAAACGTGTTTCTAGCAGTAGCAGGAGGTCTTCAATGCCTGGTTGCCATACCAACCAACATCCTCAACTGTCTTGTGTTCTGGCGACAAGGTCTACGAGATCGCATGACGATGTGTCTGTTCTCACTGGCACTGGTGGACTGCTCTTACTTTACCATTGTGTTGGTCGAGTATGTTGTACCTGCTTTCATCCATTTATACGACCCCCATCTTTCTGAAGAGTATTCAGTAAAAGCCATAACATCTTTGCTGAGTGTTTTTCGTGGATTTGCTCTGACATCCGGTTGTATCAACATGGTGATTGCTGTGGACACCTGTGTGTGTGTCGTGCGTCCACACCGTGCTGCCAGCATTATGCGCACCAAGACAATGGCGGCGCTGATAGTCTCGTGTTTTCTTCTCATTCAGGTCGCCTGTCTTATTGGTGTATTTTCGTTTACTTCTTCTTACATATCCACAGGTGAGAAAGGACAGTGGATAACTGTGCACACTGAATTTTACGAGCAGAATAAATTATTTGTGTATTTGTTACAAAACATCATACTTGAATCATTAATTCCAATTCTCAATCTGACAGTTGTATTGGTGGCAACGATTATGACAGTCAGAAGACTGAAATCAGCCATAGCTTGGCGAGAAAATACAAGTCATGCCACTGACATCCTTCAGACCCGACAGGTGGCGCTGATGAAGATGCTGATGATCGTTGCTTGCGTCTTTATTGTCGTGAAGGTGCCGTGTGTTGCCTTTCAAGTAACCTGGGTGTTTTTCAAGCCCTTAGTCGCCGATCCTACAGCCTTAGTTCAGTTTACAACAATTGTTTATGTAATATATGCCTTTTCTCAAATCAACGGCTGTTTCAATTTTTTTATCTACTACTATCGCTCCTCCCGATTTCGTCAAGAACTGTCCATCATGTTTAGCCACGCCCCGCCTAGGAACAGTGGAACATAATCGGAACCTGATGGTTTTTTGTCTACTGCTCAAACTTTGCTGTAATACACTAATAAACTGGTATGGCTAGAGAAAACAGGCTTTTCTTAGACACCTATAAATAATAGGAAATTAGTTTAATTTGTTTCATTGACAGTCCCTAGGAGCTTTGCATTTGATAAGCAACGGTTTGAGATTATTTTGAAAGCTTTGTAAAAACGGTCTTATATACTTCCTGGGGGTATTAATTATATTAAACAATAACTTTGAATTCTCAAAATAAAAAAAAAATACAGCGATCATGGAGGGAATTATGTGATGGCAGTGATAAAAACATTAGATCAGAAGTTTTTAATTGATAGTGTATACGGACCGAATGAGGATGACCGAAAATTTTACTTACAGTTAGAAGAATGTGTTAAACAGATTAAAGGATATTAGCCTTCGATATTTTTGTTCTTGTACTAGCTGTAGTTGCTTGCCCTATACGAAATATCTGTATATTCTCAAAATCTACTAAAAGCACCTGTTAACCTTTGTATAGTCGAAGCCTGAACAACTGTCACGAGCAGCTAACGCCTGTCCTTTGCTATAAACAGTTACTAACGTGTAGCTTGGCGAGTAGGTAAGTAAGAGTGGAAACAAATCAGCTATTTATTATTATAGACCACTAGTTGACTTTTGTCGGATCACAATGAATGTGTTGTTGAAATGTACGATAGAATCATGTGACAAGTACACATACTTATTAAAACACATATGGGAGAACACAGAGAGTAAGTATTAGTTGATAACATTATAATAGTAAATTGTGCTTGGAAAAAAAATGTATAACACTTTCACATCAAGCACTCAGTACACATACAGATACGCAGTAGCAAACACACAAACACACACAAACAAGTGATATATAAGAGAATCCGGACGATCGTTCCTGTGTAACCGCTCTCTACCAATACAACAACACCTAAAGGGTAGAGGGGCAAAAGAGAGGCTTGTAACAAATACTGGCAAGTTGTTATAACAATAAAGTAGCAATCAACTCATCTGATCATCCAGGCAGACGATGAGGTTCAGGGAGAACTGACTCTTTTGTCATGATGAAAACAATGGAGGAGTGTTATCAATCCTGCCTAGCTTAGCAATGTCAGGGACGTGTTTAATTCTCAGTTTCACACTACTCGCACTCACTGCTACACACGTCCCCACATGTGTTCTTTCGATCATAAATCACATAGATTTGTCGTGGGCAACGAAAAATTTTATAACTCAACATTAAGCACACATACAAGTTACTGCGAACTATATATACAGTCTGGATGTCTTTCACCCCGCGGCCTGTAAATCAAATTTGACGATTGTTTTTGAATAGTTCGCTAAAGTCCTAGTTACTCACACCGCACTGCCTGAAGTCATCGTCTGAGAAACCAAAAATAAAAAGTCCTGGTAAAATCCTCCCTTTCCCTGGTCCAGAAATTGAAAGTGCAGTCTTGGCAACACTTGACGATGTCCACGAACAAAACTCTTAGAGGAACCACTCACACGTTCCGGTTCTTAATAGGGGCAAGTACTGACTTGGCAGACACCTAGTCGACGACCACGAATATATTCTCTGTGATCAACATACATGATCCAAAGCGAACACTCCACACACTCCGTCCGCCTCTCGCCACTTCTCCCAGTCGTCTGCTGTCTTCCAAAAAAATTTTACTCTCCATACAATCGAATATTGCGTCATAATATGACGTCGGGTTCTGACGCGAAACTACGACGCAGCAAACACTGATAAGGGCAATAATCCTTGACTAACACCAGACAGGGGCAACAACCCCCTGTTCCTAACAAGCAAACACAGGTAAAAAGATGGGGAAAAATAAAATAAACACGCACGTCCTATTAATGTGTAGTAAATACTAGTAAATACTGTCTTTAATTCCTATTTGCACATTTTATTTTCAGCGGGGCCTGAGGCGCTAGTAAGCACTCTCCAGTTATAAAGCAAAGACACGATCATACGTAGTTGTTTCGTAAAACAAATCATCTAAAATGTCATAGACACATTGGTAAATTATATTTGTATTCCTAGCATACAGTCACACAAAATACGTGTCTGCACACAGGCATGCTACACACACACACGCAGGCTAACAAAATAGAGTAAACAAACTACAAAAATAATAAGAAAGTTTGGATTCATGCAAACACCATTTGAAATATTTTCCATGTATGTTGCATTCCAAGAACAAACACTGCAGAAGTAATCAAATTCTTTTTGTTGCGGGCCTGGTTTTAGACAAATATAAGAGGAAAAAATAGTTTACACTACTCAGTACTCAGTACTATTTATTCTTGACTGACAAATGAGAAAATGTAGTGTGTTATTGGAAAGATTGCAGAATTGCTGTCATTGTCTCTAGCTGTCATGTTGGTAACTGTTGCTTAGATTAACCTAAATGATACAGAGATATTACGATACAAAATAGTTTATACTTTATTTTAAAATATTGTAAACAAAAATCGTTTGGAGATTTGGCTTTTTCAGAGACTTGGACAAAGAAATCCGTTTTGTCGAAAAACAACTGTTTGCTGTGAGTTAATTCATATTTAAAGGTAAGATGTACGATAAAAGAGAGTAAAAACTAGGCTCGGCTTGTTTTGGATGTTTTTGTTTGCAATGGGTATCGTCTGTTCAGTTCCTTTTATAACATTGCTAAATGATTTCAACTGTTCTCGAGTTAAAAGTTTCTAAGTCAATGTATTTAAATAGAGTTCGCTTTTTCGTGTTTAAAATTATTTGTAAAAACACTTCTAAGTCAAGAGAAAGGGATCAGGCTGTGTGTCCTGTGGTTATTCCACATTTAGGCTACTTAAACCAGAAATTATTAGTATCCTCGAATGCGGAGATTAGATTCTTCCATTTGTTTTTATTTCGAATGAACCTGATAACTCGTATGTACTATATTCCTTCTCTTTTGAAGTAGATGCTCACCTTGCTATGCCAAATGTGTCGTAGACAACTGTTGCCCAACACGATGTCTTGCATTAACCACTCCACCACAAGTGACTACCAATGTGTCTCCACAAACTCCTCCAATGACGATACAATGATGATCACACGCCTGGTGGTAGAGGTGGTGTTTGATGGAGGTGTAGGAACTTTCAAATGTCTGATGGGCATGACCACAAACGCCATCAACTGTCTGGTGTTCTGGCGACAGGGACTTGGAGATCGAATGAACCTGAGTCTCTTCTCGCTGGCGCTGGCCGACTTTTGTTATTTTGCTGTGACGTTGCCAGCCTTCAGCCTGCCGTCCTTCATCCGTTTTTACGACAATGCTCTTTATGAAGAATACAAGGCTCACACTTTGGCAAGTGTGGTAGGTGTAGCTCGTGCATTTGCTCGGACATCAGGTTGTATCAACATGGCGGTGGCTGTACACACGTGTGTTTGTGTTGTGTTTCCACACCGCGCTGCTAGCATTATGCGCACCAAGACAATGGCGTCACTGATCGTGTTTAGCTTTTTTCTCATGCAGGTCTTGTACATCATCTATCCATTGTCTTTTACTGCTTTGCAGGTAGGCAGTGGACAAAAGACTCATTGGACTCTTGTTACTAGTAAATTTCACGAAACAAACAAATTATTTGTATATTTATTTTACTTCATTACACTTGAAACAGTCGTGCCGTTCGTTAATGTTACAGTTGTATCAGTGGTAACGGCTGTCACAGTAAAAACACTTACATCGGCCATAACATGGCGACAGAATATGAGTTCTGTGTCTAATAACCTGCAAACCCGACAGGTGGCGCTGACCAAGATGTTGTCTATCGTCGCCTGTGTCTATGTTGTTGTCTCGACGCCGTCGTTGGTGTTGCAGGTGAGCATGTGGTATGTCATGCCCCTCCTACAAGATCCTCAAACACAGAATGTGTTTATGACAGTGTGTTCGGCAATATCTGTGTTTTCTCAGTTTAATAGCTGTTTAAACTTGTTTATTTATTACCACCGCTCCTTGCGATTCCGTCAGCAGCTGAAAAGAATGTTTAGCTGTGACTTACGAAAATGACCACGAGAGAACCAAAAAGTGCAATTAATACAATTTGTCTCACATCTGCACGTGATTCAGTGATTTCCATGTTAACGCTCTATTAGCAACAATGTTTTAAGCCTTGCACTTTTTATATACTTCTCTGATATACAACTAAAATTCAGTTCTTTATTTTTGACTTTACTCACCCCTACGGACTACAGATAAATGCGGAACCCTAAACATCCAATCACCCAACCAGTTCGTGATGAGACAATCGGTCGATCAGCAGAGAAAAGCGCACTGGCACCGCCATGTTGTCTGTGGTAGTTGTTTCCTTCAAAGGAGATCATTCTTGGGGTACTGTGTGTATATATATATATCTATATGGGTGTGTGTGTGTTGCCGTGGAGCAGACGGAGCTGAAAGTAAGTGTAAATGTTCTTTGTCTACTACCTGCCTGTTGGAGACACTCGTCGGGGACTCAGTCTAGGGCGTATTTGAAATGTCTAAGAAAAACTCTTGGATGGCGAGGTGGCTGTAATGTTCCATGCTTTTTGAACTCCTGTGCTAGCATATGTGAGTTTAGTATGAAGTATTTTATGCCTCTGTTTATAAGAGTACGAGAAGACAAAGAAGCAGAAAAAGTCTGACACACGGCATCCTGGACCTCTAAGAAAGAGTTGTTTCCATAAAAAAGACATTTATTGACAAGCCGAGAGAACAGTCTGCCATATCGTCTTCAAGAAAAAAATCATTTTTAAGAGATAATGATATAAACATGTTTGAATATACTGTTGTGACTTTCTTCTGTATGTGTGTGTGCGTGTGAGACTGTACTTAACTTTAAGTAGTTTTTTTTATCATCCTGTAGTATACTGATGTGGATGACCACATACCGTGGGGCAGTGATCTCAGGTTTGTTTCTGTCGGCGGTGGGTTTGCACTGAGCTCACCTTATCTGAACTAGTTGGACCAGAGTTTGCGGAGAAAATCACTGATTACACTCGCTGTAAGCATTTTGACATGACAACACAAACACAAGACAAATACATACTGAGGGTTGAGGGCTGAGGTAAATGGCTCATCTTCAACAGCTGAGGCATTTGTTTAACTTACTTAGACAAGGATGGGAAATAGGAATTTGAACAGTGTAAATCTTTAGAAAGCTCAGTACATTGGTGTAGCCACCATAAACCACCTTCATCATTAATACAAGGTGGATGGTTGTTGTACTGTCGCCGCTGTGTGTATCTGAATCTTGTTTGTCCGGGTAGTCACTCGGGTACCTAGCACTCTGCCTACTTCACACCCCGTGTCCTCATTCAGTTTACGGTCGAGTTGTCCAAGATGATTTGTCACGGATTCACTTACACTCTGGGATGAACTAACTAATGACAAATTTGTTATGACTACTATCGTCATGGATGTTTAAACGTTTCCTAAGTCGGTAAAGAACAACAGCAACACTGCGAGACCAGCATCCTTCTTCCCTTCTGTTGCCTCAGGCGAGGCTTCAAGAATAAAATCAGACCGTTTGCACGTTTCCGTTAAATAAAAGCATTGCGTGGGAGCTCTAATAATTCACTATTCTCCACATTAAATGTTTAAGAACAGAGCATGCAATTAAAGTTCCTCTCGTGACTGCATTGATTAGCGTAATGCACAAACACGCACCGCTACAGACACACGCGCTCGAACACACACACACTCTCTCTCTTATCTCTCTGGTCACCCTGGTCGGTGTACCAACCAACGTCATCAACTGTCTTCTCTTCTGGCGCGAGGGTCTTCGGGATCGGATGAACGTGTGTCTCTTCTCACTGGCGTTGGCTCACGGTTTATTTTTTATTATAATGTTTGCAACATTTCCTCTAACCTCCTTAATCCGGTTTCATGATGCCTATCTTTCTGCAGAATACTTTTGTAAAGTTACATTAGCGCTGACTGGTGTTGCGCGCGGCTTCTCACTGACATCCGGTTGTATCAACATAGTGGTGGCTGTAGACACGTGTATTTGTGTCGTGCTTCCACACCGTGCTGCCAGCATTATGCGCACCAAGACAATGGCGTCGCTGATAGTCTCGTGTTTCTTGCTAACACAGGTTAATAGTGATATATATTTTTTACAAACTTTCGGTCGCGGACATTTTGTCGAATGTCACCTCCAGCGGAAGACATTTATTGACGAGCTCAGTGAAGAGTTTTACACAATTTATAAAATGTGCGTGTCATCAGACAACATCTCGATGTTTATGCTAAGAAAAGTTTGCTAGTCTTTCAGTATAAATTTACTGAAACATGTTTTACTGCACCTATTTGAGTTTTTCTCTTTTCAAGCGTGTATGTGTGCGTAAGTGTGCGCGGAAATGCGTATTAATGTTATTTTTTAAGGATAACTATTATACATTAAAAAAGATGCTGTCAAAGCCAGAAACATTTAGCTGGTTTCTTCATAATTAAAAATGGATTTTAAGATTGCACCCAGTCTTTGATTTGGTTTTACTACAAGAGAACAAAACCTACATTTTTTCAATTCACTTTATGTACAATTTTTTGAAAAGCTCTTTAAAACGAAGTACCACAGATAGTACTATTTATTGTAAAGTTATAATTATATATACCGGTCAAAATTTCATTCGTGGGCATTGGTCTCTACGTCGGGAGTGGCTAACAATCGCTGGAACTCGAGGTAACGCAGAGAAAGGATTAAAAACAGCTTTTTGTCGGCGATGTGTCTGTCTCCACCTGCAGTACTTCTGTAATCAGTCCCACTACTCAAATTATATGAAAGTATTCACCTTGTGCTCGTGAGCTTTCTGATCCAAAGATTGCATCGCTACACGCACCTTCAGCGTTTCTTTGTACACAGGCAGAGTGTTCAGACTGTTTCCATTGATTACACTTTCCAGGAGCTTTGTAATGAGGGCGGCCTCATGTGAACCTTTATGTGAACAGCTAATGGAACCGATTATAACCTCGAGTCTCTATACAGTCTCTACATCAGGGGTCTCAAACACGCGGCCCGCGGGCCGAATGCGGCCCGCGAAACATTTTTGTGCGGCCCTCGGCCACGTCCGCGGTGTATATGTATGTTGTGCTTGGTGATTAACTCCCGCAGTGAAAATTACCCGTTATTAGTGACAGAGACAACGTCAACTTATTTTAATAAACTAAACTGCCTGTGCATGTAATAAACTACACTAAATGTAATTAATAATTATAAAAACTTTATTTTAGCATTTAACTGCAGTGACAGTAGTGTTCCTTAAAATTTAATGAAAAAACATTTTCTTTTCGTGGTGCGGCCCGCTGACTGGCTGTTACTTTGCACTGCGGCCCACATGCTAATATGAGTTTGAGACCCCTGATCTACATAGTGTATCTCACTGCTTCGCCCGGACACGCAATGATTAAGCCACAAAGGCTGATAGGAAAGAGAATAAAGCATAATTAGGTACGTACATCAACATAATCTGATCATAAGGAATAAATGTTACACTCGGGTTAGCATTTAATGGGTATGTGTGTTTCACGTGGTAGGTAGAGGTGAGTGGTTGTGTACTACTGTCCATGTATTTTACTAAAACCTCTACACTACCTCAAAATCCTTTTTCCAGGGCAAACACTGATGGTCTCTAAGGTGAGAAGCAGCTAGACAAAATTTCTAGTTTTAACAGCCAGACTAAAATAAAGAGAACAGATTATGATTGCAAAGCATATATTCACACTCCAAATATATTACTCATACCTGCATTCTTTCCATAAACCTCTGCAAATTCAGGAAACACTTCATTCCTGTTATCTGATCGTTTTTTTTCTTTTTTTAAATTTTGTTTATTAGTTATCAGTAGTGTTATTGCCGTCTTCTGTTCATGGACGGTCAGGTGGCGCAGCTGCTCCCGCCTGTCACCAATACAGTGAAGGTTGATTGTCCTGGGGTCAACTGAGGCATTTGTTTAACGTACGTGCACGAAAGATGGGAAATAGGGATTTGACCAGTGTAAACTTTTACAAAGCTCAGTACATTCGAGTAACTACAATAAACCACCTTCATCACTAATACAAGGTGGATGGTTGCTGTACTGTCGCCGCTGTGTGTATCTGAGTCTTGTTTGTCCGGGTAGTCACTCGGGTACCTAGCACTGTCTACTTCACGCCCCGTGTCCTCATTCAGTTTACGGTCGAGTTGTCGAAGATGATGTGTCACGGATTCACTTACACTCTGGGATGAACTAACTCATGACAAATTTGTTATGACTACTATTGTCATGTATGTTTGCACGTTTCCTCAGTCGGTAAAGAACAACAGCAACACCACCAGACCAGCATCCATCTTCCCTTCTGTTGCCTCAGGCGAGGCTACAAGAATAAAATCAGACCGTTTTGCACGTTTCCGTTAAATAAAAGCATTGCGTGGGAGCTCTAATAATTTACTATTCTCCACATTAAATGTTTAAGAACAGAGCATGCAATTAAAGTTCCTCTCGTGATTGCATTGATTAGCGTAATGCACAAACACGCACCGCTACAGACACACGCGCTCGAACACACACACACTCTTTCTCTTAGAAACTCATTGTCACACATTCTTACACAGTCACTTTCAGATATACATGAACGCACACGCAGACACACACACACACACACTTTCTATTATAAACTCATTCCCACAAAAAAACACTTACACACACACACACTCTTTTAGAAAATCATTCGCAGACACACACTCTCACTCTTAGACACTCATTCTCAGACGCACACTCTAAAAGACACACACGCACATGTTATCTTATATATCTATATTCATGCCAGATACAGAAGCACAAGTACACAGGCACAAACACAGTCCGTAACACGACGCACACACAAATACACAAATCTGAAAGAAATTTTCAGGAGAAAATAACATTTTTAGTCTTATTAATTCATGAAACGTGAGAAAGGAATTTTCTTTCTTAACTTAATCTGCATTCCCGACATTACTGACATTCCTTTTGACATTTTCATTCACGAGTATTCAGTTACTTACATCGTCTTGTAAAACGCTTTTAATTTACACGATTTTTCTAATTAAACACAATTTAGAAAATAATAATTTTATCTTCCCAGGAGAGTACTAAAATGTCTCTTTGTTTTTATATTTCTAGCAGTAAGGAAACACTATAAATACTGGCTTTGGGTGTGTACGAATGTTCCGTGGCATGAAACTTCTAGTCACAAACAAGGAACAGACAATCGTTCTGTAGACTTCATTCTGACTGTCTGTTCCTTTGAGAAACAGTTTCCATGTTTTATTCTCAGGACTTTCGCGTGAGTTATGAATTCATGATACTCTGACAATACACTGCGTGTTAGCTACATGTAAAGAGTGTGGTTGACTATTTGATTATAAGTCAAGAGTTTCCAAGAAAGTGCAGTTTACTAATTATCTATCATCTTACTTTCAAAAGTCGGATACCTGTCACCTAAGAAATTGTTTTCTTATAAATCTTTCGTAAAGGTTTTTGTTAAAGTGGATGTTAGATTCAACAGCTCATTCTCTTGGCTGCATCTAAAACATTGGAAAAAAAATTAGAACAAATGCTGCGTAAATTACTTCAAAGCAAATATTGTAAAAAGAAAACATGCTGATTATCGTTTCACACTACGTCCTCACTGTTGGAACCTCATAAATTTGCACGGAAGAAACTCAATAAAGAAACGATGGCTGCAATCACAAACGTTAGTATGTGTATACCAGACTTTACCGACATGAATGTCCCTCAGAAGGTGGAGACTGTGGTGTACGCCTGTCTGGGTACTCTGGCCACCCTGGTCGGTGTACCAACCAACGTCCTCAACTGTCTTCTGTTCTGGCGCGAGGGTCTTCGAGATCGGATGAACGTGTGTCTCTTCTCATTGGCGTTGGCTCACGGTTTATCTTTTATTGTAATGTTTGCAACATTTCCTCTAACCTCATTAATCCGGTTCCACGATGTCTATCTTTCTGCAGAATACTTTTGTAAAGTTACATTAGCACTGACTGGTGTTGCGCGCGGCTTCTCACTGACATCCGGTTGTATCAACATGGTGGTGGCTATAGACACTTGTGTTTGTGTCGTGCTTCCACACCGTGCTTCCAGCATTATGCGCACCAAGACAATGACTTTACTTATAGTCTCCTGTTTCTTGCTAACACAGGCCTGCTACTTGCCATTTCCATTTTCTTACACGGGTTTAAAAATACATGCTGAGAACTGTTCATTTTGGTATCCTTTCTTCACTAAATTTTACGACGACAACAAATTGTTTCTGTATTTCTTTAAAAATGTCACTCTTGAAACAGTATTTCCAGTTGTCATTCTGACTGTCGTGACAGTAGCAACGATTGTCACAGTCAAGACACTGAGGACAGCGATGATGTGGCGAGAAAACACAAGTTGTGTCGCTGACAACGTGCAAAAGCGACAGGTGGCGCTGAACAAGATGTTGACCATGGTCGCCATCGTCTTTATTGTCACCTACATTCCACTCGTGGCGTGTGAGTTAAGCTATTGGTTTGTTCTCGACCGTCTTCCGGACCATCATGTCACAGACCAGTTGATGGCAGTCATATCCACCGCAACTGTAGTGTATCACGTAAACGGCTGTCTGACCTTCTTCATTTACTTTAATCGTTCTTCACGGTTTCAGCAAGAATTATATAAGATGTTACCATGCTTGAGACTTGCTCCAAAGCGAAGTGATGTTCGTTTCGTTCACTTTTCGTCAGAGACAAGTGTTACCTGGGGCTCAGTGTCTTGCTAGTTTCCTTCGCTTGTGAAAGTTATTTATTTACTTTCTTTAAAATAGCTTCTGTTTCTTGTTGTATGGTTTTGTTTTTGGCATGGTGTAGGACACATCTTTAGAGTGAGGCTCTACACAATAGCTTCGACATCCTGCGCTACGGCTTCTCTGTCGATTAAAGCTGCCATTTGCAAAAATCGATTATCATCGGTATTATTATCTTTCGTGACTCCAGTGCACTTATTGATGCGGTGTGGACTAACGGGGAACAGCATCCAAGAACATCCGTATCATGGGAGACCCCAACACTTCAACACTCAACCTATTGTCTCTCTAACTATTGATAGCATAGTTTACAGCTTAGTAGTAAACAAAAATATCATGAGATCTGTGCTGAGAAAAAAAGGTAAAAGCTTTACTCTGTTCATTATTTGCCTTTATTTTGCAGTATAAAAATCAACAAAAATGCTTAACGGTTTTATGAGGTTCAGCGCATAATGACTGCTTCATCAGTTTAATGCCCCAACAATTTTTAATCAAGGTGGTCATTTTTTTTTAATTTTTATTTTATATGGCTCATTACACCAATGTAGAGTTAATGTTTCCCTAAACTATGTACGACTAATATAATTTATTATCTTCTATCATTGTGTTAATTTATTTTATCAGACCCGAATACTTATCATACGCTAGCATTTTCTTAAAGGACCACGTTGTACTAAAACTAATCTTAGACTACTTTACAGCGTTCAAAGACAACGGTTTTTTCCAAAAGTGTGTTTAGAACTGGAAATAACTACAAATAATTTGAACGAATTTTAACGTGTATTGCCATGATTGATAAACAAATGAAAATTACCATTTAAAACATTTGGTGCCGTGATACAATTGAGCTAACTAGCCTTTCCAGCATTGCCACTTTAATATGGAGATACTATATATATATATATTGACGTATGTATTAATCCTTTAAGTTTATGTATTCAGTAAAAATCAACCATTAAAGAAACAAAACCGCGAGAGACACCGTTGACAAAGATGAAATACAGTAAGACCTCTACATACGAGTGAAACAATATACGAGTAAATCGAGATACGAGCCAACAATTCGTGGAAACTGTGTTGTTAGCAAATTCGTTATACGAGCTCGTGTCATTTGTATGTCGTAGTGTAGAGGACTTGGCCTCTCTTGCTCTGATATTGCAGAAGGTGAGAGTGAGCCATAACAGGCACAAACAAGTGAACATAGTCGTACCATTTAATATTTGGTTTGTGAAACAGTGAAAACGAATAAACAAGTTTTAAAAGTAAAAAAAGGTACTCCTAGTAAAAAGTGTTTCAAGTTAAAAGCAGTGTAAATAGAGTTGTCTCATTGGCTTATTTATTCAGCACCAGTCTGCTCTTGCTCCCTTCATCCTCTCCCATCATCTGCCTACCTCCGTTGTCGACAGTCTTTGTCTCCAGCAAGGTAAGATTGTCAAACATAGCATATTCCTTTTTATTTGATAATGTATATTGTTTGTATTATTGTGCCTTTAACATTTATTATAAGATACACTACTGTATATTATACCGTATTTACATTTATATTTATATCTAAATTGTATTAAAGTGGGAGGGTCGGAACGCGTTAGTCCTATTTCTTTTATTTTGTGAAGGAAAATTAATTTTAATATACCAGTTGATTGACATGTGAGCTCGGATTAAACTCGTATGTAGAGGTACTACTGTAATTTTCCGTAGTTTTCAATCCGTTTTGTGGTCGGTGGCTGTTTACCTTTGAAATAAATTTGATAGATGATGCTAACTGAATGAAGCATAAACAGACATATGCCATTAATACACGCACCGTTTCAGGAACCTTCAGGAAAGAACTTCTATAGTTCGTCTACAAAAGGTAGTGACTATAGCATGTAGCGTGTTTTATACACGTTCAGGGAGCTATGACCCTCACGCCTCTTACTGTGATAATGATGGGTTTGCGATGGTAAGTCGGTAGTTCAGGGCAAAGGTCAATGACTATAGCCCCATTTGCCTTCTGCCTCTTATTATTGCGTCCGTGAGATCGTTGAAAACTAACGTGGTTGAAATAGAGATACAGGTATTAAAGGTTGTCTAAACTTAAGACTAAACAACGAAGAAAGCAACATAATGCACTGGACACTTTTCATCAACCATTGTTTCCCCTCAGACGTTTGTCTGTTTAGTTAAAAGCAACCTCTTGAACACCTCCGGTGAAGTGCCTGAGCTCTTTCTTCTTGTCAGTCCATCGTCAAGTTAAGATGTATTTTGTGAAAAGTTCTTGGTGTGTTGCCATAACCACATTTGACTCGTCTAACACATAGTTTTGACATCACTTACTATATCACATTTCGTGCACTGATATATGTTTGTGGTTGATGATAGTGTAGACATTAACACAAACACGACAAGAAAGGGAGGTCAGACTTATTATCGAATCCACTTCGAATTTTAGGAGATTGAGACTCTGACAGAACTTACTACCATTCCCAAGTATTAATCATCGAATGTAGAATTAGTTACAGTCTATAGGGTCTCTAATCCAATATCAGGAATTAATTACGAGAACAATGTTAATTTATACCTAGGAGACACTTTAATTTCAGAATTACCATCTAATTGTTATAAAGTTGAGAAAAAAAGTAAAGAATACCGTATGAGGGATAAGAGGAACAGGAACCTTTAATTGTATGTGACATGTAATAGAATATCGCCCATTGCATTTAGAACTGGACATAATGCAAGAAAAAAAAACAGCTTAAGAATTGTACATTTCTTAAATTCGAGTTTTCTATCCTTTGGGTGAAGCTTTGATAACTAGAGTAGCGTGCATTGATGAATGAATACATAAGGGAGGGAACTACTGGTACATTCGGGATTTGTTCTACTTTGATTACTTCCCTTCAAGCGCTTACTATGTAAACCAATCAGGTACTTTATCTTTGAAAGTAGGCAAAGTTTTAGTTGATCATGCGCGTTGTTTGTGGCAGTTGCCGGTTACTCAAATCGACATCGATTTGGGCTCAACAAACCGAAAACTAGAAGAAAATAGTTAGTAATATTTACATTTTAATGTATATTCTAAACCAAATTATGTTTGTTTGGGGCTATATGTTTGTATTAAATGTGTACACATGTGTACATATTTTTGTTGATACATTTTTTTAAACTTTTGACTTACCTTCCAGGTCTTCTTTCTGTCAAACACAGTTACAATCTTTCATTTCAATTTAGTACAAGAAAAACAAAACCTACAATTCTTAAAAATGACACCACGTAAATGTTTAAAAATCATCTTAAAAGCAGTGTATCGCAGATGGCTGTCTTTACTGTAGATTAATAGTGATAAATATTAAAAAAACGGGCTTTCAATCCAATGTCACCTTTATTGAAAGACATTTATTGACGAGCTTAGAGAAGAGGTTTACACAATTTATAAAATAGCTGCACGGGCGTGTTATCAGACAACATCTCGATGTTTATGCTAAGAAAAGTGTACTCGTCTTTCAGACAAAAATAAATTGACTAAACATGTTTTACTACACCTATGGGAGTTTTTCTCTTTCCATGCGTGTATGCGTGCGTAAGTGTGCGTGGAAATGCGTAGTAATGTTATTCTTTAAGGAGAACTATTATACATAAAAAGTTGCTGTCATTGCCAGAAACATTCAGCTGGTTTCTTCATAATTAAAAATGGATTTTAAGATTGCACCCAGTCTTTGATTTGGTTTTACTACAAGAGAACAAAACCTATATTTTTTCAAATTCACTTTATGTACAATTTTCTTCAAAAGCTCTTTAAAACGAAGTACCACAGATAGTACTATTTATTGTAAAGTTATAATTATATATAGATATATTAAAATACCGGTCAAATTTTCATTAGTGGGCATTGGTCTCTACGTCGGGAGTGGCTAACAATCGCTGGAACTCGAGGTAACGCAGAGAAAGGAATAAAAACAGCTTTTTGTCTGCGATGTGTCTGTCTCCACCTGCAGTACTTCTGTAATCAGTCCCACTACTCAAATTATATGAAAGTATTCACCTTGTGCTCGTGAGCTTTCTGATCCAAAGATTGCATCGCTACACGCACCTTCAGCGTTTCTTTGTATACAGTGTTCAGACTGTTTCCATTGATTACACTTTCCAGGAGCTTTGTAATGAGGGCGGCCTCATGTGAACCTTTATGTGAACAGCTAATGGAACCGATTATAACCTCGAGTCTCTATACAGTGTCTACATAGTGTATCTCACTGCTTCGCGCGGACACGCAATGATTAAGCCACAAAGGCTGATAGCAAGGAGAATAAAGTCTAATTATGTACTTACATCAACATAATCTGATCATAAGAAATAAATGTTACACTCGGGTTAGCATTTAAGGGGTATGTGTGTGTTTCACGTGGTAGGTAGAGGTGAGTGGTTGTGTACTACTGTCCATGTATTTTACTAAAACCTCTACACTACCTCAAAATCCTTTTCCAGGGCCAACACTGTTTGTCTCTAAGGTGAGAAGCAGCTAGACAAAATTTCTAGTTTTAACAGCCAGACTAAAATAAAGAGAACAGATTATGATTGCAGAGCATATATTTACACTCCAAATATATTGTTCATGCCTGAATTCTTTCCATAAACCTATGCAAATTCAAAAAACCCTTCATTCCTGTCATCTGATCATTTTTTTCTTTTTTTAAATTTTGTTTATTAGTTATCAGTAGTGTTGTTGCCGTATTCTGTTCATGGACGGTCAGGTGGCGCAGCTGCTCCCGCCTGTCACCAATACAGTGAAGGTTGATTGTCCTGGGTTCAACTGAGGCATTTGTTTAACGTACGTGCACGAAAGATGGGAAACAGGGATTTGAACAGTATAAACTTTTACAAAGCTGAGTACATTCGAGTTAGTACAATAAACCACCGTCATCACTAATACAAGGGGGATGGTTTCTGTACTGTCGCCGCTGTGTGGATCTGAGTCTTTTTTGTCCGGGTAGTCACTCGGGTACCTAGCACTCTGTCTACTTCACACCCCGTGTCCTCATTCAGTTTGCGGTCGAGTTGTCCAAGATGATTTGTCACGGATTCACTTACACTCTGGGATGAACTAACTCATGACAAATTTGTTATGACTACTACTGTCATGGATGTTTGCACGTTTCCTAAGCTTGTAAAGAACAACAGCAACACCACGAGACCAGCATCCTTCTTCCCTTCTGTTGCCTAAGGCGAGGCTCAAGAATAAAATCAGACAGTTTGCACGTTTCCGTTAAATAAAAGCATCGCGTGTGAGCTCTTATAATTTACTATTCTCCACATTAAATGTTAAAGTACAGAGCATGCAATTAAAGTTCCGCTGATGATTGCATTGATTAGCGTAATGCACAAACACGCACCGACACTGGCACACGCGCACACACACTTTCTTTAAACTCTTTCTCTCACCCACAATCTCTTTCTCTCTCTTTTTTAGAAACTCATTCTCTCTCTGTCACAGACACACACTCTTATAAACTCACTCTCAGATACACACGCACACACACATTTTCTCTTATATATTTATATATACGTGCCAGATACGGAGCCACAAGTACACACGCACAAACACAGTCCGGAACGCGACGCACACACAAATAAACAAATTTGAAATAAATTTTCGGCAGAAAATAAAATTTTTAGTCTGATTAATTCATGAAACTTGAGAAAGGAATTTTATTTCTTAACTCAATCTGCATTCCAGACATTACTGACATTCCTTTTGACATTTTCATTCACGAGTTTTCAGTTACTTACATCGTCTTGTAAAACGCTTTTAATTTACACGATTTTTCTAATTGAACACAATTTAGAAAAATAATAATTTTATCCTGCCAAGAGAGTACTAAAATGTCTCTTTGTTAGAATGTCTCTACCAGTGCGAAAACAGTATAAATACTGGCATTGAGCGTGCATTGAAACTTCTAGTCACAAACAATGAACAGAATCGTTCTGTAGACTTCATTCTGACTCTCTGTTCCTTTGAGAAACAGTTTACATGTTTATTATCAGGACTTTCGCGTAAGTTAATAATTTACGATACTCTGACAACACACTGCGTGATAACTACATGTAAAGAGTGTGGTTGACTATAGAATTATAAGTCAAGAGTCTCCATGAGAGTGCAGTTTACTTAATGTATCATGTATCATCTTTCTTCCAAATGTTGAGTCGGATACTTGTCACCTGCGAAATTGTTTTTTTATAGGTCTTTCGTAAAGGTTACTTGTTGAGGTGGGTGATTGATTCAACATTTCATTGTCTTCACTGTATCAAAAATGACCTATAAGTAAATATTGTAAAAGGAAAATCAGATCATCTTTTCACAGAGCATCCTAACTGCTGGAGCATCCTAACATTTCACAGAAGAAACTCGATAAAGAAACGATGTCTGCGGTTACACACGCTAGTATGTGTCCACCGGACTTTACCGACATGAATGTCCTACAGAAGTTGGAGACTGTGGTGTACGCCTGTCTGGGGACTCTGGCCACCCTGGTCGGTGTACCCGCAAACATCATCAACTGTCTTCTCTTCTGGCGCGAGGGTCTTCGGGATCGGATGAACGTGTGTCTCTTCTCACTGTCGCTGGCTCACGGTTTATTTTTTATTATAATGTTTGCAACATTTCCTCTAACCTCATTAATCCGGTTTCACGATGCCTATCTTTCTGCAGAATATTTTTGTAAAGTTACATTAGCACTGACTGGTGTTGCGCGCGGCTTCTCACTGACATCCGGTTGTATCCACATGGTGGTGGCTGTAGACACGTGTATTTGTGTCGTGCTTCCACACCGTGCTGCCAGCATTATGCGCACCAAGACGATGACTTTACTTATAGTCTCATGTTTCATGCTAACACAGGCCTGTTACTTGCCCTTTCCACTTTCTCACAGTGGTGTAAAAATACATACCGAGAACTGTTCATTTTGGTATCCTATCAACACTCAATTTTACTGGGACAACAAATTGTTTCTGTATTTGTTTAGAAATGTCACTCTCGAAACAGTATTTCCAGTTGTCATTCTGACTGTCGTTACAGTAGCAACGATTGTCACAGTCAAGACACTGAGGTCAGCGATGACGTGGCGAGAAAACACAAGTTGTGTCGCTAACAACGTGCAACAGCGACAGGTGGCGCTGAACAAGATGTTGACCATCGTCGCCGTCGTCTTTATTATCACCTACATTCCACTCGTGGCTTGTCTCTTAAGCCATTGGTTTCTCATAGACCGCTTTATAGACTATCACGAAACAGATAAATATATGGCTATCTTTTCGGTCACTAGTGTAGTATATCAAATCAACGGCTGCCTGAACTTCTTTATCTACTTTAATCGTTCTTCACGGTTTCAGCAAGAATTATATAGGATGTTTCCGTGTTTGAGACTTACTCCAAAGCAGTGATGTTCGGTGTGTCCACTTTTCGTAAGAGACAAGTGTTTCCTTGGGGTCAATGTCTTACTAGTTACTTCAGTTGTGCAGGTATTTTCAGGTTTTTTTAAAATATTTTTCTTCTGTTTCTTGTTTAAAGGTTTTTTTCTTTCGATGGTGTAGAATACATCATTGAAATGAGTATCTACAAAATAGCTACAACATCATGCCCTAAGGCTTGTCTGTGGATTACAGCTGCCATTTGCAGAAATCTATTATCATCGGCATTATGTCTCTAAATATTTCGTGACTCCAGTTCACGCATTCATGCGTTGTGTGACTAACGGGGAACAGCTTCCAAGAACATTGGTATCGTGGGAAACCTCTACTCTTCAACGCTCAACAAATTGTCTCTGTAACTATTGATATCATAGTATACAGCGTAGTAGTAAACAAAAATACCATGTGACCTGTGCTGAGAAAAAAAGGTAAAAGCTTTAGACTTTTAATTATTTGTCTTCATTTTGCAGTATAGAAATCAACAAAAATGCTTAACGGTTATATGAGCTTCAGCGCATGCTGACTGCTTCATCAGTTTAATGCCCCCAACAATGTTTTCAATCAAGCTGGTCATTTTTTGTCCTTTCTTGATTTTAAAAAGTTCATAACGCAGGGATGTTGAGCTTATGTTTCCCTAAACTAAGTACGTATGTACGACTAATCTAATTTATTATCTTCTATCTTTGTGTTAATTTATTTTATCACTCAGACACTAATACTTACCTTACCTTAGCGATTTTTATTTGACTACGGTGAACCTAAACTAAACTTAGCCTACTTCAGAGCGTTTAAAGAAAAGAGTTTGATAAAATGCGAGTTAAGAACTGGATATAAATACAAATAATTAAAACGTATTTTAGTGTGTATCGCCATGATTGATAAACAAATGCAAATTATCATTAACAAACATTTATTGTCGTAATACAACTGAGCTGAATAACCTTTCCAGCATTGCCACTTTAATATGGAGATACTTTATATATCAACGCATGTATTAATCCTTAATGAAAGTTTATGTACCCATTAAAAAATAACCATTTAAAAAAAAGTATTACAACCGCGAGCGACACCGTTGACAAAGATGAAACACGGTAAGACCTCTACATACGAGTGAACCAATGTACGAGTAAATCGAGATACGAGCCAACAATACGTGGAAACTGTGTTCGTATTTAGGAGTGGAAATTCGTTATACGAGCTCGTGTCATTTGTATGTCGCAGTGTAGAGGACTTGGTCTTTCTTGCTCTGATATTGTAGAAGGGCAGAGTGAGCCATGACTTCCACAAACAAGTGATGAACAAAGTAGTAGCAGTTAAGTTTAGGATAACAAGCTGTGAGAAGTGAAAACGAATTTAAAATTTTTTTAATTTAAAATGGTACTCCTAGTACAAATCAAAGTGTTTCAAGTTAAAAGCAGTGTAAATAGAGTTGTCTTATTAGCTGATTTATTCAGCTTCAGTCTGCTCTTGCTCACTCCATCATATCCCACCATCTGTCTACCTCCGTTGTCGACAGTCTTCGTCTCCTGCAAGGTAAGATTATCAAACAAAACATATTCTTTATTATTTTATTATTAATATTATCATGCCTTTTACTTTTGTTATACAGTACCGCATATTATACCATATTTACGTTTATATTTATATATAAATTGTGTTGTTGTGAGAGTGTCAGAACGCGTTAATCTTATTTCCTTTATTTCGTATAGGAAAATTCATTTTAATATATCAGTTTGTTGACATGCGAACTCGTATGTCGAGGTACTACTGTAATTTTCTGTAGTTTTGAAAGCGTTTAGTAGTCGGAGGGTGTTTACAATTGAAATAATTTTGATAGATGAAGCAAACTGCACGAAGCATAAGCAGATTTCACCAATACACATATTGTTTCAGAAATCTTTAAAAAGACCCTCTATAGTTTGTCTACAAAAGGTAGTGACTATAGCATTTAGCCTGCTTTATACACGTTTAAGGAGCTATGCCCCTCGTACCTCTTGCTGTGATAATGATGGATTTCCGATGGTAAGCAGGTAGTTCTGAGCCAATGACTATATCCTCATCTTTGCCTGCTGCCTCTTGTCATTGCTTCCATGAGATCGTTGAAAACTAACGTGGTTGAAATAGGGATACAGGTGTTAAAGGTTGTCTATACTAAATACTAAACAACGAAGAATGCAACATAATGCACGAGACACTTTTCATCAACCAATGTTTCCTCTCAGACGTTTGTCTGTTAAGTTAAAAGCAACCTCTTGAAAACCTCCGGTGAAGTGCCTGACTTTCAGTCTGACTTCTTTCTTCTTGTCGGTCTATTGTAAAGTTAATTAAGATGTATTTTGTGAAAAGTTCTTGGTGTGCTGCCATAACTACATTTGACTCTTCTAACACATAGTTTTGACAGCACTTACTAATGATGGTGTTAGACAATAACACAAAGACGACAAGAAAGGGAAGTCAGACTTAGTAATTATCGAATCCACTTCGAATTTTAAGAGACTGAGACTCTGACAGAACTTACTACCATTCGCAAATATTAATCATCGAAGCAATGTAGAATCAGCAACAGTCCTGTAGAATCTCTAATCCAATATCAGGAATTAATTACGAGAACAAGGTTAATTTATACCGAGTAGAGACTTTAATTTTAGAATCACCATCTCATTGTTATAAAGTCGAGGAAAAATAAAGAATACCGTAAATGAGGGCTAAGAGGAACAAGAACCTTTTATCTTATGTGATTTGTAATAGAATATAGATCATTGCATTTAGAACTGGACAAAATATCAGCTTAAGAATTGTACATTTCTGAAGTTTGAGTTTTCTATCCTTTGGGTGAAACTTTGCTAACTAGGGTAGCGTGCTACAACTATCGCGCTGTGCATTGATGAATGAATACATAAGGGAGACAACTACTGGTACATTCGGCATTTGTTCTACTGTGGATTACTTCCTTTAAACCGCTTCATAAGTAAACTAATCAGGTACTTTATCTTTGAACGTAGGTAAAGTTTTAGCTGATCAAGCGCGATGTTTGTGGCAGTTGCCGGTTACTCAAATCGACATGGATTTGTGCTCCACCAACCGAAAACTACAAGAAAATAGTAAATAATATTTACGTTTTAATGTATATTCTAAACCAAAATAATGTTTGTATTAAATGTGTACTTATGTGTACCTATTTTTCTTGATACATTTTTAACATTTGACCTGCCTTCCAGGTCATCTTTCTGTCACACACAGCTACAGTCTATCCTTTCAATTTAGTATAAGAAAAAACAAAACCTACATTTCTTAAAAATGACAACACGTAAATGTTGAAAAATGCTCTTTACAGTGGTGTTTCGCAGATGGTTGTCTTTACTGTAGATTAATAGTGATAAATATTTTTTTAAAAACTTCTGGTTGCGGGCTTTCAGTCCAATGAAAGTCTAAAGATGACCTTTAGCGAAAGACATTTATTGACGAGCTCAGAGAAGAGGTTTACACAATTTATAAAATAGCTGCACGGGCGTGTTATCAGACATCATCTCGATGTTTATTCTAAGAAAAGTGTACTCGTCTTTCATAAAAAAAATAAATTGACTAAAACATGTTTTACTACACCTATGCGTGTTTCTCTTTTCATGCGTGTATGCGTGCGTAAGTGTGCGTGGAAATGCGTATTAATGTTATTCTTTAAGGATAACTATTATACATAAAAAAATGCTGTCAATTCCAGAAACATTTAGTTCGTTTCTTCATAACTAAAAATGGATTCTAAGTTCAACGTGATGGTAACGCCGTGTTGTTACCTGAGACAGTAGTGGACGGGATACATGACCGCCACCTTGAGGCAGTCGCGTCAACTCACTGCCAAGAGTTTGTTGTCTGCAAAGAACCTAGGACTCATTTGACCCAAAGCAGTAAAGCGTGACTCTATGAGTTTTAGATAACGAGGGCTGTCCTAAGAGAGAGGTTTGTGGGACCTAAGAAACGAACCCTTGACCACCGATACTTACTTTCATGGTGACAAACGTCACAGCTAACGCTACTAACTGTGACGCCATACACTCGTTTCACACAAGATAAAATATTACACAACATTACTTGTAATTTGATATTTCTATTTATTACAATAAAATACTATCTTTACAGTAAGATTTTTTTTTATTGTAGGAAATTGAAAAAAATATTTTTTGCTGAAAGTAAAAAGTTCCAATTACGTGTTAAAGGTCAAAAGTCCATGACCTTTATAACCCTTGATGAAATGAACTGTAGTCCATTGCTTGTTTCTAACTGATTAGCAATGAAAGATTTTGTGTAATTCCCGAAGGAATCGAGAGGAGCGGTGGCAATAAATAAAGAAGTTGAGACACCCATGAGCCTGACTAATCACAAAGATCGCCGCACCTGCTGCCACAAACTGATCACGAACTCCTGACTGGTCCTGTAGGTGTATGACAAACCAGTAGCTTATTTGGAATGCCACAGAGGGAGCCATGACGATAACAAAGACGCAGGCAACAATCATCAGGTTCTTCGTCAGCGCCACCTGCCGGCTGAAAAGGTTATGAACGATCTGACTGTTATGTTCCCGCCAGGACAAGGCTGATTTCAGTGTCTTCACTGTCACAATTGTCGCCACCAGTACGACTGTCACAGTAACAAATGGCACTAGAGTCTCAAGGATAATGTTTCGAAACAAATAAATAAATAATTGGTTGTCTTGATAAAATATTGTGCAGACGATGGCCCACTGTTCGTGTTCTCCTGTGGTGAGTTTAACAACATTGTAAGAAAGCGGAAATATAATGTTACAGATTTGTATAAGTAAGAAACACGAGACAATAAACAACATCATTGTCTTGGTGCGCATAATGCTGGCAGCACGATGTGGGAAGACGACACAAACACACGTGTCTACAGCCACCGCCATGTTGATGCACCCGGATGTTAGAGTCAACCCGCGCAACACACCCAGCAAAGCCATCCCAGCCTTGTAGAAGTATTCTTCATAAAGAACAATATTATTGAAACGGATAAACGAAGCTAACGGAAACACTGCAAACATGATAACAAAGTACAAACAGTCAGTTACAGCCAGTGAGAACAGACACAGGTTCATCCGATCCCCAAGACCCTGGCGCCTGAACACCAGACAGTTGATGACGTTGGTCACCATGCCAACCAGACACTCTACAGTTGCTAGTCCTGTGTACAACACATTTTCCACTTCCTGCCGAATTCTCTGGTTCATACCGTCCTTGTAAGTGTTCATAATAAAACTGTTGTCGCTGCATGTGCTTGTGTTCACCATAAAAGACATCGTACTAAGAAATTCGTTTCCGTAAATGATTTCAAAACACAAATAGTCTCACACCAGAGTCGTGGACAACAGTGCCTTTACACAGTCATGTTATAATACTTCGTAACTATAACTGATTCCTATTTTTAAAACAATGTTATAAGATTGTAGCTAAGGAGTCTGATTTACTTCGTTTTGCTTCTCAGGTATTGTTATTGTAAAATATTTCAAGCTTTTATACCTTTCCGAATATTCTTGATGATGTCAGTCATATGGACTTAATCTGTGGAAATATTAGCGAACGAAGTTAAATGCTAGATAAAAAACTAACCTTTGTAAAGGTGTAAAAAGCTGACTAGGTAATAATGCCATCAAGGATTTTCATGCAAAATGCTGAGAACACACTGGTATAGGGAACGGAAAATGTCAAGAGCAGTAATCACACTGGCAGTATTTGCGCTTGTTGTTTGAAAAGGAGAAAACGTGGACACAGTTAACTCTGAATCCTGAAATTACATGGTTTTCAGAGTTTTGTATTTACGATCGTGTGTGCTTGTCCTCGTGCGTGTATGCGTGGTGTGTGTGTGTAAGTGTGCACTGATGTAGATCGATCACAACACCAGAAATATTAGTAGTCGATGTGAACTACCATCGGATCAAAGGAATGTTGGAAACTGTGGCACAACGACCCTCGTTGGAGGATGCCAGGTGTCCAGACTTTGAAGGCAACACTAGGAAGGCTACATTTAGCTGAAGGCAGTCTGTCATGGCAGACGATGAGGCTGAAGGTGGAGAACTGACGCTTTTCTCTCAAGGAAAATAATGAGCTCAAAGCTATTAATCCCAGCTTGGTAAACAATCAGCGAAAATGGCAATAAACCAACCTTGCGCTTACCTTTCATTCATTGTAAAATACTACTCGGAGCATTATTTACACTCTTTAATTTTTTTTTGGTGGAACATGAAAAGCTCACAATCACGTTCACACACACACACACATACAAACTAGCGACATCACGCAAAGAAAGTAACATTAAAGAATGTTTCCACTACTGGAAATACTTTTGAAAGTGTTTGACATTTCGACTGTGTGATGTACTCGAATTACAAACACCAAGTAAAACGCAAACATTCTATCTGCCATCCGTTTGCTTGTAGACAGACACAACAATGTGAAAATATTTCACTCCTTTTCACTATTTGTCTTGATTAAATAAAGTCAGAAAATTGTCCCTGATACTTTTAGGCAGACTTCAGGTCTCTCCCTCTAGATGTCATTGAAGTATTTACTTTTAGTTTAATCTGCATACTACTGGCTTGTTACGACATAAAATAGTTCAGACTTTCAGTTAAATTTCAGTTAAAACATTGAAAATGATATTATGATCTTTCATTATTAGCAAACTCTAACAAAGTCATCCATTTGGTCGAAAAAATAATGTGTGCTGATGTTTGATCGTGGTATTTAAGGTAAGGTCTACCATGAAGATAGAAAAAGACTGGTTTTGGATGTTCACTTGCAAGGTGCATATCTCTACTGTGCCTTTTATTGCAACAGTTATATCAGTTCACACTGTCAACCGTTTTCAAATTGACGAGCCAGAATTTCAATATGTCGTTGTACAGTAACTCGTGCTCTCATTGATTACTACACAAACAACTAAAATCAGGTTTGGAGGTATTCACGAATTACTCTTGGAAATATGTGAGCACCGTGCACCGCAAGTCTGACAGCGCACAGGATAATTGCGATATTGTGCTTCCAATTTTGAGGATGTGGTAAGAAACTTGTCCTTACAGTGTACTGTTATAACGTACAGTCGATGGCAATTATAGAAAGCCAGGGTCATGAAGAAAATCTTCTGGAAATCTGTGACGCAGGACACAATACCAGAGAAATTTTCATAAGAAGCATTTTACTTTTTTTCAATTAAAACCAATTCTTAAAAACACTCTAACGTCAAGATAGCCATAAAAATTGATTATAAAGAAAAACAAACGAATGCTTAGTGAAAATCATTCATCATGGAGAGCTCAAAAGTATATTGCGATCAATTTTTCCCCAACAACACTACGAGTAACTGTACCAGCCCAAACATTCAAACATTGGTACAAACCGTGTTTGTAGCAGTAGCAGGAGGTCTTCAATGCCTGGTCGCCATACCAACCAACATCCTCAACTGCCTGGTGTTCTGGCGACAGGGTCTACGAGATCGCATGACGATGTGTCTGTTCTCACTGGCACTGGTGGACTGCTCTTACTTTACCATCGTGTTGGCGACTTTTGTTACACCTGCTTTCATCAGTTTCTTCGACCCTCATCTTTCTGAAGAGTATTCAGCAAAAGGCATAGCATCATTGCAGAGTGTTTTTCGTGGATTTGCTCTAACATCCGGTTGTATCAACATGGTGATTGCTGTGGACACCTGTGTGTGTGTCGTGTGTCCACACCGTGCTGCCAGCATCATGCGCACCAAGACAATGGCGGCGCTGATAGTCTCGTGTTTTCTTCTCATTCAGGTCGCCTGTCTTATTGATGTATTTTCATTTACTAGTTCTTACATGTCGACAGGTGAGAAAGGTCAGTGGATAATTGTGCACACTGAATTTTATTACGAGAACCAATTGTTCGTGTATTTGTTACAAAACATCATACTTGAATCTTTAACTCCCACTCTCAATCTGACAGTTATATTGGTGACCACGATTATGACAGTCAGGAGACTGAAATCAGCCATAGCTTGGCGAGAAAATACCAGTCACGCCACTGACATCCTTCAGACCCGACAGGTGGCGCTGATGAAGATGCTGACGATCGTTGCTTGCGTCTTTATTGTTGTCAAAGTGCCATGTGTTGTATTTCAAGTAACCTGGGTGTATTTGAACCCTGTCTTTGCCAATCCTACAGATTTAGGTCAGCTTACAACAACTGCTTATGTAATATATACATTGTCTGAAATCAACGATTGTTTTAATTTTTTTATCTACTACTATCGCTCCTCCCGATTCCGCCAAGAACTGTCCATCGTGTTCAGCTGCGCTCCGTTTAGGAACAGTGGAACATGTACTACAGAAATAAAGCCACAGACGGATCTCTTTACAACTGATTAGGCCTAGTCACGTGATCTAGTCTTGCTTTTGTAATCATACACATTATTATTTAATCCACAATGTATTCACTCGTTGCAATTGCAGTTTGCTATTTTTGTTCGAGTTTTTCGGATATAATAAGAAATAGAAACTTTATAAATTTCTCATTATTTATGATTTTAACATAGAATAATTACAAGCAATTAGTTTAAAAAGTAGCAATCATTCTACAAGGAAAGGATGAGACGCAAATTCAAAAAATGGTTAAGGCGAGTTGTTTACAAATAAGTATTTGTGTTGTAGTCTGTAAAGTCCTGAGCCACTCGACAACGAAATGAATATGATGTGAGCAGCCCCCTGCTATTGTTTTGTTGTGTGTTGTAACAACGGTCATTTGTCTGTGCGAGTGTGTTCAAACTACCTGTGTCGTGTCACCAATACAGCGAGGGTTGGCTGTCCTGGGTTCAGCTCTCGTCTCAGGAAGGCTGTTCTTTCTCAGAATGTGGCATCTCTTTGCAGGGCTGGCTGCTTTCCTGTGATAGTTTTATATATTACTAAGTTATAATTAGAGTCCAGGGCTTCTGCTTACGCAAAAAATTGCTTACAGTACGCATTAAAAGTTCGGAGGACTCCTTCAATTTTCGTCAATTGGGTCCCCTCCAAAGTTGGGCGAAGAACAGGGACCCCTTAAAAATCTGAAGAAGGGGTGCCTGGGACCCCAAAGAATTTAGCCATAGCAGAAGCCCTGAGAGTAAAACACTAATTTCCCATCCCTTACAGTTTTAATCACTTATACATGCCGTCTCTAAAAGTTCTCTAAAAGGATTGTATAATGATGTTATCTGTCGAAATAATTCGACGATCACTACAACTCTATAGAGATGACTTACATTTTTAAAATGATGTCAGTACACGAGTTTACACATCCTTGCGCTGCTGTTCAATGGCAAAGACAAAATGTCAAAGGTCGCCGAGATATGGCGTCAATGTAGTTCTGTCAGAGACAAAGATTGCCCAATTGGCTACTGTTCTCTTCAGTCAACGTTTTCATGATATTCATCTAACATAGTATAGACTACCATGCAGTATTACATTATTTATAACAGCTCAAACTATTGGGTGCAGTTTTGAGCCCAGGGATGTAAGCCCGCTGCAACTTCTTCAAAAAAAACAACAACAACAAAACAAAACAAAAATTAAAAAACAAAAACAAAAAAACAAACAAAAAACAAAAAACAAAAACAAAGCAGTTTTTAATCACTTTTTATTAATGTGTTTTATACTGTTCGCATGTAGGCTATAGACACTATTTTTGGAAGATCAGTCCGTGGAACAAGCTTCGATTCGTGGTATCTAGTAAATTATATTTTTAATTTAATTACCTTTTTTTTTACATGCATTCATTAGTTGCTGCGATGACAGGTGAACACGCACACACGAACTCACGCACGTGTAATTATTGTATAATACGTTTTTCTTGAACGTCCCTGCTTATGTAAAAATGGTAGATATTTTGTAAACTCTCATTTTTTAATCTGACAAATATTTTATTTGCTGCTACTTAATTCGTTCTAGTCAATTACTAATTAGGTTTCTTTTTTGTTTCTTGAAAAATAGTTTCCGCAATAGGTCGATACGGACTGTATAATAAGAGTCAAGATCTTGATGAAGAATGTCTCTCCACAACAGTTATAAAATTCAGTTAATGTCACCACAGTAAACAAATAAAGAATCTTTGTGTTTCTTACGGAAGGACATCCTTGAATCGCTAGGTTTAAGATAATTCTAATGAATAGTTCCATGAATTTCAGCAAGTTTCAGCAGAGAAACAAAACGGAAGATGAAGATGTATGGTGGACCTTTGCTGTCAGCCGTCACACCCGGGAGGTTGTGGAAGCTGTGCTGTTCATTGGTGTCTCCTCACTGATGTGTCTTATTGGCATCCCTGCCAACATTCTCAATTGTGTGATATTCTGGACCCAAGGACTGAAGGACCGTATCAACGTCTGCTTATTTTGTCTGTCTTTATCAGACCTGTGTTACCTGTCGTGTGGACTGGTCATGTACCCTGGAGGTTCCCTTCTAACCCTTTGTAACAAAGCTCTAGGTGACGAATACCAAACCAAATTTATCGGGAGCTTGTTCGGTGTTGGTGTCGGTTTTCAAACAACATCTCATCTCATCGGTGTGATCATCGCTGTCGACAGATGTCTTTGTGTCGTCGCTCCTTTCAAGTCTTTGACGATGATGAAGACAAGGGTGATGACGATCATAATCGTTGTTGCAGTCGTCGTGTTTCAGGCTGTTTGTGTCTTGATTCCCCTCTCTCATCAACCTCGGCTCGTGTTAGTGGGAGGGGCAGACTATTGGATGCATATTGAGACAGAGTTCGGCAACTCAAACAGGATTTTATTTCGTATTGTAGCATACGCTTTCCTTGGCTTTGTATTCCCTGTATTTTGTCTGTTGCTGATGACAATATCATCCATCATTACAGTCAGCAGACTGAGAGTCGCCATCACGTGGCGGAAGACAACAAGTTGTAGTCGTAACAGCCAACAGGAGGCGCTGACAGTCATGCTTGTGACCATCTCCATCTTTCACATCGTTGCCATGACTCCGTCAGTCGGTGTAAAACTGAGCCTGTGGTTTATCGCAGATATTTTCTATTCTGATACCTATTTTGATCTTTTAAAAACTTTCGGAGCAGTGGGGAACGCACTTTCTTTTATGAACACTTGTCCGAACTTTTTTATTTACTATTGTAGGTCTTCTCGATTTCGAGTCATGTCGAACAGTGTCCTGAATGCCTGTCGACCTTAGTAGTTGAATTTTTTACTCAGACAAGAGGATAATTATATTCAAATCTAATCGTCTCTTGTGCAATTATTTATACTAAAATTAAGAGTAACCTTTATTAACACAGAACATACTATTAACACAAATATAAAGGTTTTATACAAGACAAAGTGCATTTAGGGTAGACGACTTCGGTTTAAGAACGATTGTAGTTCTTAGTGATCATATTATCAGCTCCTACCACAAAACTTGTTATGGGATGTGTTACAGTTGTGTCACATTGATAAATGTGTCAGCAGTAATAAAAGAGAATAATTATTTTAGTTTCAAAGTGAAGGTATTAAATGTCTTGTTGGTATCCAGAAAGTACATATTTCAGTGAGTCCCATAAGTGTTTGTCTCTGTTGTGACATGAAAGATCTTGTCCTGACTTCCCTGTTAGTCCTGTCTGAATAAAGATGTGTACATGTCATCCCCAAATGTTTTAACTAGCTGACAGCAGACAACAAAGGTGATTAAAGACAAGTCTGTGCAGTTTTAGTGTTTTTGTGAACACATTTATGAAGCTAACGTGGAAAAAATATTCTGCTAAAAGAGAGAAAATAGAGAAAAATGTTGATAAAGTTATCCCTGTGTTATCAGTCTCGATTTCCTCAGGAAAATTACGAAATTCGAAAATGTGTCGGTAGCGGATCCTAGTCAGAGCCCTATTATATTATATTTACAGATTGTTTACCAAACATTCGAATGTCAGTCTTCTTCATCACATTGAAGGATATGAGAGTGTTTTTTTTCTATTGAAGTAACAAACACCTTTTTAACATGACTCTAAAAATGCTTCCCTAAAAAACGTTGTTCACCGAAGAAACTTTTCAGGCAGCGACAAGAATCCATATTAAAAATCCATTTTATGATTATACAGGCCAGCTTGCAGTGAAAATGGAGTTCATTAGTGGATGGAAAATGCTTAAATAGTCTTCAAAAAAAAAAACCCAAAAAAACTCTTAAGCATTGATCCTGTTCTATGCCAAACAATGCAACATACCAACGAAGGACAAGTAAGTACTATGTAAGCTATAAACTAGGTTTGTACTTGTCTTAATTACCACTCAATAAATTATTGATACACGGTGACGTGCTTCAATGTACCAGCTAACAAAATGGAGGTAAGGAGTATGGTGTAGCTAAAATATCATCTCTTGTTTCTCCCTTTCAACATAATTCTCTTCCTTTTTTTATCCTTGTTTTTCCCTTTTCTTTTCTGTACTTTTCTAAGCATCATGTATCATGCATGTCGCTTGTCAAGTGTATTGTGCATAACATGTGCGTCACGTGCATGTGGTGTATTATGCGTGTCTTGTGTATCGTGTGTATATGTAGTGCGTGTATATGTCTGCATCGTGTACATTAAGTTTATTGTGAATACATTATGTATCACGTGCACCATGTGTATCCTGTCAAGGATATCATGGATGCTGACCCTTGACTTGTACTCTTTATTTCCAAAGAAAACATATCTACTTTGAAGTCGAAGATTTTTCAGAACCCTCCAGAACAGTGAGTATTGACGTGACAGTTGTTCACTGGTTTTCCAAGTGAGACATGGCCAGTGAGTAGCACCTGTACACAGACCAAACACTCAGTCAATATTGTGAAGAGTGAAAGTGATAAATTGAGCGGTTGATGATAACTAAAAGTCTATGGTGAATATTGCTTTCATACCCGAAACCCTATGGCATTCCTCATGGTAATGATCAAAAGCCTATAATATTTACCGAATTTGTTGCCGTGATAATTTATAATATAATTTTTTTAATAATATAAAATTGTTTGTATGAATACCTGGAATCAGGGTTTGTTTTTTTTTTTTGGTTTGATTTTTTTTTTTTTTTTTTTTGCAGTGATAACGTGAATTTCTATTTATTGTTTTATTAGCATTACATGTTAATCTCATCATTAGATGTTGATCCAGGCTTTCAATTAATCAGTGATAGCGAATGAATGTACCCTATGACGTATGTCACGTGACTAGCCAGTGACTAACCCAGGTGACGGAGGAGAGAAGGTCTGCCCCTCACCGTCAGACTAAGTGTAAGAAGCCTTAGATTTTTTTTTTTTTTGTTTGTTGTCCAGACGACTCGCACCTGTCCGCTGACAACAGGTGTCCGATTTTCGCGCTTGGCTACCACTAGTCACTTAAGGTCGTGTCCCTTCCATAAATGTTCATCCAGAAGTTATTTTAACTACAGTCGTAAAAAAGCTGGGAAAAAAACTGATTTTCAGAAATAATTATGTTCTAACAGAGGTCAACCTATCAGGAGAATCAGTCGGTGGATGACGCTGTCTCTTTTACCTCTTCACCTTTTCCTCCCAAATCTTGTATCTTGTGGCTTCTGCATGAATACGAATGTGCAGGGTTATGGACAGCTTTCCCACGTGAGTTGGCAAAAAGATGTTTAAAACATTGACTGACTAGCGTCTATACAATGGTCATTAGAATAATGTTTCAGTTAACAATTGAACTCTTCTAGTCTTATGTAGTCAACCTTGCGAGGCATTTTAAGAGGTTATTTGCAATTGAATAAACAAGTGCAACCTCCATATCTGTTTACTCTTTTCTTCATATTTTTGTGTAGTGTCTTGGTCTTTTTTTATTTTTACTTTACAAACAAAGGGCCACTTTACTCCTGGGTAGGTATCTTTTTTGATGTTGAACAAGGCAAAGGAATCTTGCGTGCCGAGACCGTGAACGGACAAGAGTGCCAAACATTGTATTAGAATAATAATTCATCTAAATACACACACTCATTCTGACGTTCAATGGCCGGGGAAATACACATTGATTATCATATTCAGACCCAGTGGCAAGCCACATTTCTATTCCTAACCACCACTAGATTGATGGGACCTGTAGGAAGCAAGACAAAGAGCGTCCTTATATTGGCAGCCATGGACTCACTCGGGATGATCACGATTAGGTGAAAAATAAAAGCACTATAGTAATGATAAATAAACTATAGTGAATAAATAAACCCTAGTAAATGGAGAAGCAGTGATTAATCGAAAAATGATGGCAACCAAAGAAATCAGGTATGTCAGTGAAAGGAATACTTCTTGGACGGAGACAAGATAAAAGTTATAATAAGCTCTCAACTTATAGACTAACCTGAGCAAACATCAGGTAGGAAAGAAACAAAGTCTCAAGCGACAAGAGCTACAATGCCGGAGACCGACGGTGTCTTGGAGAAAAGTACTAGTGGCACAGCAAAAGCACAGATAACTAGTGTGAACAATATACTGCTTATACACCGCAAGCTTGGCTACCAGGCTGTTGAGAACCAACATCCAACATCCCCATTCCCACTTACTCTTCAAGAAGTTCTCATCTATTACAAACAGGCAAGAAAATACTGTGTTGTAAGGGAAACTCTTTAGAAATATATGTTAAAGGAACCAACGACTATTTAAAAAAATGCATTCACCTTTGTGATGTTTCAGAGGAAATCATCTTGGCCCAAACGAGTGTTAGCCCTATTGATTTTTTGTCATGTGACCCAACATAACGCTATAATCTCTGCAAAACTCCATTAAATATGTCAACACTGATGCAGTCGAAACACAGATGTAAAAGGAAAGGCAGACCTACCCATGGCAGACCTTGAGGAATCGCAAATTATTGCGTCCGCCTAGTCCTGTACATGCAGGGACTGCGGGTAGTCAAAGCACTTTTACACCCCGAATCACATTGGTTCGATACCCATCTATGGCCCCGACCTTTTCCTCAGTTCACTTAGCAGTTTTGAAATGCTAGTGGTCTCCGTAGTGGGCTAGAGATGACCATTCATCGAAGACGGCGGGAGACGTGCACCACCTTCACAAAAATATTCACCGAGAAGAGGACTTGTCTCTGAAACTTTTTACTTTTTAATTATGCTTACTGTGAATAATGGTTTTCTTGGGTAAAATGCATTTCTACTATTAAAATGTTTGCCTCACGGCTTGACGTGTTGTCTCAAGATGTAGACTCAACTCCATCATTGTCACTGAACACATCTCTACATCCCGGCAAGAGGATAGATGCTTGAGAGACGAGGGACACTAGCAGTGCACGACTAAACATCGTATTTTAATCATTCGTGTAACAAAACCCTGTATTTGTTCTCAAGAAAGACTATTTTATCAAGGTAATTAAGGGAATCGAACCTATCATAAACTTGCCTGCACTTACACAAAGTCGCAGCTACACGCCCACAAAGCAATTAATACAAAACCGCGAAATGTATTTACACACGAAGACACATTAAAGAAAATTTATGTAATTAAATGCTAGATTAAAAATACTACCTTTTTATTACTCTGTAAAATTAGACTCTAGAAATATTAATTACTTTTTTTTAGAAATCAAAGGATTCATTTTACAGTTGCTAATTTTTTTATTCTTCTAATGTATGCCGGCAATTTAACATTTCCTCACGAATTAGTTTCTTAGTTAAAATAAGTTAACCTTTAGTTTGTTTATACAGATTATCGAAACAGAATAGTGATTAGAAAAAGGATATAAATGAGATCTCGATAACTGACCTGAAGTAGACACTGTCCACTAAGAGCACGAAACATCCAAAGAAAACTGGAGCCTGGATTGTTGCTACAAGCGGTTATCAGTCGATCTTAAATGAAGTTTACTATCAGAACTTCGCGTTTTTGGTGGAAATCTTCTTTCGCTATTAGTTTTCTCAAGGTTTACCTTCAAAGGAAAGAAAGTGGCCTTTCGGAGGTGTGTGACTATTCACTGTAATGGAAGCTGGTCGTTAACAGTCTCATCCACCATCAGCGGCGCTGGAAGAAAACGGTTATTTGTGACGCTCATCTATATCATCTTATTGTTATCACCTGCACTCAAGACTGGTTTACTAAAAAATATCTTTTGTTAAACAATTCTTGCTAACATTTAACATTTTGCTTAAACAGTTTTAAAAGTCAATCTTTTAACTTTTTTTTTTCATTTCTTCAATCCTTTTAAATGTTGCTGTAGGTCCGACTGTATTACTTCACAGAAATCTGTCAACAATTTGAGTGAGGAAGAGAGAGTGTAAACATAAGGTTTGCTGCTGTAGCATCACATTGAATGTTCTCACTGATGTTTTCTTTAGTAATGAATCTCCCTCTACATGATGTCTTTTACGATAAATTCAAGTATATCTTGCAACGAATTCATCTCCGCGAATTCTTCGAGTGATTACACCTGTAAAAATATCCAAACATTTATAGAGATAGTATTCGCTGGAGTTTTCTTAACTCTAGAATGTCTGGTCGGCATAGCAACCAATGTCATTAGCTGCCTGGTGTTCTGGCGCCAGGGTCTTAAAGATCGAATGAACATGAATCTTTTCATGCTCACCATAGTTGACTGTTGTTACTTCGCCATCAAGTATGTCTCGTTCCCAGTATGTATGATGATACGTTTTTATGACAATTTACTTTATGAAGAGTGTGACACCAGGCTGACAGTGGCTGTGACAGGAGTCAGGCGGGGGTTTGCTCTCACATCCTCCTGTATCAACATGGTTATAGCTGTAGACACGTGTGTCTGTGTCGTGTTTCCACATCGTGCTGCCAGCATTATGCGCACCATGACGGCGACCTCATTAATAATCTTATCTTTTATAGTCATACAGGTGTGTTATTCCATAGCTATCTTCTCCCACACTACAACTAAACTAGACACAGGGAATAATTTTCAATGGCAAGTAGTCGACACAGAGTTTCATAACGAAAACAAATTATTTGTATATTTGTTTCGAAACATAATGCTGGAAACAGTGATACCTATTACCTTTTTGACTGTTTCATCGGTAACAACGATTATCTCGGTAAAAACACTAAGAACAGCCATGGTGTGGAGGAGAACTATAGGTCACGGCGGTAATAAGTTCCAAGACCAGCAGGTGGCGCTGACCACGATGCTGACGATAGTCACGTGTTTCTTTATTTTGGGGACCACGCCACTTGTCGTGTGGCAGATGAGCTCGTGGTTCGTGAAACCTGTCTTCCATGATACTTGTGGTATGAATTATTATCATGCAGTCAATACTGTCATCATTGCGCTGTATCAAATCAACAGCTGCTTCAACTTCTTCATCTATTATCGTCGCTCTTCGCGGTTTCGTGTGGAGCTTCACACTATGTTTAGCTGCATCGTGACGAGGATGGACAGTGCATCATCGACAAATAAAGAACAACAGATGTAGATGTCGTTAACAAAAGAAATCAATCACTGCTCAGTGGATTCTGTGTTCATGAACTCAGGTGCTATGAATTTGCATGTACTTATTCTATGGAACAGTAAGAGGTTCTTTTGGAAGAACCAAGCCAAAGATATTCAATTTCTGTCTTCCTTTACTCTTTACATTGCACTCGTCGTCTCTAGTATTATTATCTACATATTTAATGTCCCTTTAAATCCACAGAACGCAAGAGTATTTATTCTTCAGTTCGTTTGCTTATGGTTTGTGTACTGTCGTGTGTCGTCATGACAACTTTGGGGGCTTGACGGCTTCTTGCTCTGTCACTGAGTAAACTTGGTTTTACAAATAATCAACTTAGAACGAGCTTCAGTGCAGTAAGGTTAAAAGTTGCAATGTCACTTTTGAAGATGCAGGACGTTGAACTAGAAGTTTCTGAGGAAAGCAGTCCTGTTGTTTCTCAGATGTGTTCCCGTGGTGATGGAGGAAATGTGATGCGAGGTGCGAATGACAACTTGTGGTGTGAACATACTGCACTTGCAAATTGATGTACAATATGCTTATTTATGTTGTCAGAGTAACTTTTTGACAGACATGTTAATCAGTGCTGCTCACCTTTCCTCATTGATGGAAATAGTCATCAGCAACTGTCATGAAAGAATTTCGGGAAAGGCAAGGCCAGGGGTCAATTGGTGACAACTAAACGTTGAGACTGCAGATGTCATTGCGAAGACACTTTGAGGGACCACGTGAGCGACCTCGTCTACAGGTGAGAGATGCTGGCAGGTGTACTTGTTAGTTTTAAAAGGAATGGATACCATGAACTTATTTACCGCTGCCCAACAGAGACAGGAGGATTGAGGCCTTGTCACGTGGTAGACTGATTCAACATTTGCCATCTGTGTCTCCTGAGTTGTAGTCATCACCATCAATCCCTAATGGACTCTTGTAGCATTAACTATTAAAATTCGATTTATGAACTTTACCGAGTCAGGCTATATCACTGCCATGGACAGAAACGTATAAAAAGTGACTAAAAGAAATAGCTGGTTTTGTCTTCCATATGTATATAAGTCAGACAACTATGTGATTAATCTTGCACCAGGTATAATGCTTGTTATCTCCTTTTATAATCGTATGAAGACTATGACCACTGACTTTATGCAAGCTTCACTTTCCAGAGTTTTCCTCAACACTTCAAGAGACCTGTACGAGCATTTCTTAACTATGTAAGCATAATGCAACACGCTACGCTGTGAGTTAGTAACTGAATACATAAGGGAAGCAACTGCTGAAACATTTAAAATTTGTTCTACAGTGGATTACTTCCCCTTCAAAGCTTTAAACGCGCCAAATATTTTGTTGTTTATAAGTAAGCAATGATTCACTAGATCAAGCGCCATATTTGAGTCGTTTGCCGTTTTTTCAAGTCGACATGGATTAACGTTTGTAAGAACGCGAGTGACTGGGAAACACCAGGTAAATGTCAACAAATACTCTTTACAGTGGTGTGTCACTTATGGTTGTCGGTATTGTAAATTATTAGGTAGAATCATTGAAACACTGTCTTTTGAAAAGTTTACAGGAGAGGGCATCTCTCTTACCTGAAGCTGGTCCCGAGAAAAGTAAAGTCTCGAACACCTGACCTCCCAACGACCTGAACAGGTTAAGGGATGACCTTTACCTTTATTACAGTTAAGTGAGCTAGAGAAGGTTTACTCACAAAGTTGGATAAGAGTTGGGAGAGGGTTTATCAAAATATGTGGTATATAAACAGTCCTGATTAAAAGAAAAAGTGGATCTTCGGAGTGTCCTGAATGTGATTGACGACAGGCTGGACTATGACACATGCGCACGACACTACAGCCACTGTCCTGTTCGTGAATACGTAGGTAATGTTAGTAAATAAAAGGGGGCCAAGACTAGCAGAATGCCAGACACTGGTAGTTTTCTTTCTACCTCCTGCTGACCTTAGAACTACAATGTTTAAGACCACAGAGGTGCACCTTGTGTGCGCCTCAGCAAGCTTAAACTCGTTACATTACGTTTATTATGTGTTGACGCTAATAAATATCGTGTTATTATGTTTTGCTTGTTTATTTGCTTTTTGCTAGAAAAACATTTGTTTACTATGAAGTTGTCTGTACCTGCACATGCCTTACGCTATTATCAGATAGTCTAAGAGGTAATACTATGCCCATAAGTGCATCATTCGTTTACAAAATGTAAAGTTATAATTATCTTAGGAAATAAACATTTTTTCACTAACCAAAAATCTTCGAATGATGGTCGCCCTCGGCAAAGATTAATTAAGCAGCAACTAGTAGTCGCTGAGATACATATGATTCTAGCTACAATATACTTTCATGTTTTCATTCAGACATCGAAGGAGAATTGACACAGACTTACTCACACTCGAGGATGAACAAACTCAAGACAAAGTGTGTAAAATGATAGTGATGTCATGGATACTTGCATGCTGCTTGGACAGGTGAAAAACAGCAGACTATGAGACCAGAATGCTTATTTCCTTCTGTTCCCTCAGCCGGAGCTCAGAGAATAAAGTCAGACCGTCCGCACGTTTCTGTAAAGTGAAAGAATGGCGGGTGAGCTGTAATAATTCACTATTCTCCACATAAAATGTTAAAATTAAAGAGCATGCAATTAAAGCTACTTGACTAACTGAATTGATTAGAGGCGCTGCACAGTCACGACCAGAAGCAATAACAAGCACACACACACAGAAATACTTGTTAGGCACGAACAAATAAACACGCACGCACACACACACGCACACACACAAATACTTGCTAGGCACGCACGCACACACACACACACACACACACTTACCAAGCACGCTCAAATACACACGCACGCACACGCACACGCTCACACACATACACACAAATACTTGCCAGGAACACACGCCCAAACACACACGCACGAGCAAACACACTAACCTGATGCACACTGAAATACACAAATGTGAAAGAAATTTTCGGAAGGAAATAAACTATTTAGTCTAAATAATTGACGCAAACGGGAATATGAAATAACATTTTTGAAATCATTTTGCATTACTGAAATACCTTTTGCCATTTTCATTCAGTGGGATTAGGTTTGTTACTCACATTCTCTTTTAAAATGATTTTACTTTAGATAATTAATTGAACACCCTTTAAAAAATAATCCTTTTAATGAGCCGAGAATTTTCCTGTTAAGACGATTAAAATGTCTCCTTGTTTTAATATTTTTAGCAGTACAAAACTAGTATAAATACTGGCCTCCAACGCTCACAAGGATTCTACGGTATGTACACACCTACAGACACAAACAAAGAAAACAGAATCGTTCTGTGGGCTTCATTCTGACTGCCCGCTGCCTCTGAGAAACAGTTTCCATGTTTATTATCAAGACTTTCGTGTGAGTGATTTCATTAACGATCCACTTCGTGACAACTACATGTGAAGTGTGCTCTGGACTTTTGATTATAAGTGAAGAATGTTCAGCAAAGTGCAATTTACTTAATTATGTATCATCGTCCTTTCAAAAGTTGAGTCGGAAATTTGTCACCTGCGAAGTTGTTTTTTCATAACTTGTTAACTGTTTCTGTGTTAAAACTCACTTGTTTAAATAGGTGATTGAGTCACCAACGGATTGTCTTAAATGTGTTTAAAGCAAAACGTCTGGAGAAAAAAATAATTATAACAAATCCGCCATTTCTGTGTAAAATGACCTGTAAGTAAATATTGTACAAAGAAAACATGCCCATCCTCTTCTCGCAATACGTCCTCACAGTTGAAACATCTTAAAATCTCAAAGAAGAAACTAGATAAAGAAACGATGTCTGCCATCACAAACGCTAGTATGTGTATACCGGACTTTACCGACATGAATGTCCTACAGAAGGTGGAGACTGTGGTGTACGCCTGTATGGGTACTCTGGTCACCCTGGTCGGTGTACCAACCAACGTCATCAACTGTCTTCTCTTCTGGCGCGAAGGTCTTCGAGATCGGATGAACGTGTGTCTCTTCTCACTGGCGTTGGCTCACAGTTTATGTCATAATGTTTGTAACACTTCCTCTAACTTCCTTAATCCGGTTCCACGATGTCTATCTTTCTGCAGAATACTTTTGTAAAGTTACATTAGCGCTGACTGGTGTTGCGCGCGGCTACTCACTGACATCCTCTATTATCAACATGTTGGTGGCTGTAGACACTTGTATTTGTGTCGTGCTTCCACACCGTGCTGCCAGCATTATGCGCACCAAGACGATGACTTTACTTATACTCTTATGTTTCTTTCTAACACAGGCCTGCTACTTGCCCTTTCCACTTTCTTACAGCTGTTTAAAAATACATGTCGAGAACTGTTCGTTTTGGTTTCCTATCTACACTCAATTTTACGACGACAACAAATTGTTTCTGTATTTGTTTAGAAATGTCACTCTTGAAACTGTATTTCCAGTTGTTATTTTGACTGTCGTGACAGTAGCAACGATTGTCACAGTCAAGACACTGAGGTCAGCGATGATGTGGCGAGAAAACACAAGTTGTGTCGCTAACAACGTGCAAAAGCGACAGGTGGCGCTGAACAAGATGCTGACCATGGTCGCCATCGTCTTTATTGTCACCTACATTCCGTTCGTGTCGTGTGAGTTAAGCTATTGGTTTCTCACAGACCGCCTCTCAGACTATTATGAAATAGATAAATATATGGTTGTAGTTTCGGTCACAACTGTAGTTTACCAAATTAACGGCTGCCTGAACTTCTTTATTTACTGTTATCGTTCTTCGCGGTTTCGCCAAGAATTGTATAAAATGTTACCGTGCTTGAGACTTGAGTCGAAGTGAAACAATGTTTAGCTTGTTCACGTTTCTTCAGATAAAACTGAGAATAAATTGGGATAAATTGTTGTTTCTTTTTATCGCTTGTACAGATTTTTAATATACTTTAATTTTTTTTTGTTTTTTGTTTTATGGGTTTCCTCTTTCATGGTGTAAATACCATCATTGAAATAAGCGCCCACATAATGACTACGTATTCCTACTCTGTTTGTGATATACAGATGATATACGTGCTCAGAGAAATTAACGAAAACATGTTATTTTCGGTATTATATCTTTAGATTGATTTTCCTGACTGTGTTATATGTGTCGATGCCCTTTGCTACTAACGGTAGGCAGAATTTCAAGACATGTGTATTCTTAAATATGCTTTCACTTCAAGACATCTTTTTCTCCTACCGTTGATATCATGGAGTACAACGTAGAAATAAAGAGCATCGTCATGTCATCTGTACTGAGAAAAAAAGGTAAAAGCTTTACAATATGCATTGTTCATAAGCAATGAAGTTTGTGACTGTCACTGTGTTTTCCTGCAGATGAATAACCATGAACTAAAATTTACTTATTTAGTATATTTGAGCTAATCAGCCCTCCAGCATTACGACTATACTAGTGAAGTACTATGCATCAACCATTGTTTTATTTCAAGTGCTTGTCTGTTTTGTTTTGGGTTTTTTTTTCTTTGTTGTTGTTTTTTTTTAATCCCCCAACCCTTGACCATCCCCAGTTTATAGCCTTACTTTCAGCCTGACTTCTGTCTTCGTGTCGGTCTGTTGTAAAGATAAGACATGAAGGTAGATGTTTTTTTGTTAAACACGTCTTGCCGTGTTGCCATAACCACACGTAAACTTCTATCTTACAGCTTACAACACTTACTATCTACTATTTCGAACCCAAAAATATATTTGTAGTCGTTGATAATCAATAACACATTAGACAATAACACTAGCGCAGACAAAATAGAAAGGTCAGACATAGTCATTATTAATTGCACTTCGAAATAATAGGAGATTCAAACTCTAACCGAACCATGTGATCTTAACTAAATATTAATCATTGAAGCAACGTGGAATTAGACCTATGAGGTTTCTATTCCTCTATCAGGAATTTACTATAAGAACGGGTTTAATTTATGATAATTCGAAACTTTGATCTCAGAACCAACGTCTAATGATTATCAAGTTGAGTAAATGGCAAAGCCACCACAATCACACATTCACTAAGCTCCAGCAATCACACAGACACCACGATCACACAGCATAAGGCGGTAGATGACGGATAACTGATAAGAGGAAAGCAAAACAAAGTTAAAACGGTAAAAATAACAATGTTATTCGCACTAAAAAAAAATAATAGAAAACAACACCAGTACATATACACACCTACAAAAGAAAAACGAAAGGAAACTTCCCCACGCCCAGGTATGAGGCAATAATAAAACTTAAAGTGGACAGGTAAATAATCGGGACGAAACACCCGCACACACTGAGGGAGCAGGAAGGTATCTCCACATTAAGCTTTCAAGCCGAGTGTTGGAGTGAGAGAAAGTTTGCACCTTGTCCTTTCTGTTTCCTTCCTTCTAATCCTGTGTGGCTAACTCCCCACGCCCCTCTGTGTCCGTAAAACTGAGTGTAGAGGGATGGAAGGAGAGATGAACAAAAAAGCCTTGGAGGTAGAGATAGCATCTCGGGAAACTTCCTAGCAGACGACGAACAACGTCGGCATCGAGCGAGAGAGAGTCAAGCACGTGACAGCGAGAAACGCCGCCATCTTGCGTTAGCCGGATAAAAATAGCCTTCGAGAAATGACGTCAACTGTCGTCTGCTGTGCTCTGTCGGTCTTTTCGGTGTTTGTCCGTTGCGCTATTGTCTCCTTAATACATGTAGTCGTTTTTATTGACGAGACGAGAGAAGAGTCTGCCATCTATAAATATAACCGCCAAGGTGTGTCATGACACGTCACGATGCTTACGTTACTCGAGAAGTATACTCGTCTTTCAGAGAAAAAATATTCTTTTCTTTAAAAGGTACATGACATAAACATGTTTTAATATACTTTTGTGCGTTTTTTCTGTATGTGTACATGCGTGCGTGACTGTGCATAACTTTATGTAGGTAATTAATGATGGAAAATGTTTATTTATACTTCCTTGTCTGTCCTTTTCTTCCACTCTTCCCAGAGCAGTGCAGCTCATGCACTTAACACCGTCAGTCAACTACTGTAAATATAAACAATCCACAGCGTTCACAAAGTCAAAGAGAGATAATTCAGAGAGACACAAACGCTTCTAATAGATTAGTAACCTCCCATTAAATGACATACTCCTCTCATAGGTAAAAGCATGTTCAGTACTTACAACCCCAGTATTTTATGTCTGTAAACTTACCCTTTTAGTTTACTCGCTCAACATGTGCGGTTCGGTCTGTCCTCCCCTCGTCGTCTCATTCACACCATTTATCTGCCGGGTCACGTGTCAACAAACCTTAGTTACATTCTTACAGTCAACACTTTCAGAAGTCACTGATACCCCCGAGGCGAGCGACAGTGTTGAGTCGATTTACAGTGAACAAGAGCAAACACGATGAGCAAACTATGAGACCAGACTATGAGACCAAAATGCTTATTTCCTTCTGTTCCCTCAGCCGGAGCTCAGAGAATAAACTCAGACCGTCTGCACGTTTCTGTAAAGTGAAAGAATGGCGTGTGAGCTCTAAAAACTCACATTTCTCCAAATAAAATGTTAAAATTAAAGAGCATGCAATTAAAGCTACTTGACTAACTGAATTGATTAGAGGCGCTGCACAATCACGACCAGAAGCAATAACAAGCACACACACACAAATACTTGCCAAGCACGCGCAAATACACACGAACGCACACACACGCACACACACGCACCCACACGCACCCACACGCGCACACACACGCACCCACACGCAGCCACACGCGCACACACACGCACACACACACACATATTTGTCAGGAACGCACGCACAAACACACACGCACGAGCACACTCACTAACCTGATGCACACTCAAATACACAAATATGAAAGAAATTTTCGGAAGGAATAAAATTTTTAGTCTAAATAATTGACTCAAAACGGGAATAGCAAATAATCTTTTTGAAATCATTTTGCATTCCTGACATTACTGAAATACCTTTTTCCATTTTCATTCAGTGGGATTAGGTTAGTTACTGACATTCTCTTTTAAAACGATTTTACTTTAGATAATTAATTGAGCACCCTTTAAAAATAATCTTTTAATGTGCCGAGAATTTTCCTGCTAAGACGATTAAAATGTCTCCTTGTTTTAATATTTTTAGCAGTACACAACTAGTATAAATACTGGCTTCCGACGCTCACAAGGATTCTACGGTATGTACACACATAGACACAAACAAAGAAAACAGAATCGTTCTGTAGGCTTCATTCTGACTGCCCGCTGCCTCTGAGAAACTGTTTCCATGTTTATTATGAAGACTTTCGTGTGAGTGATTTCATTAACGATCCACTTCGTGACAACTGCATGTAAAGAGTGCTCTAGACTTTTGATTATAAGTCAAGAATGTTCAGCAAAGTGCAATTTACTTAATTATGTATCATCGTCCTTTTAAAAGTTGAGTCGGAAACTTGTCACCTGCGAAGTTGCTTTTTTTATAACTTGTTAACTGTTTATGTGTTAAAACTCACTTGTTTAAATAGGTGATTGAGTCACCAACAGATTGTCTTAACTGTGTTTAGAGCTAAACGTTTGGAGAAAAAAAAATTATAAAAAATCCTCCATTTCTGTGTAAAATGACCGGTAAGTAAATATTGTAAAAAAGAAAACATGCCGATCTTCCTCTCACACTACGTCCTCACAGTTGGAACATCTTAAAATCTCAAAGAAGAAACTAGATAAAGAAACGATGTCTGCGGTTACAATCATTAGTATGTGTATACCGGACTTTACCGACATGAATGTCCCTCAGAAGGTGGAGACTGGGTTGCACGCCAGTCTGGGGACTCTGGTCACCCTGGTCGGTGTACCAACCAACATCATCAACTGTCTTCTGTTCTGGCGCGAAGGTCTTCGGGATCGGATGAACGTGTGTCTCTTCTCACTGTCGTTGGCTTACAGTTTATTTTATGTAATGATGTTTTCAACATTTCCTTTAACCTCCTTAATCCGGTTGCACGATGTCTATCTTTCTGCAGAATACTTTTGTAAAGTTACATTAGCGCTGACTGGTGTTGCGCGCGGGTTCTCACTGACATCCGGTTGTATCAACATGGTGGTGGCTGTAGACACTTGTGTTTGTGTCGTGCTTCCACACCGTGCTTCCAGCATTATGCGCACCAAGACAATGACTTTACTTATAGTCTCATGTTTCTTTCTAACACAGGCCTGTTACTTGCCCTTTCCACTTTCTTACAGGTGTTTTAAAAGACATGTTGAGAACTGTTTGTTCTGGAGTCCTCTGAACACTAAATTTTACGATGACAACAAATTGTTTCTGTATTTGCTTAGAAATGTCACTCTTGAAACTGTATTTCCAGTTGTCATTCTGACTGTCGTGACAGTAGCAACGATAGTCACTGTCAAGACACTGAGGACAGCGATGACGTGGCGAGAAAACACAAGTTGTGTCGCTAACAACGTGCAACAGCGACAGGTGGCGCTGAACAAGATGCTGACCATGGTCGCCATCGTCTTTATTATCACCTACATTCCGCTCGTGGCGTGTCTCTTAAGCTATTGGTTTCTCATAGGACTCTTTTCTGACCATTATGAAGCAGATAAATATATGGTTTTCTTTTCGGTCACAAGTGTAGTGTACCAAATTAACGGGTGCCTGAACTTCTTTATCTATTTGTATCGTTCTTCACGGTTTCGCCAAGAACTGCATAAAATGTTACCATGCTTGAGACTTGATTCAAAGTGAAACAATGTTCAGTTTGTTCACTTTTCTTCACATTCAAATTTTGCCGTGGAATAAAGGTATTGTTTCTTTCTAGCGCTTGCGCAAGCTTTTAATATACTTTTAAATTATCTTTCTTTGGTTCTTGTTTTATGGGTTTCCTCTTTTATGCATAGTGTAGCATACCATCATTGAAATAGGCGCCCACAGAATGACTTCGTATTCCTGCGCTTGTTTGTAATATACAGATGTCACGTGCTCAGAGAAAATAGCAAAAACATATTATTATTATGTATTATGTCTTAAGATTGCATTTCCTGACTAAGGTGTATGTGTCGATGCCCTTCGTGACTAACGGGAGGCAGAATTTTAAAACACGTGTATCGTTAAAGACGCTTCAAAGACTTCAAGACATCTTTTTCTCCAACCGTTGATATCATGGAGTACAACGTAGAAATAAAGAGAATCGTCATGTGATCTGTACTGAGAACAAAAGGTAAAAGCTTTACCATTTGCATTGTTCATAAGCAATGAAGTTTGTGACTGTCACTGTGTTTTCGTGCAGATGAATAACCATGAACTAAAATTTACTGTCGTAGTATATTTGAGCTAATCAGCCCTCCAGCATTACTTTACTAGTGAGGTACTATGCATCAACCATTGTTTTCTCTCAAGTGCTTGTCTGTTTTGTTTTGTTTATTTTTTTTTCGGCAATCCCCCACCCCCTTGACCATCCCCAGTTTAGAGCCTTACTTTCAGCCTGACTTCTGTCTTCGTGTCGGTCTGTTGTAAAGATAAGACATGAAGGTAGATGTCTTCTTTGTTAAACACGTCTTGCCGTGTTGCCATAACCACACTTAAACTTCTATCTTACAGCTCTGACAACACTTACTATCTACTATTTCGAACCCAAAAATATATTTATAGTCGTTGATAGTCAATAACACATTAGACAATAACACTAGCGCAGACAAAATAGAAAGGTCAGACATAAGCATTATTAATTGCACTTCGAAATAATTGGAGAATCAAACTCTAACCTAACCATGTGATCTTAACTAAATATTAATCATGGACGCAACGTGGAATTAGACTTATAGAGTTTCTATTCCTCTATCAGGAATTTACTATAAGAACGGGTTTAATTTATGCGAATTCGAAACTTTGATCTCCGAACCACCTAATGATTATCAAGTTGAGTAAAAGGCAAAGCCACCACAATCACACATTCACTCAGCCGCAACAATCACACAGACACCACGATCACACAGTATAAGGCGGTAGATGACGTTTGTATCGGATAACTGATAAGTGGAGAGCCAAACAAAGATAAAACGGTAAAAATAGCAATGTAATTCGCACTCAAAAAAAAAAAAAAAAATAGACAACAACACCGGTACATATACACACCTACAAAACGAAAGAAACTTCCCCACGCCCAGGTATGAGGCAATAATAAAACTTAAAGTCGACAGGTAAATAATCGGGACGAAACACCCGCACACACTGAGGGAGCAGGAAGGGTATCTCCACATTGAGCTTTTAAGCCGAGTGTTAGAGTGAGAGAAAGTTTGCACCTTGTCCTTTCTGTTTCCTTTCGTCTAATCCTGTGTGGCTAACTTCCCACGCCCCTCTGTGTCCGTAAAACTGAGTGTAGAGGGATGGAAGAAATGAACAAATAAGCCTTGGAGGTAGAGATAGCAGACGACGAATAACGTCAGACGCCGTCGGCATCCAGGGCCGCCGAGAGCCAGCCCGTGCTCCGGGACAGACGACCTCTCCGGGCCCCTTGTACTTGTAATCGTAAATTATTTTCCCAGTATATAATGTATGTTTACAATTCGAATCTCAATATCTACACTCAAACTCAACTTCTGCATGTGTAATGTTTGGGTGTTCTGTCCTTAGACCTTTATTTAAAAGAAAAAGAAAAGGAGAAGAAGAAAAAAAAAAATCCGCGGACCAAGGCCGGGTCCCCTTGACAGCCGCGGGCCCGGGTACACCAGACCCCCTGTCCCCCCCTCTCGTCAGGCCTGTCGGAATCGAGCGAGAGAGAGTCAAGCACGTGATAGCGAGAAAGGCCGCCATCTTGCGTTAGCGGGATAAAAATAGCCTTCGAGAAATGACGTCAACTGTCGTCTGCTATGCACTGTCGGTCTTTTCTGTGTTTGTCCGTTGCGCTATTGTGTCCTTAATAATCGCTTTTATTGACGAGACGAGAGAAGAGTCCTCCGTCTATAAAATAACTGCAAAGGTGTGTCATGACACGTCACGATGCTTACGTTATTCGATAAGCATACTCGTCTTTCAAAGAACAAATATTTTTGTCTTTTTAAAAGGTACATGACATAAACATGTTTTAATATACCTTTGTGCGTTTCTTCTGTATGTGTGCATGCGTGCGTGACTGTGAGTAACTTTATGTAGGTTTTTGTTTATTTTGGGGTATACTGATGTGGTTTAACCGCAAACCCCGGGACAGTGATGTCACTTTTGTTTCTGTCGGCTGTGGGTTTGCACTGATCTCGTCTTTGAGCTCCTGGGTCATGTCCTGGTCTTGGACAAAAGTCACTCGACTCTGACGATTAATAAAAAATTGACCAAGTTCCCCATTAGCACTGAAAACACATCGAGCAGTATTCTGTAAAGTTCTTGTCTTACCTTCACACACAGTAAACTTAATTAATAATGGAAAATGTTTATTTATTCTTCCTTGGATGTCCTATTTTCCACTGTTCCCAGAGCAGTTCAGCTCATGCACTTAACACCGTCAGTCAACTACTGTAAATATAAACAATCCGCAGCGTCCACAAAGTCAAAGAGAGATAATTCAGAAAGACACAAACGCTACTAATAGATTAGTAACATCCCATTAAATGACATACTCCTCTCATAGGTAAAAGCATGTTCAGTACTTACAGCCCCAATATTTTATATATGTAAATTTACTCTTTCAGTTTACTCGCTCAACACGTGTGGTTCGGTCTGTCCTCCCCTCGTCGTCTCATTCACACCATTTATCTGCCGGGTCACGTGTTAACCAACCTTAGTTACATTCTTATAGTCAACACTTTCAGAAGTCACTGATACCCCGAGGCGAGCGACAGTGTTGAGTCGACTTTATGAGCAAAATAACGTGAAACTGAAACATGTTTTTTTTATATAAAAAAAAACTGAATAGAAAAACAAAACGTCTTCAACGAGCTTCTACTAGTATGCCCCCCAACATAGTGCCTGTTCCCCCTCCACTTCTACCCACCTCTGCCCTGAATTTTTTCGAGGTGACAGCTATCAGTCCAGACATTCTATTCTCACTGACAGACATCTTGCATTACGATTCTCAAAACCCAGGTGTCCATACTTCTCCACAAGTTTTTCTTTTCTTGGTCCAAGTCTCGGTCTCGAAAATAAAAGTTCCTCGGCATTGAATAAAAGCAGTTGTTGAGACAGGAAATAATGCCGACTGAGCATCTTGCTTATTCCGTTTTTCTTCGTGTCTGTGTCAGCGTCCAGTTAGCCTTTGTTTTGTTTTGATAAAATAGAGTAAAATAGTTATCAACCTTTAGGAAATTAACCATTTTAAATAGTGAAATAGGCAACAGCATGCAATACGCATGATATTAAAAGCTAGCTACTAATGGCAAGATCAGAAGATAAAGTGTGTACCTGGCTTTTAGTTTTTCACAAGGGCTAGTGATCCTTTTCGTCGACTGCCTGTCTCATCCACTTCATTTTTCCAGCTGGATAGTAGAAAATTTTATATGTGTATATTTACATTGTCTAAAAGCTTTAAGCTGTGAACTTTACTATTCACAGAATTCAGTGGAGCACTTACAAAAATCGCGCCTCTTTAAACAAACCATGTACAAACTGATTGCAAATTTTCTGTTATTTACATTTTAACGATATTATCCCGTTTATTTAGTCAGAGTAACTACAAGAATTTGTTTTAACTATTTTTTTCTAGTTTTGACGAAAAACCCGTTCGTTAGTATATAAAATTGAGCCGGAGATGATGCAGTCAGACACAGGACAGATTATCTGATGATTTGCAGGACATCGTCACGAACGTTCGTTCACAGGCCTGACTACATTAGTTCCACCTATAGGTATAAAAACCGTTAGAAAAACTCCACGTAAAACACTTCGTTTGCTGCTGTATTCTTCCTTCAGATGAAATTCTCGGTGAACACTATTAGTTTGTATTCTACAGTTGGATGCGATTAGCATACACCATCAGTGAAGACCGAGTCGAGTGCTACTCTGCCTCCATTGTGTTATCTGGCTTGTCTGCCGACAGTTAATTTTTACTCGCGTTTTTCGATTGTTCTTATGTCATTTATTTATATTCCTTAGTATTATAGTCATTCATTCGACGTATGAACAACTAGCGTGAAAACTGTTCTTTAAACCATTAATTACCCGACATGTTAACATCTATATACAGCATGCTTCCTTGCTGTCCTGATGGTTTATTCTTTGATTTCGTGGATCTTTCTCACTAAACACGATGCCCAGGTAAATACAAAGGTCCAGGATCATGACCATGGCAAATTCAAGCACATGCTGTAAAGAAATGATCGCCAGGAATGCTTCATGTGACCTGGCAAGCTGGAACACCCGCCAGATACTAGAGACCATATTTCGCGACGCCCTGGGAACTGTGGAATGTGTGATGGGCATCGTGACCAACATCATCAACTGCACAGTGTTCTGGCGCCAGGGACTTGCAAGTCGTATGAACCTTTGTCTCTTCTCGCTGGCACTTGCTGACTGCTGTTATTTCATCACCATTGTCGTAGCATTTGCTTTACCCGTCCTCCTCCGTCTTTTTCTTTATGAAGACTACTCATATAAAGTTATAATCGCAGCGTTTGGTGTAGGGCGGGGGTTTGCACTGACATCCGGTTGTATGAACATGGTGGTGGCTGTAGACACGTGTGTTGGTGTCGTGTTACCACACCGTGCTGTCAGCATTATGCGCACCAGGACAATGATGTCATTAATAGTCTCGTGTTTCTTCCTCATGCAAGCCTGCTATCTCGTATTTTCATGTTCATATACAATTTCTAGAATGGTGATAGGTGAATGCGCTCAGCTGAGCTTCGCATTGACTAAAGTTTCCGAGACAAACCAACGATTTGTATATTTCTTTGTAAGCATGATACTTGAGACAGCGATACCACTTTTTAATTTAGCCGTTGTGTGTGTGGCTACAATTGTAACAGTAAGAAGACTTCAGTCAGCCCTGACATGGAGAGAGAACACAAGCTACATCACTAACAGCTGTCGACACAAGCAGTTGGCGCTGACCAAGATGCTTGTTGTTGTCGCTGTCGTCTACGTGGTCATCACTTTGCCGTGTGCGGTGTCCCAGGTGACCTTGGCTTTTATCATAGACCGACTTGCCGACAGTATAGTTTTAAACAACTTTGCGGCCATCAGCACGGCCATCTACAACTTTTCTCATATCAACAAGTGCTTTAATATTTTCGTCTACTATTATCGTTCAACACGATTCCGTCGTGAGTGGCTTTTCATGTTTGGCCTCGTCACCAGTAGGAGCGGTAGAAGGTTAGAACTCGGGGAAAAATGAACCAGAGAGATCAAGAGACAATTTTTCCATTAAAAACAGACTCTGCAGCATACCGACATACTGTCTTGGTGTAAAGCAGTGTTTAGGAAAGGTGTGTTAAGATCATACACATTCTGTGGTATGTAGTTGAAGTGAGTGTGTCTTTTTTATGGGATATAAATTTACATACACTCTCTCAGTCAGGAACATCCCATGTCGCTATTTAGCTACCTGTGAAAGAACTGAGTGGAATTGTTTTTTGAAATGAGCATTTGCTAGCTGTTAGTGGAAAAGAGTTAGTACAGGACCTGCACATCGATGTTTTGCTGTATTGTTTTCTTTCTTTACCACATCGACGTATTATATTCTCTGTGTGTAGACAAGGGAATCACCTGTCCAATATACCTGCACTTAACAAGGTAAGAGTATGATAAACTCTTCAATTGTTTTTCTCACGAATCAGGTGCTAGAGTGCTTTACGTTGTGTAAGTCAGATTTGCAAATGTCCTACAGGACAGTGCCTGCGGATGAAGTTTATCCTCTTTTCTAGCGAGAGTACTGTGGATATGAATTGTTTTATGATATAGCTATTTATATTTGTTGTCCTCTTTTTTCAATTTTAGAATGTACAAAAGGCAGGTCGATTTCAATATATAAAATAAGGGGAAGACCTGCTCATGTCTAATTTAATTATGTCTGACTACACATTGCTTATTTCCTTTCCTTCTTACTTTGTAATGGAGGTATGTCTCCCTGTAGGACAGATCGAGAGGACCCGTTATATTTTGTGGTATGACACTTGGCAGAAAATAAATCCTGATGTTGCTGCCTAGCACTTATATTCATACGTCTTAACGCCTAATTTATTGAACTACGTATGCTTTCATAAATTGTCTCTGTTATTCATTGTACCTGATTGTTTGTTTGGGTGTTTGGCTGGATAAACCGACACAAAACATTATTCAAGAGCATTATGTACGGAGATGGGCTTTTCTCTGTAAATGAAGATTTAGCAATCGGACATCAATGGACAGACATTACTCTGCCTTGGCACATCAAAGAAGTCTTTGGAGAACTTTGTTGTCTGCTGAACCAGCATCTAGAGCTCTCCGAACCCAATGTGTAAGACATGTTACACCTCACTGCTCAGCAAAGGTGAGGGAACAGAAGCAACTGGAAAGAAAAAGCTTTCGTTTTAAAAACTGACAACAGGGTGGCAACGTTTCTCACCACGGTGGTTAACAACACCATAGGACTGTTGGTCGCGACTTAGTTTCGCATTCAAACATGAGATTTTTCAAAAGCAAAATGAATAATAAAAATTTTACCTTACGTTTGAACCACCAATTGTTCTAATATTTTTGATGGCGAGTCTAGACCTTTAAGATACACCATTTCTAGTCTGCACGCCAAATCCTGCAGGTCAAAGTCGAGGTTGACACTTTGTTTGCTAGTTGCTTAGTGATAATCGTGTCCATATTAATCATCTTATGTGAAAAATAAATAAAGTACCGCAGTTGCTTTGTAGTGCATCGTGTTTTGAGCTTGCTTTGCTAAGTAAACAAAGGTGACTATGTACTGTTCAATAAAAGCCTGGTACCATCACACGTTCTTGAAAGAAGAAAGAAAGAAAGAGAAAAGTTGTAACAATTCAGCACGAGCATTTGAGACGGAGTTCAAAATCTGTTTCTGTATTTCACTACTAAAAATATTCCTTTGATGCAATACGCGTTAATGTGTTTGTCGACTACTCCTCCAGGTTTGTCCAGTTTTATTTTCGACATGAACTCAAGTGCATGTGACTTTGACAACTCCATCTGCAACTCTTCAACTCACCTGACCGTTGGCAGTGTGCGGCAGCTGGTAGAGACTGTTGCTTACCCAGGTCTTACGACTCTCGTAAGCGTAGTCGGTATACCCACCAACATCATCAACTGCCTGATCCAGAGAGAGAGAGAGAGAGACGACGCACTAACTCTGCAGTACATAATACAATCAAAACAAAATAATTTTAAATAGTGTTTTTTCATACTCTAGTGCGTCTGGTCGTAATAAAAGTACCTTGTAATAAAGAATGCATAGCTATATCTGCCATTTTGTTGTTTCTTGTGCTGCACACATCTTATTACTTTATACAGATGGAATATATATCGATGATAGGGTTTTTTTTATTGACATTTTGGGGTCCTCTTATTTCATGTTATGTCTGATATATCTGACAGCAGACTTAATGTACAAATTCCACCTGTCTGTATTCACACGTGTACACGTAGGACCAACCGTCTCGGTGGCTGCGTTGCGAATCCCACACACTGTTCACTGAGCGAAAAACCTTCAACTAAACTCTGGTTACTAGTGTTATCAGCCATGGTCCTGCACGGGTTACGAACTAGACCCTTTTGGTTTCATTCTCACGTGGTACACACACTCACACTCTCGCGAACTACGCTTACAAGAGAAATAAAGCATTTTCCTGACACGTGTAGTGAAGTGACTTTAGTCTTGGAGTGTAGATGATAAGTTGTGTACCTGTAAGTGAAAGCTTTCTCGCAGCTATGGTTGTAGTGCAGGTTTAGCTATATAAAAAATGGAAGGAACTAGATTTGTTAGAAACTCATTGTCGAGTTCCTTTCTTACTACATTTCTTACTTATTCGTTCTGGCTCACTAAGTGTTTAGTATACATTGCCACGCGCAGCTTATCTCTAAATAATAGAATATTCAAAGGAAATCCTAGCGATTTTTTTCACACCAGGTAGGTTTGTACAAGGTGTGGCAAAGTTGGTGCACAACTCAGTCGATCTACTGGGTGTGAACAGCCTCGGGTGTGTAGTCATTAAATCATTCGCCGCAAAGGTCTCAGTGTCAGCCCCTCGTGTCTCACCATCAGCTTGTGATGTTTGTGATTAAAATTTAGGATACCAGAACGCAGTGTCCTTTGTGTGGAAAAACAAAGCAGTAAATCTTGACTAAAGTGCATATGTGTGTTACATGAGGGCAATTCTTTAGAGTAAACTTTCCCACAACAACTTGCAACTAGAGAAATGAAGCAGCATCACTCTCTATAGCTTCGTAGATAAATATGCCAGGGAAAGGCAGATAAAAAGATAAAATACATCAAGGGACATTATTCACTTTATTCTTATGTGCAAAAGCTAAAAGTGATAGCATGATCTTCCCTTGTGTACTAAACAACTGCAGGCTCAAAATCCGAAGACGAGGGTACAAAGAAGAATCATGGCACCGAACAATATCATGGCTTCTTAATTTAAAAATGTGTAGGCTCCAGGCGAAAGCAAAAGAACTCAGGCAGCGGGCTGAGAAGGGTTAAGAGCTGAAGAGGCTGCACATCCGGTTACAGAATGACGTCAGTGACAATGTAGCCAATCCGTCGAGGTCCAGCTTTGGCCATTGTGACCATCGTTAACGGGTAAAACTTCAGCTGCCGTATTATCCAGAGAACTCCACCCCGCTATAGCACATTTAAGGCCCCCTTGGTAAAATATTAAATACAAAGCTACCGCCATCCGAATACACCTAGAAGTTTAAAGAAATAAATGATATATTTATTTAATAAACATTAACGAAAAAGAACAGATTAAAACGTGTGAAATATGAGAGGAAAAACTTACCACGAGAGAGAAAAAGGTCACAGGACAGCTAAATCAGGGAAGACACGAGCAATGATCGCAACGAACAAGGATTTCTCTCTAAACTGCCCTTATTCCAAAAGGTACCCGACAACATCGACACTCTGATTTTACTTAATTGATCGTGTGATTTATAGCCATTCATTAAGCTTTAAACTGAACAGGATAACACTGACACTTTCCCACGTCGTACACTAGGAGTAGTGACAGGAATTCTTATAGGAACTCATGTTCATTAAAACTGTTAACAGGACTATTTCACCCTCCAACCTGTATGTTCACTACACTTTGCTTTCAAGGCGGTTGAATGAGAATTATAACAATCCATTGTTCTTTGTTTCTTAAAAAAAAAAATAATAAAATAAAATAAAATAGCATAAAATAAAATAAAGTAGCATAAAAAATAAAAAAATAAATAAAATAAAATAAAATCCGTGCCTTACCAAGAATGTAAATATGATTTTGTTAATTAACTCGCTATTTTTAATATTTTAAGGGCGTGTTTGATTTCCAAAGATAAGGTCATATTAATTATTTACATGCGTTTAATTTAAAAAATATATACACGTAGTCTCGCAGAAGCGAACAGAAATATCCAAAACTGCAGCATCGAATGCTCTCACACAAATACCAAAAAAAAAACCAAACCTACTCACGCACACACACACAGATACTGATGCATGCAGACACACAGATCGTGTGCATACACACACACACAGTGTACATATGCAGCATCTGTCTTTCGTATTGATTTCCATGTATATTAAAAAATTTCTTTTTCGGAAAGATTGCATACAATTAGAGACTTTTTTCATTTTTTCAACGGAGTTAAAGCTTTCTATATTTTTTGAAAAGAAATTCGCACTCGATACATCGTATTAAAACCCAAAGGAGATACATTTATATGCAAACATGATTTGATTAGAGTGGCTGAACACAGAATCAGTTCCGCTTTGAACTTTCCGACTTTAGGTTGATATTAATGTTATTATGTATTCTTCACATGGTTGTTCTCGCTTTGTATCAAGATGACTGCAAAGAACTGACTATTAAGTCTTACAAATGTGATTCATATTTAAGCATACATTTCATAAAAATGTCTTGTCGGTTTTAATTTTTAGGAAGATTTACAAGTCTCTCCCTTCTTATGTCAAGCAAGCTAGTGTTTAAGACAAATCTTAATCTTTGGTTTTGGCATTTGTACATTTTTGAAAAAAAAGAGACTTAGTTTAGTAGATTTCTGAAAAATAATAATATGCTTCTTCAATGAAATAGGTGATATCGATTCAACTGTTTCTGAGCTCGTTTGAAAAAGTGAAATGCATCATCAAGAGGCAGCAAGATAAGAAAGACGGATCTGTAAATAAAGATATTACTTTTCCGAAATTAAAATTCTTGTGTAGTTAAAAGAAAATTACCATCCAAAAGTTCCTCAATGTTTCTAGCTGCTGAAAGCTGTATACTTATGTAAAGGGTATCTCCCAATCGCGTGCAATAACATGTTTCTCGATGTCATCTTAAACACGACCCTCGTTGAAAACAATGTCCACTATAATGAATTCAACTACCTATAGGAACCTCGTTTTGACTACGGGTACATCATATGATCTAGCGATTCAAAGTACCCGTATCTTAGTAGAGACTATATTTAACTGTGGCGTAGCATCTCTCCAGTGTGTGGTTGGTGTACCCACCAACATCATCAACTGTCTGATCTTCAGGCGCCAAGGGCTACGAGATCGTATCAACCTGTGTCTGTTTCTGCTAGCACTGGTTGACTGTTTGTATTTTATCATCCTGTTCTTCATATATCCTGTAGCCTACTTCCTCCTCTACTACGACATTTCTCTTTACAGTGAGTACTACGCTAAGGTGACAATACCTGTGACAGGTGTGCAGCGAGGGTTTGCGCTGACATCAGGCTGCATCAACATGGCGATCGCCATAGACACGTGTGTTTGTGTCGTGTGGCCACACCGTGCTGCCAGCATTATGCGCACCAAGACAATGGCGACACTTATAGTCACTTGTTTCCTGGTGATACAGGGTTGTTATGCCCTGTTTCCATTTTGTTATAGTGCTGTACAAGTACTAGAAGGAGACCGGTTGCGGTGGGAATCTGTGTATACTAAATTTTACGAAGAAAACAAAATGTTTGTATATTTACTTCACGGAGTCACGCTGGAGACAGTTGTACCGCTCGCTACTTTGACAGTTGTATCAGTGTCTACGATTGTGACAGTTAAAACACTCAGGTCAGCCATGACATGGCGAGAAAAAGAAAGTCATGCTTCTAACCGTCACAGCCGACAGGTGGCGCTGACTAAGATGTTGATGATCGTCGCCTGTGGCTTTATCGTCGCCATGACGCCATGTGTCGTGCTGCAGGTCAGTCTGGGTTTTATTTTGAGCTTTTACGACGAGTCTAGCGTTTATGACTACGTCATGATTGCCATATATGTTATTTATATGTTTTCTCAAATTAACGCCTGTTTGAATTTCTTTATCTACTGGTATCGCTCATCACGATTCTGTCAAGTCCTTTACATTATGTTTAGCTGGGATACGAAAAGCGGGACGTTGGCGAGAAACAAAGAACCAGGTCATCACGAAGACTTTTAGAGAGGTTAAAGAAGGAATATTTAACCTGCCTTAGTGATTAAGCCATCGAAGTAAAAGAATATCGCAGATAATGTTATTTATTATGGTCGACATGAACAAGACAAAGGAAAATATTTTCGAAGTTATACAAACAATGAATTAAGGAGGGACATACATTTACATTAGCCAAGTAGTCGCAGTTGCAGTAAACAGAACTAGTGCATCCTGGGAAAGCAAACTTGATCCTTCTTGTTCTCCATTTTCTCCTTCTTGCCGCCATTTCCTTTCCTACTTTTGAGGTATCTGTTTGTACTTAATACCTGCTGTCTGTTAGGAAGATTTTTTTAGTTACTATCAGACGTTTGACTGGACATCAAACGATCCATTTTTTTTTACTTAACAACTAAATTAGAAATAATAACTTTTAACCCATTCTCTGCCCACACACAACAACATCATCTACAACAACAATAGCAAAAACAAGGTGTAAATACTAATATTTCAACTAGATTGGGTTTCTATTTTAATTATTTTCTTTAAGAAGGGAGTGTTTAATTGAAAAAAAATGATACGCATGGGCTTACTTAAATATATATACACACACTCTCTCACAAATGCGCTTAACATTCCATTGAACTTATCATGGCATATATGTCAGGTCGTCAGGTTATACTCAGAAGGCAGCACGAAAACGTCAAATCTTGTAATCAGTAATTTAAAACTTATATTTACTAGACTATACACAGAAAATACGCTATAAGGTAAAATAACTACCTCAAAAGATGCCAGGTTTAAATTTAAAAGTTGACCGATATTTTGTTCTAATAGGCCTGGTCCTCAGTTCTTAAAGCCTTACAGAGTTAAAGGGACTCAGAGACACCTGGTGTCGAGAGAGTATAGATGTCAGAGAGCTCAAACAGTTGTACATTACTTTTGTCTAATGTTATGGTGTCAATAATTTTTAAAACTTAAAAAAGGCAGTTTGTTATTCTTGAAACAAGCCACACAACTAAGGATCGTCATTACTATTGCCACCTTCCTAGTGGTACATATACTGTTTTTAATTTTTAGTGAAATCTTTAGAGAGCACCATGATGAAGTAAGTTTTATTTTGCAAGAAAAGCACACAGTCTGAAGATACATTATTCAACAAAATTATTCAGTTATTTCTGAGTTTTACACTAAAACTTTTAGCGGAAATTCTTGATGAAAAATGTAAACCAGTGTTATGGACTTTCGAAAAAAATGTTTCTACTTTTGCAATTACTATTGACTGCTTGAAATCTGTCTTCTGGAAGTGCTGTAATGTCAGCAAAGTAAAATATCGACTAAAATATTAAAATTGTCTAAACATGAAGGGTGAAATATTTCAAACGGGCCCGGTTTAAAAGAGTGTTATATCGTTATATTTTGAATGTATGTTTTTTGCATTGCACTATATGTTTTATTTAAAGATCGATTGAAAAGCAAAACATAAATCAAAAACATGGAAGCAACGAAATAAGAAAACAATCTGATGAATCCATTTTGCTGTCAGGAGATGTAACATCGTATCAATAGTTACTTTTTTGTCACAAACCTGTTGTCTGTTTTATTTTGGATGAAAACAGAATACGTGGGCGAAAGAAGAGCATTTTTAGTTGGAGTGCGTGGGTGTGAGCGAGGGAAAATATGTAAAGAAAAACAATTGTGATTGTTATTAAAAGATCCCTGTTCCTGCTACCCAGACACCCACACACACACAAATTCTCCCTTTTTAGGGAAGGGAGTCAAATCGCGTAATTCAACGCTTGAACTCCAATGCATTTATTATTGACATCATTATGTATGCAATGGATCATAAACAAATTAAGGTCCATGGTCAGACTACAGTTTCCTGTGGCTAGAGATTCAATCACGGGAAGATTCACATTTGCTTTTCTTGACTGTTCAATGGGGGCAAGTGCATTAACTATCATCAGTCTTCCAAAGGCACTGGGACATAAGCGACACACAACTGAACTACACTAGTCTGCTACTTACGTAGGTTCTACAGGTGTAGTGGACTAACCAGCCCTTTGAGTCGCCCCAGGTGAGCTGACTGACAGAATGAGGATATTGGAATATAGTATAAACACCATGCCAAACTATAAAGCAGTTCAGCTAATTTGATCTTCCAAGTTTCACGACAGCTGATAGCATGTTCTTGTATGTAAAAGCGGCCACACGGGTATCATTGCAATATAGGTTTATCTAAGTGAATAGTAATAGCGCATAATTATTGTTAAGTTTAGTCAAAAGGGAGGATAGTAACAATTATGCCAGGTAACAATTATCAAATTCTTTTTTGGATTTTCGCTCACCGACTAGCGACAAATTTACGGCGCCTAGTATTGTGCTTATCTTAAAAAAACATTACACAAGGTAGGTGTTAAACAGGTGTGGCAAAGGTAGTCCACGATTTAGTCGATCTGGTGGGCGTGCCTGATTATAGCTGTAAGTCTGTCGTCCTTTATTAACAAATTGAACTACAAGTCTGACAGTCTGGAAAGCCTGCTTTATCGTCTGCTTGTACTCCTCAGAGTTAAGATTTCGGATTTTTAGTTTTTAAGTCTTGTTTGCCTAATAGCCAATGAAATGGGAGGAGGGGATAAACGCTTCTCAGACACAAGCCATAAAACGCAGTGTTCCTTACTTTCACAGAAAAAAACTACAAGGTCCTACTTATTATTTATTTAATCGTAAAGTTTAATTCCAATGTCAAACAAATACAGCCTGTGTACTTCCCTTCTAGTAAGCTTTACAGTTGTTTTTATTCATAATCATTAATCTGGCTTAGCTTCCCTGTTATCCTTTATGAGGTAGACAACTTGACTGTCCACAAATATCAGCTTTGCTCATTGACTCAGAAGACTGGGTCTTAAGTCGTTTAACTAGGCGATAATGATGAGCAGGAGCCATCTTCTAGTGCCTTTCTCCCAAGTAGACTACAGGCGAACGACGTGGCTGATTTAGTTTATATCAAGGAAACAGATAATTATAATGCCACAGAACGATTTTATGTTGATTATTGTTACCTATAATCTCGGAGTTGCAAACACCATCGACATGGTTGGCTTCTTAGTCTAGTTAGGACAATTTCTTACGAAAGAAATATTGTTAATGTTTACCAACATGAGCACTGGGTAAAGATGAGGCAGGTGAGAGAGGTAGAGATGCCTTGAGCACTTGGTGCACACAGTTAATTCGTGGACCGGTCTTAAAATTCTAAACTTCGCGGCAGGCCAACAACATACCAAAGCCCAGGCCAAGTAAATGATGGCCATTTGCAGACCGTCCGTTATTCTTGATGTATATACAATAAATGAAGGAAGCTTTAAGTCCGGACACGTTTGTAAACCGTTTGTTAAACTCTGGTTTAAAAAAAACCATTTTCCTGGGTAAGTGGTATCATTAATATATTTGTACAGCTTTCCAATTTTCATAATGAAAGCCCATGTTCCACGATGCACACTTTAACTTTCGTAATGAATTTCTCGTCTACATTTAGTTTTTTTTTTATCAACACCAACAAAGTAGCTTATGGTTTTTTACTGTAGTCATCCTTAACTCTAGTAATAAAATTGAGCTGTTGTGCAGTAGCAGTTAATTGTGTATATTTATACAGAGTAAGACTGCACACACTTATGCATCAGCTGTTGCAACTAATTGTGTTCCACCCGTTGTAGTTTTTCTGGTATATTCTGAAATTTATTGTTGTTGTGTAGATGTTTGTGCTAAAAAGATGCTTGAAATTGTTTTCTTAAGAAAGAATGCAGCCAGGTAGCGACGCTCTGACAACTAAGACAGACTGTTATTTGTTTGTTTTTTTTTCTGCTTGTTACAGAATGCAGATTTTTTAAAGCTTTAACATTTTTCATGTATTACATTTTGATTTCATAATATTAAAAATAAAAATAAAAAATTATACTTTCCATTTTGGCAGCCAGGCCCTTGCAAAGACATCCGCTGGTGGGACTTTGCCCAGTCCTGACTTAGGATGTCGATAGTTTCAATGCAGTTCATTTTCTGTCTACACAGTTAAACAATTACTTGTAATTCTTGTCGGAACCGGGTTAACCTTTAGTTTAGTTGATTCCTTTGATTTCCAAATGTAAATAATGCATTCACTTCTTTTCTGAATCGAGATGACCGGCTACAGTAGATGAAAAAGTCGATGGAACTGTTGATTCGCGGGAAAATGTGTACAATGGCATTAACGGCCATAAATATCTGGAAGTAACGGCCAGTAGTGTAGTAGCCGTCTATACACAGGCGAGCTACGGTATTTCCTACAAAAGGCACCATGGTGATGATATAAACACACGACACCAACACCAGCATGTTGGTCAACGACCTCTGCTGGACACGGACATTGTTGGTGTCTGAGCTCATCTCTTCTCGCCACTTCATGGCGGACCTTAGTTTAGTAATTGTTACTGCCGTTGTCATGGTTACTATAACGAATGTTGCTAAGGGAACAGCTATTCCAAGCAATGTATTCAGTAATAAACTAACCAACATATTGTTGTTATGATAGAACACTGTTGGAACAATCAGCCATTTGGTGACTACTTCTGTTTTTATGAACGCAGCCTGAATAGAAATGGGACCAATAAGGTGGCAAACCTGCAGCAAGGCGATCAAAAAAGTTAGAAGAAATAAAGTCGTCTTTGTTCTCATGAGAGCTGAAGCGTGAAGCGGAAACATCACACATACACACCTCTCTATCGATATCACCATGGTGACGCATCCTGATGCCGACCTGAAGGCATAAGCTACACCTATGAGCACAGCTGTAGTTTTCATGTAGTATTCATCTCCTAGATGTGTGTCAAAGATGCCAATGATAGAGTTGACTGAAAATATCGTGAACTCGCAAATGAGATAGAAGCAGTCCACTAGAGCCCGACAGAAGAGACAGAGGTTCATGCGATCTTTGAGTCCTTGGCGCCAGAACACCAGACAGTTGATGGCGTTGGCTGGAACACCTACCAGACATACCACAGTTGTTACACCAGCGAAACAAACCGTCTCTAACAAACTAATAGTCTCCTCGTTGACAAAGCTCTGTGACTTTGTCACTGAAATTACTGCTGTTGATATTAATATCGAAATATTTTTAGAATTATTCATGCTAGAGAAAACTCTGATAAAAAAAGATTTACGAGAATTTCTGTAACAGAGTAGTTCAAAGGAACTAACACAAAGAAGGGCTATTTATACAAAACAGTCTAACGCCATATTTTAATTTATTTTGAAAGGCAGAACGTGTATTTGCACATGTCCAAAAATATATTATATTAATGAAAGAATTTTCTAATAAATATTTGTAAGACTATTACTGCTCATGGAAAAAAAGCGGTTATTCCGACACGACGGAAACTTTAGAATAAATACTACCAAAAAAACTATTTTGTGAAATTTAAACATTTCAAAAAACTCCAAATACTGAAAGAAAAAAAAGATAATTGTTACTTGTTCAATTCTACATTTTATGCTTGTACAAATAAAAGGTATTTGTAGAAAGAGATTTTGTAAAATATATCGAGCGCCATGTTTGCTAGTAATTGTTTCTTGTTTAGTTACTGTTGGTTTAAGTACAACCCAAAGAAGTCTCTAGCTACCACTATTGTTATTGCGTACTGTCTGAGAGTCTAATGTCGTCGTCACATGTACCTTTTTTTTAATGAACCGACTGAGATGAAAAAAATCAATATACAGAAAAACTGTCATAGGTGGGGTGTCCTGGTAACCGACTGACAGTCGCTGCCTCTCAGTTGTATTCAACAACATTGTGATAAAAGAGTCTTTTCGTAAAGGATATCAAACCAGTGGCGGCGTTTAAGTTAAAACAAAAGGTACTATTTAACTCTAATGCTCAGCGTAATAACCAATTTATTTTAAATATTCTTTCTTAGATTATAACGTTTTAACCAGTCATACATTTTGAAAAACAAAGAAAAAAAAATAGCATGCATAATAAGGGGCTATTTGTAATTTACTTTCGTGGTTTTTGTTTTTCTTTGACTTTGACAGTTAAAGGTTTGTAATATCAAAAACAAATGCTCCACAGTATATATGTACGAAAGACCACTGGAAAGAAATACAGTAAGTTAATAAATTTGTTCAATTAAACTAACTGCTAGCTTGCGTGGTCATTACTGAGCTACTGTGTTTACTCAGCAGTATTCCGCCTTCCTAATCCAACCGCGGAGCCAATGGCCAGCGTCCACAACACCCACGTGACGCTACAGCGCGTGAAGGCTTTGGGCGCTTAAACTGCGGACAGGTTGTGGAGGGCCATTGAGCAGTGAACCCCATTGCTACAACAAGCAGCAGACTCAGCATCATGCAGACGACGCGTGACGTAACAATGGGCATGACGTCAGAAGGTACTACAGTCAGTTCGAAAAAAGGCCTCGACCTTTCCCCCCGCGAACCGGGTAAAATAGCATGGACTATGAACGTCAGACGTCGTCTGCTGTAAGCCTGTCTATTCCGGGGCGCTGTCCAGGCGCTTGACAGACAGCCGGGCACACAGACATGGCTGACACGTGGACACACACGAACACAGACAAACTAGAGAGATCAGACTAAGTCATTATGACTGCAACTCGAAAATATTCGGAGCAGTTACAGACTCTTCTAGAACTACATAACCATTACAAATATTAATTTTCAAAACAATGCGTTATCAGAAGTCCTATGAAGTCTCGGTGTTTACGCTTATAAACGGAGTGTAGCGTCTTTCAAGGAAAAAAAAATTGAAACATGTTTTATTACATATAGGCGCGTTTTTTCTGCGTATATATGTGTATGCGTGGGTGTGCGCAAATTTTATATATTTTGTGAGCTGTATGCATGTGTGCGGGTGAGAAAAAGTGCGTAGAAAAATATATTCTTTAAAGCACAATGACTATATTACCACGAGAGGTGCTGTCAATTGCCCGACACATCCAGTGGGTTTTTCCTGGTGCAAAGTGGATCCTAAGGACAATGAACAATGTCCAAAACAGTAAATGTGTCACATATAACTTAGTCATTCTTGGGCTCCAACTTCATTTATTACAAACTAGGCGGTCACAACTAACACACCAGATGAAGTTTCCACCACTCATATCTGTCTGGAAGTAAACACAAAGAGAAATCCCCCTTTTCTGTTTAAAAGAAACGCTTTCTGTGCCTTAAGTGGCTATAGCCATCGCCCCATTTGTCTGATTCTGTGTCTGTTGGATTACAGACTTTTTTTTTTTTTTTTTTTTTGCTCTGCTCCATTTCTTCAGGTCAACACCCCAATTTTCCATAAACAATATTAGCCTTGTGCTCGTGAGCTCTCTGATCTTTGTTTGAACCATTGCACACGCGCATTAACGCTTTTTTAGTTCACCGGCACGGCAACGTCTTCCTTTTCCAGAAGCTTTGTAATGAGGTCATCCTCATCTCCACCAGACAAAGACAACCACCTTTTTTGAAACACCAGCCAGTGGTCGATGTTGACCACGCAGGCGACGATTAGGGGGCGGCAGTCACTTAGCAGCAAGACAGCGACTGGATACGTGACGCGAATGACCCGTCCCGATGTTGTCATCAATTACCCTCCTTATGCTCTCTAAGCATCCAATCTCGTCTGGTCGCCCCAAACTTTTCTGTGTCCTTCAGTTTACTGTGACTGTTGGAGACTGGTGCGGACTTCCTACAGGAGGCGGGGTAAGACACAAAAGAAGAGAGAATAAGCAGCACAAAACGAAGGTATGCCTGCAAACGACGAAATGAGTCCTAAAACACCTCTGCAAAGCAAATGACAGCCACTTTTATTTTGAGACTGTCGCTTGGATCTTTTAGTGCTGGCATGTTTTTTTTTTCAAATTATCCTTGCTCTAAGACTACACTTAAAAAAATCTCTTTTTCTATGAAGAATGATAAGAAGCAAAAGAACAAAGAAAAACCAGCTGGTATGGCTTAAAGGTTTAAATTAATTAGTGTAAATAGGTTTCAGATATTGGTTTTCAAAGCAAGTTGTTTTCAGTTTTCTGAATAGGTAAATTAAAATACCTATTTAAAGTTGCACATCTCATACAAATTGTTATTTTCCCCCTAAGTTATGAATACATCACATATGAACGCATAGACACATCACAAGCACAGCAACGCCCACTAAGCAACACCGTCCCAACGCACACCAAACCCACAGTACAAGAACAAGAAAACACACAACACACACCAAACACCTCCTAACCCCCATCAACGGCAACGCGCCAACCAACACTACACCACGACCTCACAATACCAAAAAACAGGAGCACACACACCCTAGAATCTACTCTAGCAAGAAGCAAACAAACACCAATTCTAGAACAACTACACCCTATCGCCGAGAACAACACATAGCAACACACCAACACCCACAACACACCCCACAACATCTAACCACCCAAAAGCACGATAACCAAATTCTTCATACCTTCCACACTATACACATACCACCACACCGTAACAACCAGACCAATAAACCTACACCCCCAACATCAACACAATACAGGACAACTGCATGATTCAACTCCTAATCTAAAACACCTATTATTATTAAAGGAATCTACTGCCTCTAAAAAATGTCAGAAGCCCTACACAACCTATATCCACAGTAACAACAGAACGTCAGAGCACCACAAAACACAAAAACTCAAACACCAAACACAAAACAACACAAATACTCCCAAAACCTACAAAATATCAACACAAACACACACCAAAACACATAACTACCTAGACCAACAACACAACAGATATACCAACGATTACAAAAAACAAACGACCCAAAACAACACACCAAAACCACCGAACAACCGCAAGCGACCTGTAACAAGACGCCCATAAACAAACACCTAACGCAGACAAAGCGGAAACTTAAAGCACAGACCAGCACAACCAGGCACCAAACGCCAAAACCCAATAAAATAAAACTAACACGCACACACCACAGACCCCACCATTCTTTAAGCATACCCAACCAAAAGATCCCACACACCCAATAACACAAAAATCATCAATAACATCAAATACCAAAAAACCTAAAACCACAAACCCACACCACCCAAACTCACAGTTCTCTCAACTAAAGATCGAAACAACAACACAAACACCACGAATCATCTAAAAATTAGCAAATATCTGAAAACACACCACCCCAACTTCTACATAAGTCGCCCGAATTTTAAGACGACCACAAAAATAAACCATACCGAGACCCACTCATATATGCATCACACAAATTCTCTGGACCCAGAAAAACACCAAACACTCGACACACAAATATACACTAGTATCGCACACACAGAAATTCACAAATAGGGAACGTAGGTCAACCGTTAAAACACATAAACAAAAACAGTTCTTATTACACATTAATATACCAACCATAAAGTGCTCAAACACAAACACTATATCTATTATTTAGACTACACAGAAGATTAACCGATTTGTGTCATTTTCAAGATCATCGGCTAGATATCCGGTCGATATAAACCTCACCTGATAAATTTGACCCAACCAAACCGGACAGTGCGAATTGTCTACATTTGGTAAGCGGATAATATTTAACGGATCTGTTTTGGGACTGAAAACATACAGGCCTGGTTCTATATCGCCTATCTACGAAATCTGGCAAAAACACCTCGGGTTAAGTCCTTTAACAGCATTAATTTGGGTCTTTGCTTGCTGGCAATATCTATCTCTGGTGTTT